>NW_022145607.1:5170197-5490197 GCF_000002235.5 Strongylocentrotus purpuratus | reverse complement strand
CTTCTTCTGGAAAAAGATTTAGTTGTCACACTGAAGTCAGGGCATAATGGACAAGAGGTGACACTGTGTCACAGGATCATTCACACAGAATCTAAAAACAGGCATGCAAGATAATAAATGTTCCAAAAAAATGTTCCCACTTATTTAATTATTTAATTTGAAATGACTAGGATTTAATGTATAACCACTGAAGAAGACATCTATGATTGATGAACAGGCATAGTCCTATAGCATCGCTGGATTAAAGTAAAATAAAGCAATAAAACAGACATTCTTATATACATTTATAAGATCCCATATAAAGCAGAAATTATGGATGGTCTGTATGAGAAGTACACAAAGATTAAAACTGAAGTGTGAATGTTCTCTGTGATGTCCAATGCAATGCAAACTGAGGTGGAAAATAGTCTTCTTATGTTAATGTTCTGTATGTATTCCTTTGTATTTCATAATGTACAGTATTTTGTATTGATAGCATGGTTATTTTCTAAACTGGAATGTGGGATAACAAATGAAATGAAATAAATGAGAAGTGCACAAGGATTAAAACTGAAGTGTGAAAGTTGCCTGTGATGTCCAATCCAATATAAAGCTGAGATAGTAGATGGTCTAAACGAGAAGTACGCAAGGATTAAAACTGAAGTGTGAAAGCTGCCAGTGATGTCCAATCCAATATAAAGCTGAGATAGTAGATGGTCTAAACGAGAAGTACGCAAGGATTAAAACTGAAGTGTGAAAGCTGCCAGTGATGTCCAATCCAATATAAAGCTGAGATAGTAGATGGTCTAAACGAGAAGTACGCAAGGATTAAAACTGAAGTGTGAAAGCTGCCAGTGATGTCCAATCCAATATAAAGCTGAGATAGTAGATGGTCTGAGATGAGAGGATTACCTCGGGCAAGAAATCTAGATGAGATCTGATAAGCTTTCACAGAGTCCAACTGTACTTTACGGTCTGTTCGCACGGGTTAATGTCTCTCCTCTTAGTCATGTACAACCAAACCAACCAATGTGTGATATTTGATGTGATATGGTTGACCATGGTGGCTCTGGTATGAATGAAACATTGATTGAATATGTCCTGTACAGTAGTATGGTGAGGGAAGACAGAGACAATGAGAACCTTCTCTTCGCTGGGGACTTTTCTCCCTTTCATTTACAAAAACATGTCTTGTTTATGCAAAGCAATACAAAATGAAAAGGTCTTAAAGGAGACTAGGCATAAGTCCTGCGTGTCAGGAATATCTGGTAAATGTGAAAATGTTCCACACAAAAATAATGCTACTGTAAAAAAAGTCTCTCTCCCCCCCCCCCCTACCCCCTCCATCCCCTTCAATATTAAATTATACTCTGTAACATATCTAGAAATATGACAACTTAAAGGTATATGATACAAAATGAATTTATTACAGAAGGTACACAACTTTTCATTATTTCATATTCCTTGCTATCTTTCTATCCTTTGCAAAAAAGCTAATAGTTTCTATATAATCAGAGAAATAATATTTTAACTGAATTTTTTAACATGTTCTCAAACTAGTCTCAGGACAATTGCTCTTTTCACTTAATTTAGAACCAATCATAACATCATCACACATATAAAAAGAAACAAATTGGAAAAATGTTTTAAAAGACATTCCAAATTTTTCAGGCAGCCTCCTGGACACATCAAATATGATACTGTTTCTTTCAACAGCAGTCCTAAAGAAAAAAAGTAAATGGATAGCCTGGTTAAAGAAGAAGGGGGCATCGTTTATAAACATCCAAAACCATTTGACATGGAAATGGCCCTGAAAATTAGAAGTGACAATGTCATAAACATCGGCAGTTGAGAAAATCCTGTGTGTGTGTCGCGTCCATCTTGATAATGACCAGTCATCTATCCTGGTCTAGAAGAGATTGCTGAATGTTTGGCGTTTCAAATGGAAATGTTTACATTCACAATCAAGGATTCTACAATCCTACCAGAATGGTGAGTGTACAAGCCAATCACATCTCTTGTCTACAGATTCATATACACCTACAGCTACAAATGACCACAAGAAACACTATCCATCTTAATTTGGGAACGCTACCAGTCTTAACATAGCAGGATGATGCAAACTTGGGGAAACGTATGTAGCCTTTTCTTTCCTTCTCTTGGTAACTAAGATAGAAAGTTTTTATTTGAACATCACTGCCTTGGGTACATGGTCGTTTCCTAGCATCCTTAGTATTCATTGTTAGATTCATATTACTCAGGTACCAATGTACACACTTGATGATAATTCATTCTCTACGATAATTGCTTACTCACATCCATTATGTTGTTCAGCCTCATATGGAGCAATATAAATCAATCACGCACCGAATTATGAAGGGTTTGAAATTACTTCCACGAAACCATCAAAACTCTCATTTATATCCATACATGTCCATCTCTGTCTCTGTCTCTGTCTCTGTATGTCTCTTTCTCTTTCTCTCTCTCTCTTTCTCTCTCTCTTTTATTCCTCTCCACCCTATCTCTCTCTCTCTCTTGCTCTCTCTCTCTCTTCATATCTTTCTCTTCCTCTCCACCTTCTCCATATACCCCTCTCTTTCTATATGTCTGTGTTTGTCTGTCTGTCAGTCTCTCTCTCTCTCTCTCACTCTTTCTCTCTGCCCCATGTCTTGGCCCAACCAAGCATAGCAAAGGGACCATCTGGTCACTAAACACCCACACGACACCCTCTCCGTGACAATCAATGGAGCCCAAGAACCGCAATTAAGCCATCTTCTTCTAACCCCTATCGCCACGGCGACAATAAACGTACTCCTCGTGCCCCTCTTACTAGCGCATTAGAGGTGAAGGAGAGACGAGAGGCGGTAAAGAGGAGGATATATAGAGCAATAATCTCTCTTTCTAGAACATCAATACAATAATAGCACATGGGAGGATGGTAGTAGAACAACATCCAATTAGAAATTAGGTCAACCATAAGAAGACATTGTCAAGTAAATGGTCTGCATCTTTCATCACATTGTGTGGTTGGTTGGCTGGTGTTGTTAATCAGACCAAATTAAATGCCAGTATGTTATTAGTTGTTGTTTGTTGTTGGAAATGATGTTGTGGGAGGGGAGGGGGAGGGGTAGTAATTGTTTTCTTTTGAACAGGAAGGGGTAATACTTCCTTGCTCAGATGAAATTCACCATAAAGTTGGTTTACAAAATTAGCATAATTACACAACTTCAAGCTAATTAACAATTTAATTTTAAATACTCTGTAATCATCATTAATATTTTATACTCAACATTGTTCAAATGTAATGAGTAGAGATTCTTAAACATGTTGTTTGACAATGATGTGAAACCAAAGACCAAACAGGAAACATCTAGGATATAAGCTCTCCATACAGAGACAATTCTTATTATAGAGTCAGAATGACAGTGTAGGGAATAAAAGGATAAAACTGAGGAGATAAAATATTACTTTAATATTACAAGATATCGAGTATTACTAGGTGACAACACCTAGTAATTTGAGACACGATCTTATTATTACGCTTTTTACGGCCCTCAGTGGATATCTGAGATATGTCTTTATATATTACCTGAAAGGTGTTTGCACTGGAATACCACATAAATACTACTACAAATAATATTAATAATACTACTAAAAATAATAGTAAGAAGAAGAAGAAGATGAAGAGAAAGATGAAGAATTGATGGCTTCCTATTAATTGTTTACATGAACATATACTTCCAAGGACAGCACACACCATTGAGAAAATAAAAGAAGCTTTCCTCTCATCTAATATTACAAGCACAAAAAATATTTATATCAAAGCTTGAATTACACAAATCCATTTTTATTTTTATCTCTCTAATCCTCCCATGAAGTTGTTAAGAATAAGCTCGGACACTTGGTTTTATCTCTCCTTCTGAAGCCCGGCCCAAACCAATTAAGTGAGGAGTGAAAGAAAGATCTGGTCAAATATTTGAGAAGGTGTTTGTTAGAGACCTGTTACAAAGCAGGGAGACAGGTGACAGAGAGGAATTTGATCTTTGTTGAGTTGATGTCCTTCGTTGTCATGGAGGTCAGTCTAGGGCGGCCATCTTGGAAACCATCATCACATTCTTAGTAATACTCTAACATATCAACATGAAATATATGTTCACTTTTAAAACAATGTAATACTTGGATATGGAGGAGATTTTGATGATGATGGCAATAACAGTAAGAATATTCGGTGATGACAATTAAATTCACCATCATTGCAAGCAAACTAGCAATAGTGATGATAATGATTATGGTCAAGATAATTAAGTCTGGTTTGAGATGACAATTGGTTGGTTTTATTTACCTTTAAAAAATATATAAATACATGAAGGTTAAAACATGGAAACTATACAGTATGACAGATTGCTCTAGGCACAGCCATCAACATAATGGCTCTGTTTTCCCTAGACGTCCAGGAAAGAGACAAATATAACAGGTGCATGCATGTACATGTACAATGTCATTTCAAATTTTCAGAAGTTAAAAAAAGAGAATGTTCCATCAGCGAAACGAAAACAAACAAATAAACATGTTTGAAGCACTCTCAGACAAATAAATGAAAATTAGGGGGGGGGGGGTTGAGAGAAGTAAAATGGTAAGATACTGATAGATCCCCTTCATTTTATCTATATATTTTTTATCCCCCCCCCTCTCTCTCTCTCTCTCTCTCTCTCTCTCTCTCTCTATATATATATATATATATACAGTGTATATTTCTTTCTCTCTCACTCTCTCACTCTCTCTCTCTCTCTCTCTCTCTCTCTCGCTCCCTCTCTCCCTTCCTCTTCTCCCTTTCCAATCTCTTTCCACCTTCAATCCGATTCTCCCCTACTTTCAAGCTTATCAAATATTTGAGATGGTGTCATTGGAGTATGTTCTTCTGCTTGAATCAAGATGGAAGGAACCTGAGGAAAAACATTCTGCAGGAACCAAACTCAAAATGCACTTGATCTGATCAATTCAAAGGGTTGGTGAAATAAGCTGTATAGAATAAATGTGGGAGATACAAAAACATGAACATTTATCTCTAGTATATCATTGATTTGACAACATTCTAGTATCACAACTGATTGATTGCATGAGATCTTAATATGTATCCTTTCTGGTATCTTAAGTAACATCACTTAGAGTAACCATTTTAAAGTGAATGAATTAGTAATTCAAATCACAGATTTTTCTTAATTGCAACTCCTACTTGAAAGACTTTCATATATCTGTTGTCTTTCCTTTCTATATTTTAATGGCATTACACGGTTGCTTATATCTTATCCTCTTCAATAGCAGTTTTATCACTGTTTTAAAAATGTTGTAGCACATATCAGTACCGGTAATGAATTAACAAGTGATTGTTTTCTAGCTTAACTATAAAAAGAATACACACTATAATTTTCAAATAAAACGAAGTTTGATTACCTCTGAACCTGAAAGTTGTTTCACGTACTTTCATGTTTCATGCATATGAAAAAAAAAAATAACGTCCATTAACCAAGTTTCAAATCACATTTCCTGTTAATAATAGGTTTACATCTAATGTTGATAGTAAAGTCAATTAATTAAAACACTACAAATTGGTTTTGTGGAGTACTTTGAACTGAAATCCTAATAGGCTTTGAGATCGGCAACAAAATGTAAGCGGTTTGTTTTGATGAAATTGTGAATAATGGGTGACCCTAGCCTGTATTACGAGGCTTTAGATTGCCCTTGAAAACAGCTCATGAGGACTTCCCCTCTCAATATAAGGATGTAAAGGAATATTCAGTGTGATTAATATGAGCTTAGGAGAGAGAAATAAACAAGATTACATGCACTCTTATTAATCCATGATTCTCTGGCAAAACCAGAGCCCTGCAAGTTCTTTGAAAGTTTGAATCGATTATCTCAAATGCATTTATACATTCATTAATAAATCTAAAAATGACAATTAGGGAAAATCGTATAAATTGTATGTAACAAACTTCAACGCATTCTATCATGCACACAAATTCATTTTGTTATTGAAAATTGATTTGCTGATGTAAACAAAAATCATAAGTCTGCTCTGTTACAGTGCATAGACCTGTTGCAAAAAAAAGTATTCATATTCTATGCCATATTCTATTTTTGTGATTTTTTTTCTGTTTTCACTCAGATAATTTGCTATCAAAGTCAAATTTTCTCTACAGACTGTTATCTCTCTCTCTCTCTCTCTCTCTGTCTCTGCCTCTCTCTCTCTCTCTCTCTCCATATCTTTCTTTCAGTATCATCCTCTCTTTATTCACATGATTAAACAGAATACCAGACTTGATGTCGTACAATAAAGAAGCAATAAAAATCTCTTTCTTATCCTTTCCTATTGAAAACATTTTAAAGAGTTCCTTAGAACTGTATATATAACCCAGCACAGGATCTCATGTATCGCACAACAGTTTACGACATTTTAGATTGAAACTCCACGTCTCGGATCTGGCTTTCATGGAGTCATTACAAACCCCTCAACTGTTTGCTCTTTCCAACAAATTTGTTCTTCCAATTTACCTCAATCAGAGAGAAATGTGTTCCCCTTACCTCAGAGTGCATGTACGGGGCAGGAGATCGAGCACTCTTTTCTTAGCAATGCTTACATGGTAATCAGTCAATGGGACTGAGAGAGAGATCGGGCTGCAGGATGATGTCATACAGCTTTCTCTTCTCACATACATGATAGTCTGAAAGTAAAGCTGACAGATAGAAAGATGTAGCCCCAATGCATATATGCACACTCAATAATCATGGGATGGGACTAGGCAGATCTCTCCAATAAAATAATCAATAAACTCAGAAATCAGTGCATGGGACCACAGAATTGGGCAGAATTCATTGCACTTACTGGCACTATTCACCCCTGATGTTTTTCATCCATGAGAGGAAATCATGAACATTATCTGGCAATCTGGTCTTCAGAGAGACAATTAAAACAACGGTGTTCAATTCTCTAAAATATTCATGTATATTAGTTTCTTGCATAACATTGTAAACATAAAACTAATGAAGAATAGAGCCTTTGAATTGTTTTTATTCGACAAATGCTGAACAACCCCAAAAATCCCTCTTTATCTATTTTGATCTACTAATGGACAAATATAATGAACTGCCACAGTCAATTGTGTCATACATACAATATGTATGGAACATGAAACACATTATCTATGTTACAGTGCCTGTTCTTCAGATAAAATGAGTCAAGTGTGGAAACACTTTAACAAAGTAACATTAGCACAACATTATGATTTTTCCAAATATTCAAAAAGGCGTGATATAGTGGTTTTTGTGGTTCATTCAATTGACTCTCAATCCAAGGATTGAGGATTCAAGTTTCAGCCCGGTACTAATGTCTTTGGCAAGGC
This sequence comes from Strongylocentrotus purpuratus, assembly GCF_000002235.5. NCBI lineage: Eukaryota > Metazoa > Echinodermata > Echinoidea > Camarodonta > Strongylocentrotidae > Strongylocentrotus > Strongylocentrotus purpuratus. Next base: position 5,482,818 of record NW_022145607.1, on the reverse strand, counting down.
ATTAATCTAATTTTGCCACTCTCTACCCAGGTGTTAAATGGTAACCTGGTAGGTTGTGAAAGTCATTGAAGTTTGCTGAGCATTGTGAGCTTTTGTTAAATGGAACTTGGCTGGAATGCTCCCCATGGAGTGGAGAATGTGCATCCATTGTGCACTGGCAAGCCTGAATCAGATAACTGGAATAATGATGTATCAGCAAAAAGCGTAGAGGCATCGTCAATACATAAATCATAATATAAACCAAGAATATTATTAACATCAAATGAAAGGATTTTTAGTGGCAATCGCTATTACTGAACTCAATAAAAAGAGATTAGATCCAATGTGTCTTACATAGTGAGGATATCAGACTCTCCATCAAATGTTATACAAGTACATCGTGAGATGAAAGTAACTCCATGCATGGAGTCACTTTAAAATGTGACATGATCTCTGTTTTTCTCATCACATTTGCAATGAATGCTGTAACATAATTTCTCTTATTGCCCAAACTGCAGGACTTAGTTAGGGAGCAATTTCTACCATCTTACTCCTCGTTAGGAGGACCTTAATTAGATCAGTCGTGAAGGGGGGGAGGCGGCGTAGATGATGGATAAGATCATTAGAGAGTAGAACATTCAGGCCCTATCAAATGCCTCGTTCCTTAGTACATTAACATGAATTGGTAGTCTCAAGTATTCAGACCTGTAAATGGAACATCAAAGTCCTATCAACTTTACATGGTTTAACTAGTCTGTAGAACTCAGACCTATAAATGAAACATTAACATTCCAGTCTTTTCAAATCCTGTCACCACTTACATTAGACCCATTAGATGGACTTCTATTCTGTTCTTTTCACTCTAGTATTCAGACCTGTAAATGAAACATTCAGGTCCTATTAGAGGCTCTAGCTCATTAGTACCTGAACATGAACAGCTAGTCTTTGGTATTCAGACCTTTAAATGGAACACTCATGTCCTTTTGAAGTTCTCCGGTTACACGTTCTTGGAGCCCTTGCTCTTGCAAATGGATAGCAAGTCTTTTTACATTAAAAGTAATTGCTGTAATCATCAAATGCTATGCTCTTTCACTTTAAAATGTACTTTAATAGTCTTAAACATTCAGACCTTTGTATTATTTAGCAAATCATAACATGGCAGAAATTAGTAAATAGAACATGGATATTCCTCTTAAAGGAGCTTTTTGCAATTTAATTTTGTCAACATAATAATACTTTTTTTTCTGTCCAAGTTAGATGAAATATAAATGCAATAAGAAGATTATGGACAAATGAACACCTGGACAATCTTATAGTCTTCAATCTGGCACTTTAATATCTACTCTATATATCTATGAAAGAGCTGATCTCATTATAAACAAATATAATAAATATCACATACCCCCCCCCCCCAAAAAAAAAAGAAGAAAAAAAAAAGAAAAAAGAAAGAAAAAAAAAGAAGATTATACATGATAATATAATTGTCCGGTTCTAATATATGATAGTGCTAATAAAGGTGCTTTTTTGTAATTGAATTTTGTCAACATAATGATAGGAATACTTTTTTCTGTCAATGTTATATGAAATATACATGCAATGAGAAGAAAATCAAAAATTTAAACCTTGACCATTAAATTCTTTCATCCGGCACTTTAATATCTACTCTAGATATCTCTGAAAGAGTTAATTTCATTATAAACAATTATAACAGATATAACATATCCTCAAAATAAAAGCTAGATTATGCATGACAATAAACATGTATTTTTCTGGTTCATAATATATGATAGTGCTCATGTAAACATTCCAATACATACATCACATAATATAAGTTTTATGCTTAACATGATTTAGCATACTATGAAAGCTCTTGATAACAAAACCTCTCTCTTGTATAAACACCCTTCATTTACACCAAACCGTTGTCAACTGGAGAATCAATCAAAATCAATATCTGTTAAAGGTCAGAAGGAAACAAGTAGCACCCGCGTATCTGTTGACTGTTCCGTTTTCATGATTCATCCGAGTACAAATGATTAGAATCCTTAGATGAGAGTGTCAAAAGGACTTTGAGAATATTAATTTCAGACAACATGAGCTACTTGTGAATAAAAATGTTGAAGTATAGAAATAGACAAATGAAAAAAATGTTGTTGTGGGAGTCGCATATGTCTTGTGGGGACATATTGGTCTTTTGAGGGATCGATCACTTGACTTTCAATTATACTCTATAGATTTATATAATTCTTCTTACGCAGACTAGTATCAATAAAACACTTTGTTTTTCCAGTATATTATTTTGCCCTGTGACATAAATTGCTTTTAAGTAGACTTTGTTCTGTGAATTGCAATTGCATGGTTGGAGCAAAAAGGCTTTGTTTACAAAACAGGCAGCTGAAGACATTTTTTATTCCAGCATTTCATGTGTGGTTCATTGTTGAAAACAGCTGTTTAAGGCCTCTATCTTTGAGCCAGGATTTAAATAAAATCACAGTGAGTCTGTAAACCAAGACTAGTTGGCCTGCGGGTGGAACTAAATTTGGAAAATTTAATTTTGGTGTTGAGTATGTTGTTGAGTCGGCGTACAGCTGGACATAAAGGATACAGATCGCTGGAGCGGGGCAAGGGAGCTCTCCGTCGTTGGCCCCTGAGGGGGTCCGTATCAAATAAAGAAAATTAAACATGGTCCAAATTGTGTTTATTATTGGCACATGGGGCTGAGACAATAGCTTATTTAGTAAGTCATCTTCAAAGGTATACCTTATAAATAATTATGTCTCTTTTACTTGCCCAAGGGGATCAAAAAACTAGAACTGAAATCATCTGAACTCATTTGCTCTCCTTCGCCCTCCTCTCTTTCTCTCTTTCTTACCAGCTCCCCCCCCCCCCCCATTTTATTTCCTTCTCTTCTCTCTCTCTCTATCTCTTTCTGTTTATCACTCTTCACAAACATGAAAGTGCATCACAGGGCATCTTGAAGAGACTCTTGGTTACATTATTTTATCTATTTAGTACTCAATATACATGTGGAACTGGATATGATATGTCCTCTTTATGATAATAAATTGATTTCCTGTCCCAAATAGCAAAACGCACAATTTGAGATACCAACTGTTTTTGCTATAATGTAGAGTACAAGGAACTTTGGACCTGGTTAATAATGATATGAGATGCACTTAGATTAAAGCTTGCAGCTGTAATTTGTCATTGGATTCTCATTGAGACAGCAAAAAGCACCGCATTCCCCTCATTGTGATAAACAACATGTGCTCATGAGTTCTCAAACATGTACAACTGGAGGCATAGAGGGAAATGGTAATGCTATTCAGGAAATTGATATACATGATCTATTGATGTACTAACTAAGTGAGGAACCTTAACAAATTCATAAGAGTCATTACTGTGAATATGGGTAGACTAAAAACAATAAATAGGGGGTATGATCTTCTCAACTTCTTAGCTAAATCAAAATTAGTTCTTATATATTAGTTTTTATAATGTGTAATAAATAATTGCATAAAACAGAACTCTGGTGATTGACAAATTCAAATGAAAGAAATAAAACTATGGCTGAGTCAATTCCTTTGTTTGTTATTTGTTTGTGTGTAGCCATCTTAAATAATGGAGAAGTTATGAAAACGCACAGAGAAATTACTCCAGCTGCTTTCAATTAAATTCCAACTGGATTATCTCTCTGAATGTGGATGACATTATACCGGTGTCTGGTCACACCGGATAGCATCTATTTTGAAGGGAGCAGACTTGGTAGGAAGTAGACATTCATGACTCAATCAATCAAATACCTGATGGGTGTTACCATGTACTTTCTAGAAAAGGGTTAAGCCAGGGGTTTGGAAAGACATCAAACATGAAGGAAGCTAAGAAGAGACCAACATGGAACTGAGGTGTGAATTGCATCCACACATAAGAAATTAAATGAACATCTTCAGTCTGTGAAATATCAAGATTATACTTTCTGCATTGCCATTTGGTCTAGTCTGTTTTGATCACCTGTTTTATCACGATCACACACCGTCTTATTTGTGTTTGTGTACATTCACACCTAGTGTACTATCCAACTGGTCTATTGTCATGGTGACAACTTGTAGATCCAATTTTTAAGTTTCCCAAATATGGATCAATAAAATAATCTGTATTTGATTCAAACCATCTATTCATAAATTTCCTATAATTTCCATCTTCTCTAAAGTCTATAAAGCAATTCTCACTCTGCTTCCTCCTACATGTATCTCTCTCCTTTTTTGTTCTCTCTCTCTCTCCCTCTCATCTCTCCCCCTCTCACCTCTTTCCCTCTCATCTCTCTCTGTCTTTCTGTCTTTTTGTCTCTCTCTCTCTCTCTCTCTCTCTCTCCTTCTCTTTCTCTCCCTCCCTTTAACAATCCTTCCTCAATTATCTTCTACAATTCACATACACACACACCCACATCCTCCTACAAATAACTAAAAGAGATTAACATCCCTGCGCCAACCTAGTTCTCATCCCGATTCCTTGCTCTGAGTCTGACCATCTTCCAATAAAAATCAAAATAATCCCATTAAAGCAAGCCTTTTTTTCATCCTTACTAACTACCCAACCTCCATTCTCTTCCATCATACAATACCAATTAGTTCTGATTAAACCAGATTGCGACTAATGCATACAAATGTGACCAGTGATCACAATGAATGCACATGCTAACAAAGCTATTCTTAACATTACAAAGACTTCATGTACATCAGGTATGCATACAGTATTTACATCTTGAATGGAACCCCATCTCATCCCAAACTGGGTTTTACAATTCAAAAGGTCAAAGTAATACTGGTTCTTGTCTATGAAAATGTATCTGAATGTGGATCAAAAGCATTTATGTGGAAATAAAATCAAAGATAAATTGTTCTGCAGTCTCATGAACAGCTTGACTATTTTATTTACAAGAAGTATCATCAGTTATATCTATATAGGCCCATGAAATGCATTGAAAGTTTCTGGAAATAAGAAAGCCCTGTACTACTGACATTATTTCACTCAATTAATTGAACTCAAATCACTCTTCTGAAAGCTTTAAATGAATATAAAGACAATTTGGTATTAACCAAACTGAATGAGATTGATGGTCATATAGTAAAATGTATTCTTACATCCAATATAATACAATGTGACTTGCTCTTTGAGCAAAGATTTAAATTCACTAGCCAATTCATAAACCTCATTCAAATCAACTTTCACTTGCCTACCGGTATTCACAAGGCATACTACCAATGTGTACAGACATTACTACTACATAAATTTGATTTGATTTACTTTCTCCATTACGCCTGGGAGTCAAATATGTTCCCACAAATGATATTGATGTGGTATAATTGTTTGGTTTCTTCTCGTCGTTTGCTATCCACCATGCATGATCCTAACATCATGGACCCACACACACAGCGGGAGTAATCGGCAAACATCCAGGAGAAGAATTTTGACGACTTTATCACAAAAGAGAGGATCAAGTTTCGTCAGGCATGCTCCCGCTCTTCAACAAATATTGTGAATGATTGCAAATTTTTCTGAAACTCGGACGACGCAAGAGTAAATATGTGATGGTAAAAGAGCTCAAATGGTCTGCAATCATCACCAATGGATGCAGAGAAAGGCACGTTTAAATGTTGAGAGCAGAATAAAGGAGTTCAGGAATTTATGTTTGGCTAAAAACCCTTAGTGCACTTTTTGCTCTGGTTACAGAACGCAGTTTTACTGTTATTTTAATGCTCATCTTATAACCTAACCTACTTTCTGTACATGATATTAACAGTATTTCCATTGTTTCAGTTAAAAGGACAGGTGTCAATTTCCAATGTTGGTTAAATGATAATATGTATAACAAAGAACATTACTTAAATGTAAGGGAATTATTAAATTTTCTTTTCCTACTTCTCTTTCATTTTAGACCAACCCATAACTTTCCAAGGCATCTTGTTGTATCTTATGTGGTGTCTTGACATGCATTTTATTGTCAACCTTGTATTACTGATTTTAAAAAAATCTTGAGTAATTCTATCTAAACTGAATTACAGAAAGATCATGGTTGAGTGTTTATGAAAAAACACTTATCTCTACTTATCATATAGTGATAGGGCTTTCACTCATATAGCATTATTTTTTTGGAATTCCCTCCCAAACTCATTACGTTGTATATCTATTATTGAAACATTCATATCTAAACTCAAAACCAATCTGTTCAAATTAGCACATCAATAGTATTAAAGGATAAGTTACATGTACGCTGTAAATTTCTCTTTGTAAGCACTTCATTGTTTCTATATATGTTTCTGTTTTATCTTGCTTGTTATGATCTTGTTATACTTAAAATACATGTATGAATATTATAAAGCGAATTGAAATGTCAAAAGACATTAAATGCACTATAAAAGAACAAAGTATCATTATCAATATTATTATTTTTATCATAGGTGTTCAGCAACGGGAAGAAAAATGATGCAAACTACCATCTTTTCAAAGGGGTTGGCATGGCCCCTAAATGAGCTAGGACAGTCAACCTGTATTAATAAAACATGGCATCCCAACCCTGCTCTCATCTCTTTCAGTCGGCTATCATTAACAGCACCTGTACCCTCATGCCTAAATGACATTATAGAAATGAAAGTGAAATACGGCAATCCCGTTTGGCCGCTCTGCGAGGACGGATAGTGATAATAGAAAACGGTTTGAGTGTTAGGTGTCACAGACGAGCTCATGGATATACAATGTATCTATATATAGAAGGATACACTAGAGGTGTTGGGGAGGATTCTATAAACCAAGAGAGGAGAGCAGAGGGGATGAGTGGGAGGGGAAGAAAATAGAATGAGAGCAATCATAAACATAGAGATGGAGATAGAGTAAACAGAGATGACATGGACAACATTGGGACTGACAGATGCAGGGAAAAGGAAAACATTTCATTGCAGAGAAAATGAAGGAAAATAGGAAATGGCCCTTTGGGGAGAAAGATACGACCCTCACATATCCTACCACTAAACATATTTGGTTGCCAGGGGAATATACATGTACTGGGCTGGAGAAAACTTTATCATCACTATGGTATCACACTTTAGAGGAAATGCATCTCGTAATATACATTTTAAATATAAATCTTAGCATTACACCAAATGTACGCTTAAACAAACCAGAGAGTAAATAGATGATAACATTGTATGTATTTTTTAGAACAAACATGGACTTCCGGCTTTAAAGGAACTATGTCCCATTTGCAGGTCAAAAAAATGAAAAGGTTAAATTCCAACAGCATTTGAAAGATAATACTAATTTAAAACTTCCCTAAAAAAGGTGGGGCTTGAAAATGTCTTCAAGGGGGGAAATAACGACTATTAGTTGTCAAATCGACTTACATGTAGGAGCTATAGAGCCAATAAGTAATAGCCTTGATTTTCATACCATTGTGTCGAATGGTCATATGTTTTATGCTGCACAAAGATTCAATCAGTTTAATCTTGGCCATCACAGAAGTGGGTTATTGATGTAGACAAATGCTCATGTACCCTTTACAACTCTTTTCATGTATGTTATTACCAAAGAAGAAGAAAAGCCAGTCAGTCACTAAATAGTGTCTGACAGTGAAGTCTAGCAAGTAAACGGGTTTCCTTGCATAATTTTAATATTAGGACACTGCTAACGTTTAAATTTCACAGATAGGGCATACATGACATATTCATAATTTCTGCAAAGTTCTACATAATTTGAGGTTGGCTGCAAAAGGAACATAGTACCTTTAAGATAAAACACAAGGATACAGAAGAATGTCTACTTAGTGACATGACATTTGGACTCCTATGACCTTTACTTTAAGTTTTATTTAGTTAAGATCTAAGGTTAGGGATAGGGCACTAGCTGTGTCCATCAAAAAAAAATCTTTGAGTAGCATTTAGGGAACTTTGCAAAAATAATATGTTTAAACATAAGCAGAAAGACAGGAACAAAATCAAGGAAAGAATTTGAATTTCGGAACTGAGTTATTGTTTTATGGCAGAAGGAAAAGGAGAAACAACTGTTCAGGTCAAGAATATAGCATGAGCCAGGGGGACAAATCAGAAAGAAAAATTGAAAAAAATGGCAACACTAAGGACAAAGAGAAGAGATGCCTAGAGATACAATGCCAAGAAGATAATGAGATGGAGTATATACATGTATATACCACTAAACGATGCTAGAGGGATTGTACTACCTGGAATCACATTCCAATGATAACCAAACTGAAGTGGTTTCTCCGGGTACTTTCTCACCCTGTGAAGGGATGCGCATGTTATTCACATGAAGAGTAAATGAGTGAATGTTGAATGATAAACCTAGTCTTAGCAAACAGCCACTTTTTAATTAAGCATGCTTGACAATCCTCTCTTCACGTGCAAAGATGAAGATGAGGTTGAAGATGCAGAATGAAATTTGATTCTTTGGTATGGAAATGCCACTTCTTGATTTTTTAAGGAAGAAAGATGCATTCATTATATTGATATTGTTTTATTTTTGTAAGATCTGAAAAATATGAAAAATCACTCATATACACAGCACCAGTAAACAAACACAAAATACACACAAAAAATATATCATAAGTAAGTTTGGTCCCCATGTAAGTCAAACCAGCCCTAAAATGATGACAATGAAATGAAGATGGACAATGATCAGGCAAATAAGTTATTATTATGTGTCATACATGTAACTGCTCAATATCTTATGTACGCAATCATTCATAATTTGAGCTACAAACCGGCCTTACCAGTCACTTGGTCACTTACATTTTATATCTCATTGGATAACAAGTTGCTTTTTTAAAGCATGATGACTATTAGTCCCTGAGAAAAACATATTTTGACCTGAAATTTCTAGAGTGAAAGCCAGAATAAGAAGTGGCTATCCCTTTAAATCCAAATGTAACCTGGTAGCCCTTTGGACGACATTCCTATGAACGACATTTCCTTCTTTCAATCAGACTTGATGTCAAACCTCACACCTCTCTCTCATCACAGTACACAGACAGGTGACTAGAGGTCATCTAACACTACAAACAAAACGTGATTCAGATACAAACTCTCCCTCCCTCAGTACTACAAGAACATTAGAATAATTTGTGCAGACAACCTAACTGAATTTAAACCCCCAGTCACTGTTGGAGTATTACATGACAGACTTTGTTTTGTGTACTGCAATTAACATTAATAATACAGAACTTGTTTATAAATGAATGAAGAAACCAGGGGAGTGTTTCACAAAGATTAAGATCGACTTTAAGTTGGACTTAACTATGGCAGGCCATTCATGCCATTGATTGCTTTAACCATTATGATCTTGAGATAATATTTTTTCCTTCAATATTGAATTATCAAAAATTGTAAATTTGGTAGATTTGTGACCATAATTTATGAGAGCATGAGGGCATGAACAGTGGCATGAACAGTGGCATTAAGTCCAACTTAAAGTTGATCTTAGTCTTTGTGAAACATCCCAATGAGGTGTTGTGGTCTAGTGGATAAGATGCCGGACTGTAGATCACAAGGTACAGGGTTCCAATCCAAGCCCGACACAATAACGTCCTTTTGCCACTCTCCACCCAGGTGCTAAAGGAGTATTAGAATCTGAATTCATACCATCTATTCATCAATTTGTTAAAGGGTGCTGGGCTGAAATACTTCCTAGGGAGTGGAGAATGTGCACACATTTTGTGTGAGGGAGCTTGAATCCGATGGCCGGGGTAATAATTTATCTGTAAAGCGATTAGAGACATATCGTTGATGTATTAAGCGCTATATTATAAAAGCGGAATATTTTCATTATTATTACTATCTTCTAAGAGCCAGAAGGGCATTAACTCATATCATTTAACACTGTGTTAATATCATTCTAGCTCTCAACAGAATGTATCATTATCGATACACATTACAGCACAAGTGTGTGCATCATATTACAGTGTTGTTGTAGCTTCTAAGCATCTATGGCATGATTTATTTTGAATAATTTTGAATATCTTTGAATATATTTTGAATATCTTTGCTTCAAATACATAACCCGCAATATCTTTAGTCACACTTTAGTATGAATATAACCTATTTGAATATCATTATTCAATTCAAGTCTATTCAAGTCTATCTGACATTAAAGCATCATCTATTGGCAATTCATTATGACATCATAGCTAATTACATACCATTATGACATCACAAGACAACCTTCACAGTCGAACTATATTTCCTGTTGATGTTTTCTCATTAAATCAACAATCCTCTGGCATTATTTCCACCTCACATCTCCTTTTGCATTCCATTGATACATCACAGAATTGATTCATGTAATATTCATCCCATTCATGCATGACAATTCTCATTTAGGAAGGAGATCAATTCAATATCTCATTATTGTATTCTGTTGATGAGATCATATCATTCATGTAAAATCCAAACCTTTGAATTGCATGCCAACTCATTTTCTTCTTTTCTTAAATGAGCATGGGAGACATAAGCAGATAGAATTGATTAGTTCCCTGAATCTATGTGGTCATTACAATTGCAGTTTCTGATGTTGACTTGTATTTGTTCATAAACTATTTAACCTTTTAACCTTTTCTGACAGAATGAAAGTCTATGCTCAAGAAAAAATAGAACAGAACAGAACATCACGTGAAATGATAACTGTCTTATCTGTTGAAATAAATATTTACCTCTTATTTCCCTCTTCTCCTTCCGCTTGTCAAATAAATATAAATAAATTGGCCCTATTGTGTATTTTCCAAGAAAACTGCCATTTAGTCTTTGCCACTTCTTACTGTCTTGCCATCCATGGCATTTTTGCATCATACCGCAAACCCCACTAAAAATGCACTGTACTAATTTCCTAACAGAAAAAATATCAATGACTGATTCTGAGTAGGTTATTCAGGACAAAAATACTCTTTCATCTACTCTACATACAAACAAATTACTTGAATAATTGTGGGATGATTCGTGTTACCAGAGTCAATTGATACATCAAGTAATTTTGTATTATTTAGTGATGAAATCAAAGAAAATAAAAATGAACTGAAAACATTTCACAGCATCACCCAGTTGCTTCTTTCATCTCTGGTAAATAAATTCACTTGAGGAAGACACACTTACCTATGAGTTGATTGGGAGCAGCACATGAAATAGAACAAAACAAACACATAAGTTCATTAATGTTTGCTTTTATAAAATGAATATCAGAGATTTGAGCAATTCTAATCTTCAATGTCATGTATATACCTAAAAAAACAGCAATCTTACACATTTTCTTAACACTTGCCAATACTATGTGATAATACTATGCAGACTATACTATCTTCATAGACATGAAGCCCTATTATAAGAAAGTGGAGCTCGCCACTGTATCATGTGACACATCATAAACATCAGGTGACCCTCCAGGGGAATCAAGGCAAGAGTTGTGTCAATTTCACCCAAACGTCTTTCCTCCCTCCACCCACCCATGCCCTCCACCGCCGGCCGCTCTACGCTGAAAGCTAACACTCAGGCCAATTTTGGGTGGTGAAATTGACGGTGTATTATTATACGTTGGTGACAGACCGCTTCGTATTTAGTAATCTCTGTGATTTAGAGACGGAGCGGGGAGGATCTGTGACCCGTTTTCTCCCGTTGATTCAGATGATCCTTTGAGTATAATGCGACCATGTATCAGCTCAGCCTATCACTACCTCTCTAAGCTACACTGTGTGAACAAATCGTGCTACATCCATGTCACCAAGCCTTTTAGGGGCTCGTGGTATGTGACGGTAAGCCTACTATGCCAAAGTGAGGACATTCATGGTCCATTTTTGCAATACCAATTTCATCTCATAACAAAAAGGTGAAGAAAATAGATGACAGAAAGAAGTATCTGAAGATATATCATCTAAGATGGTATAGTAAAAAAAAGTATAAACCTTATAACCACAGTTCCCATTTCATCCTTCCATTCTATCAAGTCACTCCAATCCAAACAGCTATATGAAAAGATACTGTGATTAAAAAACTTGCCTTAGGAAATCCAATACAGGTATATGATAATAACACAGTGGGGGTTATGCCATTGAATATACACTTTGATTTTGGTATAGCATACACTTTTCATAGACCCCAGTTAAAATGATGTTATGCTAACTATTCAGTATGTTTAGACAAAAGAAAGCTAATTGAAAAATCTCTGTAGGAGTAAGAGAAACAGGTGAAAGGAGGAGGATGTGTCGGAACTGTCACAGTTGTGTTTAATCCATCGAGCTTCACAACAAGAAGCATGCATAGAGCTTAATGACCATCTGTCATGGGCTGTAAATGCCAAGGTTGAACTAGGACTGTACGGACCAATAGAGGGAGGGTGGGTAGGTGGGTGAGCATCCTACGGGAACACATTCAGAGATGATTAATTAAGAACATGTGATGGCATGATGGTGCGTGCCTATCTGTGAACTAAGAAGGGGTTACAAGGGAAAAACATAAAATACAGCTTGGAAGATAGAAGGGAAAGAAAGATATTATCTATACACCAACCCAACCTCCCATTTTGTTCCTCCTACAATCTCCTTTCACCCCACCCCCCTCTCCATCTAACCCTAACCCTAATTCTTCCATAACCTCCTTTGCTCATTGATCATATCTTTCTACTCAAAACACCTACTGGAATATGTATTAATGAACTCAGATACACCCAATAAATTTCTTAATAATCCTGTATGAAGTTATAGATATCAGCTTTCCGGTTCAACGCCTCTCTACACACAATAAAATAATAATTTATTAATGGTTGTCTACCACCTAATTCCTGACCCGGTACAAGCGCAGGTACCCCTCATATTAGAGAAGGCTTTCACACTAACTGCTAGGTGCTAATGAAAGGTGCTCAATAATTTGGCGGGTTTGGGCGATGATGATGATGCCTTTACCAGACTTCTAGCTCCTGCTCAAATCTGTTCACATCAAACACCATCGCTCTTCACGATTTAGGCACCCAAATAAGCTAAGTATAGTAAGTAGGACTACTAAGTGCTTCTTTTTTTTAAAAAACAGGAACAGGTATATTATTAAAGATTATTCTGAATAAATCTCAGAATACTCACATATCATCAACAACAAAGAATTACAATTTTAATTTGAGTACAGAAGACTAAATAATTTGCTTCTAAAAGGATTAGGTTTGAAACAGATTGTTATGGAACACTATTATGACCATCAAATCTATTATTAAGATTGAAATCTAGATTAATATGAAATGTGCATAAATTGCCCAGGACATCCAATATATTAAAATCAAAAGAAACATTAGTACCGATACTTATGAATTCTAAACAGAGTATTATACAATGTAATTACATTACATGAGTTTCCCAAAAATACTGATCTAATAAAAATGAATAGTTCATTTAGGTCTACTTCACTTTTGTTATCATCATGGTCATAAGATATCAAATAGCAATATTTTAAAGAGAAACTTATTAGCTATACACATGGCACTATTGGAAAACTCTGACTTGATGTGAACAGCACTTGGTAGATGCTGATTGAAAATGAAGGAGAGATCTATGCTGAGTATTCTCATTAGTTAACTCATATCTAGCCCCTGTAATATGGATCTATCTGTGGTTTAAAGTGAACTAGCTATACCAGTACTGGTCATTAGTTAACTCACATACAACCCTTGTCATAAAGATTGATGATGAATAGCAAACTAGTTCCATCTCATTGGTTAATTGATATTTAATAACTGTAATCTATGGTAGATAGTAAAGTAGCAAATATTCTTCAGTCAATTTGAAGAAGAAAAAAAATTCCTTTAGTCAACCCAAATCTAACCTCTGGTATAAGGATCATGTTAATTCTCAAATTATCAATAGTTAACTCAAATCTAGCCTCTAACATTAGCATCTATGGTAGATGGTTAAATTGTGTCTTCAACTGATGTTCAATCTTAATTCTATAAACCGTTTCCCCCTCCAATTTTCTCCATAAGAATCATCAAACAACAGACATCAAATGAAGATATGACTGGAACAAATTTCATTGCATTGATGAATGATGAAGAAATCTGAAGTTAGTGATCACTGGGTCGATTCTAACTGACATCAATCCATAACTAGTCATAAATAACATCTACACTCGTAAGTAATTTGGTAGAGAATGCATAAAACCTGAGCATTTGGCAAAGATTAGATCAAGCAATGTGTAGTATATCCAACCATGTGTTACCCGTTAAAAACAAACAACTACATGAATATGAAAATTCTAACAAAATCCTTAAATTATACACTGTGTATGGCTTCAGAAGTGCAAAACATTGTTTTACATTTCCTTTGCTTCTAAATAACACTATACCCGTTTTGTGTCACTATAATTGGTATTTAATCACTGTTGCCTATGTGAAATACATGCAGAATATATAAAGCAAAGTGTAGTCTTGTTGGAGCAAGGCGGGTGTTAAAGATGTCTGAAGGTTCTTAGCAGACAGTTAAAGTCAATAACATCGCTTCACAAAAAATATAAATGAATATGAGATTCAAGAATGTTGTCTGCACAATGCACACTTGTGGGTCAGAGATCTGGATCATAGACAGTCAGGCTCTATTCACACATATGATGTGCAGACCATAGTGTGACTGTCATTGGAGTTGCTAAGCAGAGGTGGTTTTTCTTTAATATAAGGTGTGATTGAATACAGCCAAGTCAGACAGCTATTTAAAAACGTGAGGCATGGCGGGATTTTTTTTTGTGGTCGATGTTACTTAATAATAATAATGATAATAATAATCTGGATTTACATTTTTCCACATTTTACCCAAGTGAGGTACATGCACACATCGCTGGTAAGATGGAAATTTTTAAAGCAGCCAGTGTTCAGTTATCCTGTAAAGCAATGATTATCATTCACTGTTTGACAGGGATTTAAAAAAAATGTAATACACATTTTATAATGGAAGCTGCAAAATGAAAAGGCTTATCAATGTGTAATTGCATACAAATTGTATTTTAACAGCTGTTATTCTTGTAGACACTGCTTCTTGGCATCACAATTGAACAAACTGTGGATTGATTTTACGACATGTTAGTACGAAAGTGAAAAAGCTTTGATGGGCTAGCCAAGCCTCCCGATATCACTTCTCAGCGCTATAGACTAAACTGTGACATATTATTTCAAAAGTGCGATAGGTTGAAATGAATAGATAAGCCCACAACAAGGATACCCAAATACGTGGTTAGAGTCATTGTAATTGCTACTTAGCTAGATCATTCAGACCTCTTCCTAGTGGAAATTAGCTTGGGGATGATTTTAAGTGCTTCATTATCTCATCTTTATTACTCTGATAAGCGGCTTAATGGATTAGCCAGACAATAAGAGGAGCTCTAAAATCACTTGCAATCTGATACCTACACAGTCTGAACGTACATGTACAGGACAGTGTGAAGCAAATTGCCACTGTCTGAACACAAATGAAGCATGTCCTAGCTTTTATCCCCTATAATCGCCAAGCTGACCTGACCATTCCACTGTCTGCACATACAGGACAATGTGAAGCAAAATTGCCACAGTGTCTGAACACAAATGAAGTATGTCTTTGCTTTAGAGCTTTAATCTCCTACAATTGCTAAGCTGACTATTCCACTGTCCGAACAACAAATGGTGTAAGGTGTCCATCCATTTGATTTGATTTGTTGTGATTTGATTTGGATTCTCTGACCTGGTGAAACCATCCAGCAGTCCAGAACAAAACCCTAACATTTCACAAAAGAAATACAGAAAGAGACTCTACAATCACAATGCAGAAAATGCAGAAAATGCAAATATTGACTGTTAAGCTCATTATTTCCAATGTCTGAACATGAATATGTCTCAGCTTTAAATCCCATTCTATCACTTTGTTCATTGATATTTCCCAAGTCCAAGGAAATAGAGTAAAAGTCTGTATTTCACAATATAAATCACAAAACTGGTACAATACACACTACTTTTGTTGACATTGTTACTGTTTAATTAATGTTGCTGCTAATGCTGCTGTTAAAGTTTATTTTCCCATTTTTTTTTCTTCAGAATTTTTCCCTCTTCATTGTCAAATCCTTCTGTTCCTTTTTTTCTCTCCAAAATTTACAAATACACGTAAATTATACATAAAACACTTTGTGGACTCTTTACTATTTAGCATGATACATCCACTGTGTTGATGACACACTTTATATTTGCAAGATAACAATATTTTGACCTCATTTCCGTCAACTCGAAAATGCTTTACTTTCTGAATGTAAACTGGGGCATAAACCTCAATCAAATGCTTTTCTTATCTGCATTTCTATCTCCCTTATCAATGATTGTTTACTCATGCACACACAACTGCATGTATCCCGCTGAGACTTGGTGGAGAGAAATCATTTCTTTATTGCCCATAAGGGTTGTTTCATCGTCATAATTCAATTACAGAATCACTATCCCTATAATCCTCTTCAAACCATGATGGTATGTACCCTGCCCTGTTCACATTAGCTGCATTTACATCGCAAGCAAAAAAATTGAATGATTTTTCTCACATTCCGATGTTTCGTCAGAAGATGCTAAGCAACTACCAGTAAACACGGCAAAACACCTAAATAAAAAAACTCGCCTCCGGAATGTGGTGTTTTTTTTAACGCCGGCAAAAAGTTCACTGATTTCAGCAGTGTGAATGCTCGCTCACAAAACATTGGGGAATGATTCTGGTCACTCTCCTTATTTCCCAGCGATCCTATGTAGAGCAGTGACAAGTGGCACATGCACATAACTACCCCCCCCCCTCCCCCCCCCCCCACCCATAAAAAAAACAAACAGAATGTGCTGCAAACATTAATGTTCTATTTTGGGTTTACCACTTGTGTAAATGGCCGTCAAACAAATTGATTTTATTTTGTAATGTTTTTTTGGCTGTGTAAATGGGTCTAGTGATGCATGATTGAGTGTCTTATAAATAAACATCACATTTTGAGGGCTGGAAGTCAAACAGCATGTGTTATGTCGTCTGCAACCATAAGTCACATTTTACACATTTTATAAGAATGCCACCTTACTTCTTCGGTAGGGCGAAAATCATCCAACGACGAGGGAAAACGGCATAAAAACCAACAACAGCAACAACAACATCGGTGGTAGGTCAGGCCAGGTTTGGTAGCAATACTAAATACTACATTATATTATAGCCAGGGACCCCGGAACACGTAGTTAGCAATTGATTGCTATTTTGCAATAGATCATGATGTACAATCAATTATTGCTACAAGCTTTGTGTTACAGGGCCCACTCAGCTTAGAATAACATATGTATCTGAAAATAACGTAGTCAAGGATCGCTACAATTCTTGAATTTCTTTTAATTTCTACAAGAAGGCCATCATTTCTGTGTTTGCCTCATGCAAGACGATCTGGTGAAGAGAGATCGGATCAACACTCAGAGGTTTGTTGAACTTGTGGTATAATCAAACTCTCATATGCAAAGCTCATTAGAAATATTGAGCTAATGTTCTATGACATGACCTCATCATATTGTCATTATGAACACAACTCATTAGGACTCTCATTAATGTTGTATGATGGATGGTAGATGTCGTTTAGAAACATTCAACACCGTCCATGCCATCCAACAAGCATGAACCCTACCACTGAAACCACTTTCATACGAACAGCCTATTTGGGTTGGGTATGGACCCACATCATACCCAACCCTCACACAATAAGCTATATCGGTAGGTATCCATTTTCTTTGCTCTACACTTCCACTTACACTTTGGCTCTAGAAGAGGGTTAAATGCAGGTTAAGTCTACAAATGTGTATGTGGGTTAATCCAAATATGCTGACAACTCGATTCAAACTGAGATATTTACTTAAATAAATTTAAGAAAAGCATGAAATCAAACATAATCTATGAATTAAAGTAAAGTTAGAAGCTGTTCTTCAAAGAGTACATTATACTGATCCAGAATTCAGATTGAGAGCAGGTTTTGAACCCACATAGACCATGAAGCATGATCACAAAGACTTTCGAGAAATGAAGTAAACAGCAAGTTTGGTACCCTATTAGTATTGCATGACCCTTAGAAATCGTGTTCAGATGATGTAATCATAGTGTACTTTGAGGTCGTGTTTGCACATTTTAGATGGAGATGGGCAAGGTTATTGAACTTGCCTTAGATTGGTTTATTTTGAAGTCCTTGTGATTGGTCAAGACTCCCGGTCTGGATGGTAAACAAGCAACCAGGTATGACAGGTAATTATTCTTTAATTAGCACCAACTAATGACCAGGCATGATATCACAACTTTGGGCACGCTCTGATGAAATTAAAACTAAAAGGCAGTTCCATTAGCTTTTCTAATGGACTTAAAAGAAAACCAACATGCCCAATATAATTTCTCATAAAAAAAGGTTATTCACACAGGCAATCAATTCAACTTCATGTCAATCAGATTTTGCATAATCATATTTCAAATAAGGTAAGTAATTTGTTTACAAGGTATTTTACAGTCTTGGCAAAATTTGGAAAAATAAAGCAATTAATCTACGCAAACTCATCAAACATTTTATGTACAATAAAGCAATCGGACAAGATTAGGGTATTGGTCCATGTTATTTTCCTGTACTCTCATCAAAGTATAATGTACTTTTTTGCAACAAAACATAGAAGATTGACACACATATTACAATCATGTTCAGATCCAGTGGAAACTATATATTTTTAAAAACACTCACTTAGAATCAATATTTTTAGAAAAATGCATCTACGTCATCACTTCACATTTTGAGTGTTTGTACAATTTACACACAATATAGCGTGCTATGAAAGACCCTCTGATTCTTAATCTTCCATGATGCATGAAGTCATTCACAAGCAGGAGAAATCTCCGGAACTACGAAGTCAAATATGTTGATGTATCCATCGCAGCAGAATGAGCTTGGTTCTCTCACTATGCTACCCTTCTAATCTTCATTTACAATGGGCGATTCCACACCATTCAATCATTTACTTATTTTCACCTTCAAATATCACTCTTCATGGGTAAAGAATGATTAAAGTACATTAAACTTGAATACAACATTTATACCCTATACTAAATTACTTTTTTCATTCCGAATATAGCTACATGATATATTTAAATGGAAAATTGTCCTTCTGAAAGAAACCTTACAAGTGTTAAAAGGTGCGCACACTGTAAGTTTTTAGGCAAATAATGCAAATGAGATACAATCAGAAGCAAGCTAAAGCATAAAGACTTGAGTTGTGCAATTAACTGATGGGCTTCCCCAATTTAAAATTCCCCCATGTTGAATCAATTTACTTTTTTGCTGAAAGCTATTTAAGATGAAAATGAGATGCAGAGGGGGAGACGGTTAAAGGAATGCTGATTTCTTCCGCAGAGATTGCACATCTACATGATGCCATGAGGAGGAAATGGGAGCAAAATTCAATCATCAAACACTAGTCACAAGAAAAAAAATATCAGCTGGAGAGAACAAACACACATACATTTAAAGTGTTTTAACCCAATGAAGCCAATTACATTTTCAAATTACACATGCACACTTTCCTAATGGGTTTGAATAATGAGGCTCCTTACGATTAGCAGACATTTTGTAAATAGGGATTTAATAATTGGAAGATGAACCAATTTACTGTAGTTGCAGGGGTAAAAAAAAAACTTAGCCGAAAGCTTGAACTGAATACCAAAGCTGGGAGAAGGATTTTGTCTAAGCCAAAAACTAAGTAAAATACTCATATTTCTGACATAAATGTAATGTATTGAATTGAATATTGGCCTTGATAAATAGCCCTGATAGTCAACCTGTTGTAAGGTTGTGTGAAATCACCTATTAGTTATCCCCATTGAATTCAATCGCTAGATTATTCAAGGTTCTTCACCCATCACCAAACAATTTATCTTGATCTCACCATACGGGCTGATGTATTAAACCCCCTACTCAGCTAGTGTCTCTCAACGGAATGAAATCTACCATCTTCAAGAACATAGAGGTGAACACACTTGCGGGTTAATAGAAACACTCTCATCAGTTGGAATGGTTGATTATTAGTTGAGAAACCCTTCAATAAATTATAAGTAGCTGAGTATCAAATGTCCTCAAATTTAACTTAAAGGGGAGCTTTGGAGTTTTAAATAATATTGACATTGGATATATTACAAGTGTGGTGTTCCATTAAAAAGAAGAAAATTAAAGCATTAAAAGGTTAATGCTTTGGGGGATAGTCCGCAGTGCATCACTCTTAATTTTGACCACCCCTTCAGCATTTGCCAATATTCCTATACATTCTGTGTTTAGTGCTATATATTTCTTAAATATTTTGTTGATCATGTTTCACATATATCTTTTTGGAACACAATTAAACTACACTGCTTCTCATCGATAATTGAGTTTATTACGGTCTTTAGCTTTTCTCTTCAGTGTGGAGAACAAACTTAGAACAACATGAAACAAGACAAAGAGAGATAGACATAGAAAACCAGACAGATCATGGGAAGGGCCAATAGAGATACAGAGAAAGGCAAGAACAGCTGTACAAGGGCTAATAAAGAATTGAGAGAGGGAGATAAAGAAAGATGGAAAGTGACGTGAGAGGGAGAGACAGACGAAAAATAGACAAAATAGATTATTCAAACCAATGCATTGATTGACTAGTTGTTTTCACATCACACACTTTACATCAGTGCTCCATTGCACAACATGTTGATCTATTTGAATTGTATAGCGCAGGCATCTTGCTGGACACTCGTATGGATTCCTATTGAAATCAAACAAGATACCTGTACCAGGTAAGATGGAATATAAAAGAGAACTGTTCTTTGAAGTATTTACTATTCCTCTCGTAACAATGATCCAGCATAAGCAAAAACATTTTGATGAAATGAGTGAATGTGTTATATTACATACAGTTCTAGAAGCCAATTCAAGGTAGGATGCGATAAGAAATACTCAAAGATGAAATGAAGGAAGACTGTGTGTTCGCCCATAATTTCCAAAGAAACCTTATAAGTTCTATTTTGCCCACTGCATACCGACTGAACGTCTTCTTCTTTGATGGGTTACTGAACGATAATTCTTTAAAACTTGATCTTATTTGTTGCTTTAATAAAGTGGAACCTTCTCTGTATACTTACTGAATGCCTACATTTTTGATGGGTTACTGAACGATAATTCTTTAAAACTTGATCTTATTTGTTGCTTTAATAAAGTGCAACCTTCCCTGTTGGCCTGTGAGGTGATAGTTTAGATAGTAAGTGCTAAACAAGCCTGACAGCGTGCAGACATGATCTATGTATTCACTGTCACACTCAGGCATCATCCAATCAACTTGAAGAGATAGCCATATTGCCTGTTTAACATCATCAATATAACATACCCCTATCTTTTACTCATCCCTCATGCTTACTAATGGTTAAGGAATATTACACTTACAATTTTTTTGTTGGTTTGTGTTGGAAAAGATTAAAAGGGTATGTCCAACTTCTTTAATAGCTGAATTAGAATTAGATATTATTGCAATGACGACCTTCGTCATTACCTTGATTTCGTTCACATTATTAATATTCTTACTTTTTCTTCTTCTTCTTCTTCTTGTCGTCCCGAATCCCATTCGTTCTGCACGTAGTGCTTGTCATTCCTATCTAGGTCCTTTTCTCTTGCTCGATTCCTTTCAAACTTTGTAGGCGTAATCTCTGATATGCAATCTAGGTCACCTACTTTTTCGTTTTCTGAAATCACTAATGCGTAAACGTCCAGGCGCCATTTTGTCCGTTTCGGGTCCATTTTAAGGCCTTTCTATCTTCCTTCCTATTTCCACTATCCTAGATCCTACAAACTTCTAACAATTTTCTCTAGATAGTCTAAGAGATGTTCTTTAATCTGCGAAGTATAACCTGCCCTTCAAAATGCCATCTTCATACTCAAAATTCAAATCTGAAACCGTCTCCGTCAACAATCTCTCAAATTCTTGAAAAATTGACCCCTAAATAATCTAAAACTGCCATAACTTTCTCATATAAATTCCATTTTGTATTTAAATCTCACAGTATCTTTATCTTATAATTGCACATAGCCATGCCAAATTTCACACTCCAATGGCTTTGCAAAACATAAATAGCGCCCTCTAAAGTTCTGGAAATTGGCTTTCTTTCTGTGGCCGTATCTCCATTATGGCTTGGCAGACCCGTACCCTTTTTTGGATTTAGATACTTGAAGATATGCCCTTTCAAGCCATATACGAAATTATATACCCTATCGCTGACCGACTTTGAAAAAAATGCTCTCCAAATTCGCCAGTTTCAAGAAAATTCCAAAATAACTTCAACTTGCTCTAAAATGGCGATCCTTATACCTACATCAATGAAACTTGGCAGACATACGTATTTATATACATGTATGTGACAACTGTCTGCCAAGTTTAGAAAAATTTAAATATGTCAGCGCAAAGTTATTGCCAAAAATGATGAATTTACTATGCATTACATGATAGCGCGTTTAATGCGTGCAATACATTGCGCGCAGATGACAATGGTGTCAAACTGACCGCAATGAAGTGCCCTTTCGAAGGATACCAAGTATGGTATATGTTCACACAGAAAATTGTGAGTAAATCGCATTTGAACAAGGTTCACTATATGAATTCCGCCGAGTTTCCGCCCGATTATAACACGTATCGGCTATGACGTCATTTTTTCAGACTGCTTTTCACCCCCTAAACGTCCTTTTTTTTTCCTTGAAAATTTGCAGTGACATTCAGAGTTGCAATATGCAGGGCACCTCATGGCCGAATTTTAAAATTTGGTAAAGGGGGCCATTTAAGACGTCATTTTGTCCTATAAATCTATTTTACATCACATGTTTCAATAGGATTATCATAGAAAAAAAGAGATTAGTTTACAATAACAACCATTAAAATTCTCTTTCTAATGATACCAAATACGGCCCATAAAGAGAGAGAAAAAACAATTAAGATCTGGTCATAATACAGATCCTGTACGTTTTCCGCCCATTAAACGCATTGTCTATAGGGCATATCGGGTTCACGCTTTTGGCCCCCAGAACAATCTTTATTGCAAAGACGAACATGCACCAAATCCCATTGGTTTTTGCACGCAGTGCTTGCGAGCCCTTTCTAGGTTCTTTCCCCTATCCCAATTTCTTTCAAACTTTGTAGGCGTAGTCACTACCATCCAATCAAGGTCACTGTTGTAGTCTTTCTTGTAGTCTTTCTTTTGCCCTACCTATCTCAAATATCACAGAAGCTACTCATTTTGTACAAATTGCTCTGGATAGTCCGAGAGAAGCTCTTTCGTTTGACACGTAGAAACATGGCGTCATTGCACGCACATCGTTGTGACACGATTGCATTTCTAGTTTTTTCTATTGCTGTTTCATTTTTAAATTTTTAAATCCTACATTGTACATGTACATCATCTAGCTTTGTAGAAACATGAAGTCCTCTTGATGACATTAAAGGTAAATATTAACAGACATCACGGTCCTTACTGTACTCTCAAATTTCATATAACTCTACAATATATGATTTACGAAGATTCGCAAACAGAAACTGACATTTTTCAAATATAATGTACATTTGGGGGGGGGGGGTATGTTTTCATGGCTACATGTAGCTATCCTTCTATCACTTTATTTCCTTTCAACAAGTTTCTCAATCCCATTTAGACAGTTGTTCCTTTGATGAGCAATATACCTCTCCAAGACTAGCTTTTTTTATAAAAAAATAAAGTCAGAAAAATTTTGGCTTGGGTGTCTTTTCTGTCCCCTGTGTAAAAGGGGAATGTTCATGTTCATTAAGACTCATCGATCATTGGCAACATGCATACCCATGCCTCATTAGACATCAGGTTTAAGCATCTTATAATGTTCTCTCCTCTATCAAGCTTCTTCTATCAAGCTATCTTCCTCTTCATGGCATCTCTCCAAGTAAAGAAGGGCATTTAGAGGTATAAATTGTCAAGGATAACATACTATTAAATTGATGGTGAGTCGAATGGCCATGGGTTGACCATGAGGTAATGATCATAATACATGTATGTATAGCTGTCATGAAAATTTCATGATGATGGCAATGATGATCATAATGTTCATAAAGATGTTGAAGATGATGAGGATTATGATGATTATTGTGATGAAATTTAGAAAAATGACCATGGTAATTATCATAAATATAGATGTTATCACAATTTTATAATGATGGTAATGATGATCCTAGTGACCAAAATGCAAGGTAAGGTTGATGAAAATGATGGTGATGGTGATGGTGATGATACACATGATGATGATGATGATGATAATGATAATGATTGAGATGATGATGGTGATGATTATGATAATTGTAAAGAAGATGGTAATCATTATGAAGAGGGAAATGATGATGATGCTAATACTATGGTGATGGTGGTGATGGTGGTGATGGTGGTGGTGGGTGGGTGAGTGGCTGTGGCGGCTGCGGTGGTATTAGTGGTGGTGGTGGTTAGAAAGGGGAAACAAATTATTCAGTTTTGGAGGAGATTCATGTGCGTCCAAAGGGCAAATACGAATTGTACATGTCCATCTATTACTTGACATCTACCTTAGATTAAGATTCATTTTGTACAGGATATGTACTGTGCAACTCTCTTTATAAACATGGATGCCTTGTCAGTTTACAAAACAAACTCATTTCTACAAGACAATGATCAAATAATTCAAGCACACACATTCCATGAAAAAAGTGTGGAAATATGTAATAAATTTGAAATGTAGAATCATATTACCTTCAACGAGGCAAACTAAATCCAACCATGCATCAAGAAATACAAGCAACTGAATGCTAGAAAGATGATATTAGACTGAAAATACATGTGAAGATACACACATAGGCTAGATACTAAGATAATTGCATTCCCTCTATATTATAGGTACCGGAGAGACAAAATCATATTAACAAATCAGAGAAATATAATGAAGTATACAAAGAAATTACACTCAAGAGAGTCCCTGCCTAATGCCCCTCTCACAAAGTCCTGAAAGCTTCCAAAAGAATTTCCAACCTTACACAACTAAAGTGAGACACTGTAATAATCCCTAACCTTGTACTCCCACACACTATGTCACTACTAGATACAAGCTGATGACCATCTCAAGATAATTCAATTAATTTTTCATCAAAGCCATGACAAATAATATTTCTGTATAAGGTCCTTGTTTTTCATCATCTCTATCAATGATGAAGGAAGACGTTCTTTCCTGTCCCATGTTATTGGTCAAAAATATTACCATAGCCTTGATATTATTCATCCTATCTTTTTTTAAACAACTCCTGAAACGGAGCAACCACAAGAAAGCAAGTTGTGTTTAGTTTTTATCCCTAAAAGGAAAAAGGTTCCTAAATTGCATCTCCCAAGAGGCTCAGTTCCAGAGGTGCTGGGATTTATATGCAAGGACCCCCTATGAAGAAGGAAAATAATAACTGATCCTCAATATTAGTTCATAGCTAACACAACGTGACTTCCGATCTAAGGACAATGAACCTCATCATTACACTGTCATAACATGGTAATCTTCTAATCAGTTATTCTTTTATCTTGATTATCCGTTACAAACTTTCAAGTGTTGCAATTTGTAACTTTCTTCTTAGTGACAGTGCAAACTGTGGACATTAAAAACCTCAATTTCAAATGACTGCCATTACACTTATCAAAATGTAACATTAAAAAAAGTAAACTATACCAAGAACAAATACAGCTATTGGAAATTGATTATATTGAAACTTTCTTCAATAGGAGGACAACTTTGCTACTAGTGTGCTGTGTATCAACTTTCTCTACTGAGATTCATAATTCCTCACTGTATTTTTGTTTAAAATATGGAATGGACAGAGAGGTAATTGATGATCACTAACATTTTAAAATCAAAACAGATAAACTAATCCCAAGCCCTTGACCCTTTGAGTGCCCTACATGTACATGCATGTGGTTCCAGCTGCCAACATGTTGACAGGTGTAGGGTTAGATCCTATGGAACAATTTTGTATTGAAATGGGAGATTTTAAATAAAACTAAAAAACATTTTCATCGAAAACTGGTCTATTGCCATTTGTGATTCGTGTTGTACCTTTAGGCACCATAAGGGTTAAGATGATCATATCAATAGGGCCTCTAAAATGGCCACCAGAACGGTGTCTAGATCTCCTTCACGTAGAAGATGAGCACATGACAGACGGCGTGGAATACAGTCCATGACTTCTCACCGATAATTAACGTCATCACAGATGCGCTCTCCTAGTTTTTAATATCACCAGCGATGAAGCGAGTCTTCTTGCTGAGGACATGTGCGCTGGAGCGTGGCACGGTAAGAGCCAGTCAAACACATCTCATAATACATCCTATCATACCTCTTAATGTGAATGAGGAGGGAGGAGGAGGGAGGAGGAGGGTGGAGAATTCTGACACTGTTTTCGTAAATAGCTAAAATACAAGCAAGCTAAAAGCACATAATTATATAAATTTAGTGATTTATACATGGTACAGCTGTATGTGAATCATTTTAAAATGACCAATACCAATTTCGTCCACTAAACTCTCCAAACTTTTTTGGTATACCATATTATTTAAACAATAATCTGAAACGTTCTTTTTAAGAATATAAAGATTATCTATTGTGAACACAAATGTAATACTCTTAGAAGATGAATGGTAACATACAAGGCCACACTCTTCTTCTTTTAGCAATACTACATGTATTATAAGAAAGGGTCTTATACTTATACCAATATTAGAGAGGGTTTAATTCCTAATATACCAATATGACAGAGGCTTTGTTATCAATACTATTTCTAAGAGAAGAGGTACTCTTTATCAATACCAGTATGGGAGAGGGTCTATAACCAATAACAATATAAAAGGGGGTACAGTACCAATACCACTTTGAGAGAAGGTCCCATATCAATACCAATCAATAGAGTGTCTATGCGATGGGGTCGTAACCAATACCAATATGAAAGATGGTCCAATGACCAATATTTATAAGGGAGAGCCTCGAGAGGGAAACACCCTGGTGTAAAAACTAATCTCTTTATAATGTAATGAGCAAACACAGGTATGAGGTATGGTTGGGTAAACAAGCTTGGTAGAGCAAGATGGTGGCAGATGTGGCCTAACAGCATGGATGTTGGCATCCATCCATCGACATTGTCTGACACCTAAACGTGCATCGTCATTTCTCCTCCCTACTTATCCTCTCCCCTCATCAGTTTGCCTTCCCCCATCTAGGACCGGTGGATGCATTAATGTCAGGTTCTTCAGCTGGAGGAATGGGGGTAGAGCATCTGATTAAACCATTCATCATGTCTCCTGCCTGCCATCATCAGTGGATCTTAGCGGTGGTGGTGGTGGTGGTTGTGGTGGAGAGGAGGGAGAGGATGGGTTGTATCTGGTGGTTTAACATCTAATGTAGATCATAGGAAACATACCAACACACCACAGCTTGCATGAGATGGCTCCTATAGAGAGTCTTTAACATTTGAATCCAGATCATAAATGTGGCATGTACATGTACTCCCTCTGTATCATAACGCTAATGTGGCTCAGTCTCATTACTCTATATCTTTAACACTCTCTACCTCACTCTATATCACCCCTTTCTTTCTTTCTTTCTTTCTTGCTCCCTCTCTCTCTCTATCTCTATCTATCTATCTATCTATCTATCTATCTATCTATCTATCTATCTCTATTTATCTATCCATCTCCATCTCTACACTCTCCTTCTCTCTCCCTCTCTCTTTCCATCTCAACCTCTACGCTCTTCTTCTCTGTCTTTCTTTCTATCTCTCTCTACGCTCTCCTTCTCTCCATATCTAACTCTCTCTATCCCTTTCTCTCTCTATATATATATATCTCTCTCTGACTACCACATATTCCCTCAAATTCTGTAGAAAAGCAGATGTGCAGATAAACAACTGTGCAATATCTTCTGTCTCACAATTAAATACTACCAAATGAGAAATCACTTCTGACAATCTTGCCCTGCAAGCTGACTTCCCCCATGGAATGAATCAAATGATCAGTATACTCATCACATAAATCTCTACAGTGATTTTCTTACTGTATTTCAGGAAATGTTCAATAATCTCGAAATAGATTTTTCATAAGCAAATTATTACCTTTTTTCAGATAGACAACACAACTGAAAGAGAAAATTGCTCTTGTTATAGTTCAGGCATGGCTACACAAGTTCTGTTTCTTATCTTTGTAATTTCTTATAATTTCTTTCAATTATTTGCCAGAAACTCAGTAAGTCATTACCACAGCTCAATTTCAAATACCATTTTCATCCAGAGTATATGTAGTGGATGGGGGATAAATGTTCAATGTCCATGCAAGGCTGAAGGTATTACTACAGATGTACACTAACTTTAGCATGTATAGTCATGATGTATGCAGAGTTTATATATTAAACAGATGACCGATATGATAATAATATGAATAATGAAGAATGGTTTGTGATGGGTTTGATGAGGTGTCAGGCAGACAGATCTATTTTAAATCACTCTCTTGAGAGTCTTCAGGGTTTATATGCATTAAAAACAGGTCATAGTATAATGTCCATTGACTTTCAAAAGCCTAATTTGCCTGACTAATTATTGATTTCTCCTAACTAGGTGTCTGGCTTTCATCACAAACAATTTACCCTTCATCGTTTCTAGATCCCCGTGCCAATTTTAGGGCTAAATAATAGATCTGAAAATGTGTGAAGTTTGTCAAAGAATGAGGGCGGGGGATAAAGAGAGGTGAGTCTCACAGGGAGCAAGGTAGAAGGATACCAGATGTTCACACTTCAAGCTTTCATGGATAATTATTTTTTTGCAAAAAAGTTGAAAAGGAAAACAAAATATGTTCATGAAATACCAGTAAGCGTCCATCCCCTCATTAGGTTATTATTTCATACATATACCACTTATGGCTTCACGTATCAGAGACTTTTTTGTTCTTTGCCACTTATTGCTTGTATTTGCATTACATTGGATAGCATAGACCAGCAATTTAATTGCTACTCCATATAAACCACTTCTATAAAACACTCCAATGCTTCTTAGTAACAAATGATATGAGAACCTCTTTAAAATATGTGTAGCAGAGCGAAAATCCAACCTTAATACGCTGTTTATTCAGAAGAATCAGCAAACATTCTACTCTTTCAAGTCCATGAATGCATTCTACTATTTCTATATTTTATGAAATTACAGAGAACCACTGAATGTGAATAAGTAAAGAATAACAAATACTGAGGTATTTACTTCCATTTTGCTACTAAATTTTGGAATACTCCCCCCCCCCCCCCCCCCTCCCTCCCATAATGATGCTGAAAATTACAAAGGTTCATACTAATTCTACAGCTCCATGAGAGAAGGAAATAAAACTTGTTCATGTGAACCACAAGAAACATTAAATTGTTAAAATGATACATCATGAACAAGGAAATGAAAGTCAGGAATTACTTACTATAGAGCTCAAAGAATCATGGACGACTAATGTGAAGTTACTACAGTACTAGCTTTCATGCTACTATTTGTTTCTGTTTATTTGTCAATTTTAACGCTGATCTGGAATTTGACTATTCACTTTAATGTCCATTGATTCTCCTTTTGTAATTGTATAATGATAATTTATATATTTGAGGAATTTTCAATTATTCATTTGTATGCTTTTCATATAGAAATAGTACATTGTGTATTTGTATAATTGATGCATTTTCCGTGACTGATTACCTTGTAAAATATTCTGGTAATTATACTTATATATTTGTTTTGGTATGTGTATTGAAAATAATCCAAAATTGTGGACTCCATTTCTATAAATAACTTTAATTTGAACTTGTGAAGGTCATACAGCATAGAAAACTGTACATGAATGCGATTTTCCCTCCCAAAGTTAACTTGTTATGACACATGGATGATGTATTCCAGGCATACACCTCTTCGCTACACAGCCACTGTATAGTGTTTAATCAGTTACATACAAACTTCCCTTCCAAGTGAAGAGGCTGTATATGCTATGGACCAGGGAGGTCTTACAAGAGGCCTGCTTTCATCAGCTCGAGTTTGCCAAATAACCCGCTATTTTCAGACTCGGGATATTATGCCGAAGCTCGAAATTGCGTCCTCACCAGATCGATACGCTCATCACAAACTGGCTCGGATGGGCACAAATAGCGGGATATTTTGGAAACAAAACCAATATTTCTCTAGATATTTTCTCTACCAAATATCCCGCTAATTGCAACTGCGGGCTGATGTAAATGCAAATTTACAGGTTAATTTGCGATCAGGATAGTTGAAATAGCGGGTTATTTGGCAAACTTGAGCTGATGATGACAGGCCTTAAGGAAGGTCTTATAAGGAAGGCATTACCAGGAAGACTGGTTAATCTATACAGAGTAGAAAGTGGCTCCAGATCAACTAGAACAATCCATGTTAAAGCTATGGAAACATTGACAGTCATCAGAAGACATGTTCAGAGGAATAGACCACGTAGTGATTGAGGTACAGGGGGGTTTATTCCAGATTGATTAATGAGAGAAGCATTGTGTATTTAGATTCTAGTCACATCGATTTCTGATGAAAACTCCACATTTTTAGCTCAAAGAAAATTGTGGGGGCTGAAGGAGCTGTTTTCCAGGTGAAGTTCGTTTCATTAAAGGGAAGAAATACATATCTTGAAAACAAATCTAAATATTACTTTCTTACGAATAGAAGTATTGTACAAAACAGTTACCTTTCTCTTTTTTAAGCTTATCTCGCTTTCTGTCAATCAGAAACACAAATTATCAGTGCTTGTAAGAAGAAAGAATGTTAATGTAATTGCTGTCCTACATACTTAGCTATAACCATGG
The DNA here is from genome assembly GCF_000002235.5 of Strongylocentrotus purpuratus. Taxonomy (NCBI): domain Eukaryota; kingdom Metazoa; phylum Echinodermata; class Echinoidea; order Camarodonta; family Strongylocentrotidae; genus Strongylocentrotus; species Strongylocentrotus purpuratus. Next base: position 5,451,898 of record NW_022145607.1, on the reverse strand, counting down.
CAAATATTATACATCTTAATGTGACAACAACCACATTTCATTTTCATTCATAAATCCTGGAATATATGAAGAAATTATTATTTACATTAAACTTTAAAAAAAGGTCCACAGACAAATCATGGTCTATGATTTTAAAATTGACTCCCAAATTGAAACAACTATATCATTATGAGATAAAGTAAGATTGTGTGTTTTCAATGATATCTCTATGAATTGAATAACCTGTTGCTGAAGAGTGAATCCTGCTTGAACTCTGTTGGGGGAGATGCAAAAAGTACAAGAAAATGCCACATTGTAAGTGCAAAAAGGTACCGATAGATTTGAGATAACTATCAGGTTCGTCCTCTAACAATCACACAATTGAACAGTTTGATATGAGAAAGTGAGAGAAGAGGAGTTTCCAATATTCCTGAAGTCGACTGATTCATAGCGGATTGAGAATGAGCCTGGTTTATGGCCCCAATCTCAGTTAAAATGGACGTGAGGTAGACGATAAGATCAGAGTGGGGCAACATCTAGAGGGACAAGAGAAAGGATGGAAGAGAACTCTAATCAGAGAGTTGGATTCACAATTACTGGGGATGAGAGACCTTTGGGTTTGTCTGCAAAGTCGTGACAGAAATTTAAGTGTAATTGATGTTATTCTAGGCATGTAAAGCAGGACTTCTTCTCCTCTCAATTGAGATATACTCTACGACTTTAATGGAAATGACATATCAAGAATGTCTGCATCTTAATTCTTAAAAAGGACGGTTGATACTCTACATAATTATGCAAGCATAACTGATAATATTGTTATTATCACAATGTATAACATGATTTTCTGCTTTCAATCTTTAAGTTTTTCTCTTTTAGTAAAATTCAAAGCAATGAAATCAGAAATTATTTTTATTTTCAATCTATTGATTTATATCAATATCAAGTTATCAATTCCTCACTCAAACTTTTTTGTAAAGCTATTTTCACAAGAGTAAAATTTTAACATCTTTTAAAAGCTGTATCACTTCCCACTCCATACATTAGAGCTTCATACTTTGTCTCTTCATCAAATCAAAGACATTAATTCACTTTGTCAATATCACATCTACAACAATATGACAATATGCACAGAGAAAAAAGGCACCTTAAACACAATCATTTAGTTCTATTTTGTGTGCATTATTGCCTACATTAGTTTTTATTACAAAAACTTGCATAATCTTTTAAAGAGAAAAAAATTGCATACTGTGTGAAAACATTAAATGAAGTGTTATTTTCATTTATACAGTCAAATTTGCTTTAGTGACCACCTGTGTAAAAAGATCACCTGTCTACAAAGACCACATTTTGTGTTCCCCTTGAAAATGGTTTCTCATTGAAACATGTACTAAAGGAACCTGTATGTACCACCTACATTAGGGTAACTTTTCTTGTCTCCCTTGGGTGGTCTTTATAGACAGGTGAGGTTCAACTGTATTACAGTCCATGGACATTGTAACTGATGCACTTTTCATATAATATCTTCCATTCTCATTTTCTCTTTCCTTCAGAAGAGATCGAGCCCTTCTATGACTTCTTACTCTTATGCACATACAGTGTAGCACTCAATCAATAACAGCATCATTAGACCATGGCTTGAAGCCGAATAAAATCAATACCAAAAACCTAGGCAGTTATATAGGTCTTGTGTTTTAGGAGCGCTTTGTAAAATGCATAAATAATTGTTGGGTTTTTACTCTGGCCGATCAATGAGGTCAGTCATGTTGGCAAGGTCGATGTCCAAGTACACCCGAGCATGAAGTCCATGTATTATAGGCTATAAACATCTTCTTTGCATCACCATACTCTCTTCTCCTCAATAAAAATGCACCTTTGATGGTTGCACCTGACCTAGCTGTACATAGCACAATCCAATTTGATTTTTCTTTGCTCTCTCTTTCTTTGTGCTATTTTATTAGCATTCCTCATCTCTCTAGTCTTAAAAATAAAGGTGCACTGTTAACACAATTAAATTTACTGGTAAATTTTCTTACACACTGTATAAATTGCTCTAACCTCTAATTTCGTTTAGCTCTGTCTCTTGTCTCTCTCTCTCTCTCTCTCTTTCCCTCCCTCCCTCCATTTCTCTCTCTTTCCCCACACACTGTGTGTCTACACTGTACATACAGACATCTTTTTTCAAATATTACATTATATTAAATGACAAGCAGATAAAACCTATATGAGAAAGAATAAGTAGAATGCAGGTTAAAGCTCAAGCACATTGTTCTTCAAAAAAGGTCTCCTGCAGTGACAACATTCGCACTATGAACTCTTGAGAAATCGATCACTTAGTTGGAGGACGGGAGAGACACTATTCTCTCTCTCTCCTCCATCATCATCGACATTCTCGTTGGAATGTTTTCCCATCTTTTCACTTGATTTCTAGATTTGAGAAGACTTGAGTGACCATCTCGTGAAGCAGACTGACTCACTTCCTCTAAGGTGATACCATCCATTCTTCCTTACAACGTCTGTCGATCTGCACATCATTTGCACATCATCTTCACATCATCGCCAAACTCCCTTTATAAACCACCTCATATCTTGCCTAATGTACTGCAACAAATTTCTTCACATCTTTGCATACATCTGACTATACATTCTACCATACAATTTGAATCCATTGTCAAGCATGGGAAAGCATATTTTGACATACATGTATATAACAGCAGAGGCGCTATGGCATTGTGGTTGCTACTCTTGCTTTATATCAGTAGGTCCAGGGTTCTGGTCCTTGAGGGGGCAGTTCGATGTAGGGGTAACTCTTTTTTTTAAATCACAAGTATGTGTACCATTAGGGCATGAGTATTAAAGGGATACGGTAACTTTGTCTCAGATTCTGAAACAAAATTCTGGATTTAGCTCATGATGCAATGATAATTATAAACCTTTAGGTCAGTCAGGAACCCCATGACTTTTACAAGCCGATCGCCTGTCTGATTATCAAGATATTTATGATTGGAATTACAAATTTTGAAAACCGTTTGCTGACGGTTTTCATAACACTACAGTCTATTGGGGAAAACGAGTATGGTAAAACCGGTCACTCAAAGATTTTTACTTTTTTGAGGCACTTCTTGATCATTTTGAATCGCAATTTTTTTAGGGCTTCAATATTACACCATATTAAAGACACTGATAACACGTAGGGCCGTGTATCTCAGATTTAACATTGTTAAACGATCCCTTTAAGGACCTTTCTTGAAAGCAAAGTGAAATCACATTCAGTAGTTGATTTCATATGTAGTTTACAATGATCGCAGAGGGCAAGACAAATGTTATTACAAACAGTATGCTTTCATAGATATATACCAACTAGACTGAAACAAATAATATTACAAACGAGTCTACTTCTACTTCACCTCTGCTTGCTGATTGAATCATTCTCTAGTCATCTCTAATTCAGAGCACAATAATGGTGGATGCTGGAAGTAAGCTGGAAGTATGCTCCGAGCCTAAGTGCTTGCTCTAACTCTTTAACTTTTCAGTCTGCTGGCTCTGGCCTAATTCCAAATGAATTGAGATTTATAATCCATTTAGCTATACACAAATCACATTCATCAAAAGTCACATATGACATTTCAGCTCTCATTCTGCCCAGGCTGCATTGGATCGTGTTGAACTTTCCATACCCCCAGAAAGCCTAAATGCATACAATTTGATCCGGACCGGAGGACGCTGAATTCACTTTGTTTAATTTCATCATTTTCATGTACCAAGGTGAACACAGTTTGGATCCATTGCGTTTCTATACTGTGTGAGATGCTTACTTTAACATTACACAGCCCTGTGGAAAAAACATCCCTCTTTATCAAATATAATCAGAGTGAACAAGAGTGAATAAAATCTAAGGTACCTTTGAGGAAGTTTCTTTACTAAAAGTAGCATGAACTTGACATTTTTTTGACGAGGTACAGTTTACACTGAAAAGGAACTTATGGATCTACAATTGATAGAGCAATAACTGCTGAGATTGACTCAATGAATGGAAAATGGTAAAATTAAAAACTGATTAATTCACCAAACACCATATAAAACTTAAATATTATGAAGGTAGCAGAATAGTTTTTGTTAGGAAACTCATTTGCATGGAACATAATGTTCTGTTTGGAAGTTTTTTAAAGAATCCATGTTCTTTGTACCTCTGTTCTATGCAGTTTGTATGAGACAAATCTTGTGAATCTTTCATTAAGCTGGTGAAGAGGAAAATGAGAGAAACAGAAGAAATATGACTATCGTTCCAAAATATATTGGGCAGAATACAACAATTGAAACGAATGTCAGTTTTATGGGTTTGAACGTTCATTGAAATACAACTAACCTCTCATACTTTTATTTATGAAAACATTGTATAAAACCCTTAGTTGTTCTATTCACAGCTCATGTCTTCATATTGTACACTTTAATGATGGATACTAAAATTCAAACATTCCTAGAATTTGAAATAATGAGGTATGGATTGTTAGGGATATATTCATTTTGATACAGAGTCAATGTCAACAACCCTGTTAAAGTACAGCCCATGTATTCTAAACTAATTCTATATCATGCTGGTACAATGTACACCTGTACAGTTTTGTACCTGCATAAAACTTGCATAATAAACATAAACCACAACTTTTAAATAATATACAATTAGTGTTTTCCTTCTTAACTTCTTGGTACATGTAATACTAGCAATACAGATAAATGTTGGTAAGCAATAAGCCATTTTCGTAATGTAACCAAATTTAATGCATAAGTCTTTGTGAAGTGCCTCAATAAAAATTATTTCATTCACCTGGTAAGAATAATAGTATTTCAATAGACATAATACAAACTGCATACAATAGTTGTTGCCAGGTTGGACAAACATTATGGCCCAAATTCTCAAAGGAGGTTTGTCGACAAACCTTGGTTTTCGTACGTCATATGACGCGTTTTACGCGTTTTTTACAAACCTGGTTTGTAAAGAACAAAAGGAGGTTTGGCGAAACAAAAGGAGGTTTGAGCTCAATTAACCTTGCTTTGTGAATTCGGGCCTATAGGTTGGACAAACATTATGGCTTGACGTACCTAGCAACACTTGATATAATGCAGTTTCCATTCTGACTATTGAATTACTATTATTTATATCAGGTGAATGAAATAATTTGTATTGAGGCACTTCACAAAGACTTGTGCATTAAATTTGGTTACATTACGAAAATGGTCTATTACTGGATGACCTGTTTAGAGTAGCAGCTATATGCAAGAATGTGCATACATGTCTCCTTTGAGACAAACTGAGCTTGGAAAACAATGATCTTTATAAGTATAATACACAGTGCTGGTTAATGTTGTACAATCTGGTAGAACATAATAGTGTTACATACCAAACAGATAACAGTTAAAAAATATATCCCTGTGAAACCTTCATATTAAGAGCCTAAAGTTGAAAGTTTACGTTCAGGTTTATCTGTCTACCCTGATTTATTTGTTTATTTGTTTATTTTTGTTCTCCCATATGAACACGGTGTTCTCTTCCTTGAATTATAATATTCTATTCTCCTTTTTGAAAAAAATTAGATTTATTGAACCTTAACTTACAATTGTAAGCCCAGCGACAATTTTAACAACTAAACAGTCTAGCAATCCAGCTATAACACAATATATTTATTGGTAGGTACATAACAAAACAACCTAAACTTGAAATTATTGAAAATGTCTTAAATTCTACCAAATACATATTACAGTGTAGTTGCATTCTACAATCATATGTCAATCACCTCATTCCAGTGTATACAACAAATGACAGTTAAGACCTTTGTATTATGTCTCTTCTTTGACTTTTAATACTCACAAAGTCTCTTGACATAGTTCAAGAGCGCTGTATAGATCTACGCCAGAAGGCATTTCCCTTCAATATTATGTCCCTTTTTGTTGTTTAATTCAATTTGGTGTAATGGATTAGTATGCAAACAGTTAGATTCCATTGTTTGCCAGCTTGTCTAGGCACACTATTCTTGTTTGCTTAATACAGGCTTATTACAGTTATACAAGAAAGGAAATCAGAAGTCAGCTTTAGACAATGACTACCTAGCTAGCAGTCTTGAGTGATTAGGATTAAGCCTGTAGATAGCCCAATGACATGTAACAAGCTTATCCAAGCAGATTATCTGATCCTCATTGATCCTATCAGGATAATTGATCCTAATCACACTGCGTTTCATTTGTTCAAGTCAGTTAAACATATCTTCTATCAATGTACATGTAGACATCTTTTCCTTTTAGCCACTATAAAAGAGGAAGAGACCACGTCTTAAAATGTCAATGTTTTTGTTTATATAGTATGCACATAAAGGTAGACTTAGGAATGGTCATATTAGTTATTCTTAATAGCAACCAATCGATTTTCCTTTAATAGAATGAGTGACTGTGTGTATGGGTTTTGTGTTTTTTTGTTGTTGTTGTTGTTTTGTTTTTTTTTTGGGGGGGGGGTTCTTATTCAGGTTTAAGTTTATACAATCCAGAAATAGTTGCACAATATGGAACTACACATTTTATATCACAACTCACATTATGAAAGAACAATAGAGACTTACTCTTGTTTCTACACTTCCTAAAATCAGCTTTTGAATGTAAGGTGCATACACCATAGGTATTCACAATAAGCCTTGACCCGTGTCAAATATGAAAAGTTTTTTTGCCATGGGAACAGTACTGTATGGGCATTCTGCTAATATTCTGAAGTTTTCAGCAAGAAAATGACAGATAACCAATCGTGTAGTATGAATGGCGGTTTTAAGGACAGACAAGACAAGACCAGACTTATAAATACAAGCTAGTAAATCATAAGACTTTGCTCAATACTTTTGAACATGAGACAATTAGACACCTTGTTTCTTCTCTGTTAGAACCCTTTCTGGCTTTCAGCATTGAAATCAACAATCCAACACAAGGGTTACAAAATTGATAAAAACTTTAATGTGTGAAATTTGTTAATAATATGTTCTGAATGAATTAAGACTGGTTCGGTAAATCGATATGCATACATGTCAATGTTCCTGTCATACCCATACTATAAAAGCTACATGTTTGATGTTTGAAAGTAATAGTTCTTCATATCATCAGCTTTTTGACATAAATCACACTCCATACAGGTGGTCGTGAGAGATGTGGAAATAAAACGAGATGAGGAAAGTTGTCCAGGGACTCACTCGTTGGCCTTTCTTCTCAAGTGAAACTCTAGAATCCTAAAGAGGTCATAAATTCTTTAGATCAAATTTTGATGTCAGCAGGTCTGAAAGTGAACTTGACCCCCGGGCCATTGACTCAAGGACATTCAACCAAGGGAGGGAAGGGAAGCAGCAGAGATCAAGCGGAACAAGATCATGCACAAGGCATCAAAACATTTTTCCATTATACATAAATTCTTCTTGTTTTTTCTCAGCTTGATATACAATTTATTTTAATAGTAAATATGAACATTCTTTTGAAAACAAACTTGTAGTTTCATCCCTTTTACTTCATGCGTGAATTGTCTACACCTCAACACAAAATGCCGGCTACATGTTAGCAAACCTTAGCAATGCATACAATAAATCTAAGTACATGTAACCCTGTGAAGAAAAGACCAACCCCCGACACCACGCTCTGACATTCAATGGCATTAACCCAAAATTCCCATTGATCATCATCAAAGAATGAGCAGGGTAACAATAGCGTCTCTCTTTGGCTGGGCGCACCCATTTAGGAGTGTATAAACATAGCTACCACATGGTGTATAGAACCACTACTTTGTAATGTAACGGCGCAAACAGAGCATCTCCCGGAAGAGCTTCTTACTTGTTCAATTTGTACAGGTGTATATCCAGTCTACATGTTCTAATATTCCCCAGCTCGAGATAATTTATTAAAAAATCAAGATAACAAGGTTCAAATGGTTATTATGGTTTCACATCGAGCGTACTTAAGTCAAGATCGGGTACTGATTGCTGTAATCATTTTGTGAACTTTGCTCAGATATGATATTTTATATTGTGCAATGTAAATAATATCAGGGGGTGTATTGTATAATCAAGGATGGAAGTCTGATTTTTTTTTTACTACCACCTGCAAAACTATAGACGCGATGACTTCCTTGTTAGATACAGGATTCAAATCATTATACCACCTCATACAGGCTAACAATCAGAATGAGATTACAATTATTGAAAACATGCCAATACTTCACTATACAATACGCCTGCTCATTACACTTTGCCTCTGGTGCTGCAGCAGAAAACTTAGCCATCCTGTTTAATGACCTAAATCTGTATAAGCATAATCATAACTGAATGACTCTGTTTAGTTGCTTTCTCTCTCTCTTTCTCTCTCTCTCTCTCTCTCTTTCTCTCTCTCTCTCTCTCTCTCTCTCTCTCTCTCTCTTTCTCTCTGACAATTGTTCATATTTCCAAGATATGGTCATTCAAATTATTTTAGATGTTGATTAACCACCCTAAGGGTGGGGACACATGGTTCATTAGAAGCAAACAATAAAATCCATTATACCATATTGTCATAAATAACCTCAGACTCACATGAGTGACGCTACCCAATTTAGTCATGTCAAAACTGATATATTTTAGACACAAGAATAAGATCTACCGGTAGTAGTAGGGTCTTGATCACCAAATGAAATATGAAATAGATTACAAGCATCCTATAGGCTTAGAATATCCCAAGATTTTTCTTTAAAATATTGATATAAAAAATAAACAATATAATATTCACAATAATGGACTGACATCTTCTGCAAGTACATGTATAAGGCCCAACAATATACATTTCATTTTATATATTATATAAAAATGTGAACAAAAACGGTTAGATCTGGTGAAATTATTATGATGCTCATATTCTGTTCATCAATTACACTGTATTAAAAAAAAATGGTATTAGATCTAGTAGATCTCCGGATATACACCTAATTATCTCTTATCTCTTAGATAGAAACCCTAAAGATTGATGGTGTTTTAGTTATTTTTTATTAAAAAAATACGGGGGGAAAAAAATCGAGAATGCCACACCAACCTTTTTCTTTCTCCTCCTTCCAAACGACACATTGATGTCTAGCGGTATACTTCCTCCGTCGGCCATCATCAAAGAATAAAAATAAAATCAAGAAACTTCCAAACGTGAGCAAAGTTCTTTCCAAACAGTTACGATGAGGATTGTTGTTGGTAACTATAGAACCCGATGAGCGGCTTAGCTGGACAATGGTAACGGTCACTGTATAAAAAGGCAGCCGAAACTTCAGGGGACAAAAGAAGTTGTGAAAGCCCCTGTCACAGAGTGAGCTTAGCGGAATTGGACACAAGTTATTTCCAGACTGCTTTCCTGACGATATCACAACGCTCTCGGCTTGATCGGCAGAATATCCTTCAATAAAGCATGCTCCAATTGTGATCAGTAGGATGCCGGAATTATGTGAAGACAGATATGTTCAGAGTCCAATTTGGTAAGATTTGATGAGCAAGTGGGTCGGACACTAGCTCACTGGTGGTCGCACGACCTAGGCTACGGTGCGGTTGCTGTGAGCGGAGTGACGCTGTACGGTCGGCCGCTCCGCGCTGCATGTTGTTTGGCTTGCTTAGAAGTTAGCCAAGGCTATGTGGCTCAGTGGTAACACTGTTACGGCTTTGTTAGCAACGGAAAGATTATACAGGGATCATGCCATTGACAGCGCTAAATGAGCACATTATCAAAAGTAATAATATCTTAGGGAGGGAAGAGTTTATGTTATGCATTGTTTTTCTATTTTATAATTGTTAAAAACTTGATGTTTATTCAGGATGTCAGAGGGAGTGTCTTGGAGGAAAAAAGAATAAGCGGACGACAACACACACCTTCGGATCATCGCCGCAGATGGCGCTAAAGGAAATTGCTTTGAAAATTCGTTGATATCTCTTTTTTACTTTTTTTTACCAGGGATTTTATTAATACGAAAAGCCCAAAAGGCCTTCAAGCGAAAGTTTAAGTTGGACCAGAGAATCTCTCTCTCTCTCTTTCGGCTCAATCAGTAAACTTTCCCTTTTCTCATACTCCATTTCTCTCCCCTCTTACCTTTTACTTTGTTAACAAGTATAAATGTAATATAATAATAATAAATATATATACCAGCTCTGTCTATGTTTTATAAGCAAAGTTAGTTGTTAGGTCCCTCTCCATGCAAACCATCATGTGTTGATCCCATGGTGAAATATGCCTAGGAATACCCTTAAAAATGTCTAAATGTTTTATTTCTATTTATTGAAAAGTGACTAGTCTGGACTTGTTTCATGTTCTAGAAAGCCTTATCGTTAAATATTTAGCATTTAAAATAAGCCCATTTTGGCTATGTAATATTCCTCATTTACTTCCCTAATTTGATAGAGTGGTAGGTTTTCGATAGACCATGGACTTTTCAAGTCCCTGGATAAGCTTTCCACCACGCCGCCCACGCAAACATGAAACTAATTACTTTAATGCTTTATCAAATACGAGAATATATTATAAGGCCAACATAATTATTATGATTATTAAAATGTCCCTACTTAAAATACAGTAAAGCTGGCCCGACCGATGGCGGCAGATCATAAGTGGGAGTAAACGTGGGGTGGGGATGGGAGGCTGGGCAAGTCTGGAAATGCTCTGACAAGGAAGGAATGAAGTTCATCCGTTTTGAGGGTATGAATATGGTGCTGGGGGCACAGGACGTCGAGGGTAGCATTTCATTTTAATGCGATGTGTACTTAAGATGTGCCCGATTGTGCGTTCCTGGGGGAATACTCCCCACCCCCTCCCCTCCGTTTCCGCCATAGTTAGGCTTACCTGGCGAGTGAGTAGGGGCGGTCACTGCCTCCACCTCCTATCCAATCCAGCTCATCTAAGCCAGCCCCGACAAGTCTGTATTTTTACTCCTAATCACATTTTCGATAACGCATCTTCCCCTCCTATTCCTGAACATTACCCAATCCAATTTCAATTCGTATTTATTTCATTTCCATTTTCCAACAGAAAGATAAAGACAAAAAGGTATTACAGATATTATCACAGAAAGTATGATAAAATAAAAATGTATTTTTTTTTTCTTCTGTCTCTTCCATTTACTATTTTTTTTCTTTCCTATCAACTTTCTGTTATACAAAATGTAATTTTCATAATAATATCTATAATGTTCTCTCGGTAACTGTGTTAACTTATTATGGGCGTTCCAAACTCAAGCTATGCTTTCGCCTCCTTCCGTATCTGAATTATTTACTGTATACATTATGTTGAAATAATTCGTCCTTGTTTTCACGAAGTGACGGTAGTGAGGAAAATCGTAACGCAAAGTGAATGCAATTTTTTTTCTCACTACCGTCACTTCGTGAAAACAGCGACGAATTGTTACATATATCATGTATATATACATTGTGTTTCATATTGTATTGTTGAGAAGTAAATAAATGTTAATAAATACAAATACAAATACAAATGTATACATTTCATTTGTTTTTAGTAACTATACAAATACACTTTACACATACAGTAATAAAATGATTACAAGAAATTCTTAATTTCTGAGGAAATGAGGGGATCCACTAAAAAGCAGAGCTTGTATTTTGTGGATCCCCCACAGTATATGCATTTTACATTCATATTTTCAAACATATTGAAACTGCGGTCATGAAACAAAATTGCTTTTATCGAGTCTTTGTGATATTTATAAAAAATCACGATCGCACATATCAACGCATTTGGTGATTTCATCACCCTACACCATGAAAATATTCGCACATTTCAATAGATGATGCACAAAGCTATTAAAATTACCCGATCTTGGAATAGTATATTAGTGATTTTTCGAAAGTCTTTGCGATCCTGTGAAATGTGGTGATTTAAAAATGGCTGTTATCCCATCTGGACCGATATATGCCAGATTTAAATTTCTGCTTGTGGTATCCATTGGTGCTTTGTCGGGGAGCTAGTGCAATGTCAAACTTATCATACATAATAATATATAATGACCAGCGACCAGCGTACGTTTATACGCATATCAACATACGACTTGAAATTAAAGAAGCGATTGCAAACTAAATGGTTGGAAAAGTTTGGCTGTCAATGAATAGCCGAAACCAGATTAGCCCCCCCCCCCCCCCCATCCCCCTTTACCTCTACCATAAGCCCATAACATCTATGCTCATTCTTTGCTGTTAATCTCATCACCTATAAAACTTCATTTGATTTGTTTTCCTTTTTTTTCCCCATTCACTTCACAATCCCACTCATCGTGGAATAGAAATGTTTTTTTCCCTCTCATTGTCCGACTTTGATAAGAAATTATGTTTTGATAAGTTTAATTAGTTTTTAAGGTTAATTTAGTTTCTACCCAACCAAGCACCTTGTTCTCATCTACAGCTTTCCATATATAAATATTTAGTTTAGGAGTCGTTCTTTATAATTATGGATGGTCGAAAATAGGGGTTTGTGTGTACTGCTCAAGATTGTGTACACAAGAACAAGAGATGGCGCTACACATTCAATACTTACCTGTTTTATTGGGATCATAATTATTCATAAAGTTGTGGAGTGTAAAACGATGACTGAGAAATGGGTTTAGAAGTCACACTCGTTCATAATAATAAGGTAATGACTATGCTGGGCAAAAGCCTAGATATACTTTTTATTTATTGCCACTTAGTAGGTCATAACTCCATTTACCTTGGTCTGAAACGCATCGAAACGTGTCATAATGATATAGGTCCAGGCGCGGATCCAGGGGAGGGGGGGGGGGGGGCCGAGCGGGCCTTGGCCCCCCCCCCCCCCCAAAAAAAAAAAAAAAAAAAAGAGAGAGAGAGAGAAGAAGGAAAAGAAGGGAGAAAGGGAAAAAGGAGAAAAAGGGAAAGAAAGAAGAGGAAGAAGAAAAGTAAAGGGGGAAGAAGGGGATCGGGGGGGGGGGGGGCCGAAAGGGCCTTGCCTCCCGGGCTGTTAACCCCCACCCCCCCCCCCCCCCCGATCAAAAAAAAAATAAGAAAGAAGGAAGGAAAGGGAAAGAAAAAAAAAGGAAAAGAGGAGATACTGGCGTACTGATAGAGGGGGGGGGGGGGGGGGGGGGCTTGGGGGAAATCAAATTCAAACGTGGTTTATTTCTGATTCCACAACGGTGTATTACAAATAATGCTGAATGACATAATTTCCGAAATTTTTCCTCACATTTTAGTAAATTATACGTTTGTATGTGTTTGTTGGAAAATTAAAAAATTCCTAAATTTACAACCAGGCAAAAAATATGATTCTTGAGATTCCTACATGTCAGGGCCCGACGTACGGCGGGGATCGAGAGCCTCGAGGCATCAAAATATGCTCATCTGACCGTGATTAAATGCCTAAAACCCCTAAGCTTCCGGGGGATTTGCCCCCTGGATTCCATCTAGGGCCCTACGACGGGCCCTTAGATGATCATCTGACGGTAATTAATACCTAAAACCCCTGATTTTTTGGGGCTCCGCCCCCTGGACCCAACGCCAAATAGTGACTTGCCAGTGTCACAAAATAATAAGGTATACACAAAAATTAAACGCCTAAAGCCCCTGAGCCTCCGGGGCCGGCTCCGCCGCCTCGACCCCATCAGGGGCCCTAAGGCGGGCCCCTGAATGCTTATCTGACCGTAATTTATTGCCTTAAACCCCTGAGCTTGCGGGGTCGGACAAGGTATTAAGATGTGTTTATCTGACCGCAGGCGCGTAGCCAGGGGGGGGGGGGGGGGCGGCCCCCCCCCCCAATCGGAAGAGGACGTAGGAAGAAAAAGGAGCAGACAAAGAACATCTTTGAAATTCAGACAAGGATTAAAAGTATAGAGAACGGTACAACGCATCGTTTTCTTTCTCTAATAATAAAACGTCAAAGCCTCGCGCAGGAGGGGAGGAGGGGGGGGGGGGGGGACTGAATTGGATTCAGAGGCGAGAACGGTAATACGAATCTTTAATTATTTAATGAAACGTAAAGGCTTATGCGCTTCGCGCGGGATGGAGGGGGAACTAAATTCCGATGAGGATTATTTTCGAGAACGGTACACTGAATCGTCTTCTTCTCTAATGATTAAATGAAGATTAAAAGCTTCTGCGCTTTGCGCGGGAGGGGGGGAACCTGAATTCAGACGAGGATTAAGAGTCTAGAACTTTACAACGAATCGTCTTCTTTCTCTAATGATTTAATGAAACGTAAAAGCTTCCGCTCTTCGCGCAGGAGGGTGAGGGGGAGGAACTGAATTTAGACAAGGATTAAGAGTCGAGAACTGTACAACAAATCGTTTTCTTCCTCTAATGATTTAATGAAACGTAAAAGCTTCCGCGCTTCGCGCGGGAGGGGGGGGGGGGGACTGATATCAGACGAGGATAAAGGGTCGAGAACGGTACAACGAATCGTCTTCTTTCTTCAATAGTTTAATCAAACGTCAAAGCTTCCGCGCTTCGCGCAGGAGGGGAGAGGGAGGGGCTGAATTTAGACAAGGATTAAGAGTCGAGAACAGTACAACGAATCGTCTTCTTTATCTAATGATTTAATGAAACGTAAAAGCTTCAGCGCTTCGCGCGGGAGGGGGGAACTAAATTCAGACGAGGATTAAGAGTCGAGAACGGTACAACGAATCGTCTTCTTTCTCTAATATTTTAATGAAACGTCGAAGCTTCCGCGCTTCGCGCGGAGTCAGGGGGGGGGGGGGTGAGGGGGGGGGGGGGGGGGACTGAATTTAGACAAGGATTAAGAGTCGATAACGACACAACGAATCGTCTTCTTTCTCTAATAATTTAATGAAACGTCGAAGCTTCCGCGCTTTGCGCGGTACGGGGTAGGGAGGGGAAAACTGAATTTAGACAAGGATTAAGAGTCGAGAACGGTACAACGAATCGTCTTCTTTCTCTAATGATTTAATGAAACGTGAAAGCTTCCGCGCTTCGCGCGTGAAGGGGGAAACTAAATTATTTTCGAGAGCGGTACAACAAATCTTCTTCTTTCTCTAATAGTTTAATGAAACATCTAAGCTTCCGCGCTTCGCGCGGGAGGGGGGGGGGGAACTGAATTTAGACAAGGATTAAGAGTCGAGAACGGTACAACGAATCGTCTTCTTTCTCTAATGATTTAATGAAACGTAAAAGCTTCCGCGCTTCGCGCGGGAGGGGGGGGGGGGGGGGAAACTGAAATTAGACGAGGATTAAAAGTCATAACGGTACAACGAATCGTCTTCTTTCTCTAATGATTTAATGAAATGTAAAAGCTTCCGCGATTCGCGCGGGTGGGGGGAAACTGAATTTAGACGAGGATTAAAAGTCATAACGGTACAACGAATCGTCTTCTTTCTCTAATATTTTAATAAAACGTCGAAGCTTCCGCGCTTCGCGCGGGAGTCAGGGGGGGGGGGGGGGGACTGAATTTAGACAAGGATTAAGAGTCGAGAACGGTACAACGAATCGTCTTCTTTCTCTAATGATTAAATAAAACGTAAAAGCTTGGGGGAAAACTGAATTTAGACGAAGATTAAGAGTCGATAACGACACAACGAATCGTCTTCTTTCTCTAATAATTTAATGAAACGTAAAAGCTTCCGCGCTTTGCGCGGTACGGGGTGGGGAGGGGAAAACTGAATTTAGACAAGGATTAAGAGTCGAGAACGGTACAACGAATCGTCTTCTTTCTCTAATGATTTAATGAAACGTAAAAGCTTTCGCGCTTCTCGCGGGATAGGGAGAAACATAATTCAGACGAGGATTATTTTTTTTTTTTTATTTATGTGTTTATTAAGAAATCAAATCATAACATATACAAACTTTCCAAAAAAAATACAAATGCTTTGTTACAAAATTAATGACAAATTAAGATATTTACAAATGATTGAGATGATCTGGGGGAAAAAAAAAAAAAAAAAAAAAAAAAGGCAGAGTACACGTAATAGAAATATTCAGAATTATAACAATTACAAGTACAAAAGCAAGAACCTCGAGATAGCATTGCATCAGAAACTGAAAATTTCGTTGGGCCCAAAATGAAGAAAAAGGAGTAAAAATAAGCCATCTACAGGTACAATGGAAACTCCAAACCACCAACAGGATGGAGGAGCAAAGTCGAGGAAAGAGACAATCCGCTCTACCCCCCCCCTCACACACACACACACACCCTCAACACTATCATACTAACACTCAAACACACAACCGCCCCCTCCCCCCCCCCCCCCCCCCTTCCCCAACACACACAATCCACACGCAACATGCGGGTAAGACAGAACGCCTCACACCCCGACCCCGCCCACTCCAGCCACCCAGTCGGCGAATTGCGCAGACAGAGCGTGGGGAAATCAACTGAAGTGATAAAAATACAACGCATTCCTGAATAGGCAATAAGGAAACACGCGTAAACTGACCCAATTCCAATCGAGGTTATTGCTCATGTTACACAGTGGCTATGTGATTTGTAAACAAAAATTATATGTATGTACACAAGTAATGTAAAATTACTTGACTATGGGAAATAACTAACAGCAATATAAAAGGGGAAAAAGAAAAAAAAGAGGTTGGAGTAACAATAAATACTTGTATCTCTGTAAAGGGACACAGGAATATGTACAGAAGTAGACATGGGAGTACAAAAGACAAAATATTACATAACAAGATCACTGTAAGATCATATTAAAAACAAAGAGGAAAAAGAAAGGTCTATATAATGATGACACAAAAACTTAAAGGTCAAAACGCCATTTTTTAAAGTGACTAGGCAATTTACTTCTCTTTTTGGCTGACAGATATTCCAATTCTTTTTGTTTCTTAA
This sequence comes from Strongylocentrotus purpuratus, assembly GCF_000002235.5. Taxonomy (NCBI): domain Eukaryota; kingdom Metazoa; phylum Echinodermata; class Echinoidea; order Camarodonta; family Strongylocentrotidae; genus Strongylocentrotus; species Strongylocentrotus purpuratus. Next base: position 5,435,098 of record NW_022145607.1, on the reverse strand, counting down.
CCAGTGATTTGAACGCTGTGAAATTGGGGAGCATATTTCTAAACTTGCATGAATAAATATGATATTTCAATAGCAAAAACAGATATGAGACAAACCTGTCACTGCAGATGCCAAAAAGTTTTTCAAAATTGGTTACAGGTAAGTTGGAATTTAATTTCTGACAAATGACAGTCACAAGATTGTCCCAAATTGGAGTAACCTTTTCACACTCACAAAATAAATGAACTAAAGTTTCCTCTTTCTTTTCACATAAAGAGCAATTAGGCGAATCCTTCCTCTTGATCCTAAATAGGAAACCATTCAATGCAATGGCTTTGTGAAAGACTTTAAAATAAAAAGACCTTAATTTAGTATCAAGAGTACAAAAGAAATTAGTGCAATGAACCTTTTCCCAGTCAACATCAATAGGTAACAATAAATTATCTTTCCAATAAGCATATCTCTTAGCTGGAAGATGCGAGCCAAGTAACACAATGTAAGCATTCTTAGGAACTTTTTTATATTGTAATAAATTAAGCACTATGGTATCATGAACCCCAACAATGTCAACATCAAAATCCACCATCCAGTCCTCTGGAATATTCTTTATCAAAAAATTAAAATTTCTTCTATCTAAAGAAGAAATACCGAAATCTAGTACCAGTTCTTCAAAAAGTTTATGCCCAGGGAAAGGAGGATTAACCAAATCTGAGATTGTAAGAATATTCTTATCAAACCAAGATTCATAATAAAAATATGATTTGGATTTTGAACGGACTAATTTATTGTACCATAATGATTGACAAGCACTTAATTCTGAGAATTTATGACCATAAAATTCCTTGGTGGCTTCTTCTCTGTATAAATACCATGAACGCAATGAATCAGCCAACTGAACATTGCCCAGAGAGTTCAAAACACACTCAGGTGCATTGCACTTCCACAAAAGGAAAACGTCTTGATTAAATTTCTCCAAAAAGGATAGTTCAATATTTTTCCAAGGAGCATCAAAATTTTCATCAAGAAGGTTTTTAACCCAAGTCATTTTCTGGGCAATAGCAAAAGATAAGGGATCGATCATTTTAAGACCAGCATTTTTATAATCATTACACATAGATAATCTCTGCACTCTGTCTCTACCTCCACTCCAAATAAACTTGTAAAAAACCTTATTCAACTCTGAGAAAAAGGAGCGAGGTATTCTAATACAAAGAACTGAGAAAAGGTAAATCAGTTGTGGCAATACAAGTGTTTTGATTACACAAATCCTACCTATTAAAGAAAGATTTCTCATACGCCAGCAGTTTATGGTATTTTCCATTTTTTTCAATCTCTCTTTATAATTCAAGCAGTACAGTAGACTTAAGTTTAAAGAAAAGTTTACTCCTAGACATTTAAATTGAGATGTTTTCCATGAAACACCCTGGTTAGAATAAGGAAAATCTTGGCATCCTTTTTTAGAACCAATCCAAATTGCTTCAGTTTTACTAAAATTAATTTTACATCCAGAGTATTTACCAAAATTTGACAAGGTAACAAAAAGTTCAGAGAATGAAATATCTGATCCATCTAAGAAACAAACAGAGTCGTCTGCAAATAAAGAAATCTTAGCTTCAGTGTCAATTTGTAATGGAATACCTTTGATTTGAATATTTTGACGTATGGAAAGAGCCAATATCTCAATAACAAATAAAAATAAATATGGGGAAATTGGACAACCCTGAAATATTCCTCTCTTCATAGAAATACATTTTGTTAAAAAAAAACCATTATTCAACACATAGCTTTGACGAGAAGAGTACAAGGTTTTAATTGAATCAATAAACTTTGTACCAAAATTAAACTGTTTCAAAGTTTGAAATAAAAAGTTGTGAGAAACACTATCAAATGCTTTCTCTATATCGAGTAACAAAATTGTACCTGGAATGTCATTAAAATCAGTATATTCAATAATGTCCAAAATGTAACGAATATTATGACCAATGTTCCTTCCCTTCATAAAACCAGATTGGTCGTTATGTATAAGGGTGTGTGTAAACAACGTTTCAAACGAGTAGCTATACACTTGGCTAAAATTTTGTAATCTGTGGTCAACAAAGTAATTGGTCGATATTTTTTTATTATCAAAGGATCTTTATCTTTTTTAGGGAGGAGGATTATAACTCCATTTCTTTGAGAAGATGACATAGCAACATTCTGTAACGAAAAATTAAAAGAATCAATTAACAAATCACAAATGTCGTTCCAAAACACAAGGTAAAATTCAACTGGGAGGCCATCCAAACCTGGAGTTTTGTTCATTTCATTGATTTAACTGCATTATACACTTCATTTCTGGTGAGAGGGGTCTCGAAAAACTTTTTATCATCTTCAGATAGTTTGGGAATTGTAATATTAGCAAAAATTGCATCATTGAGAGCGTTATCATCTACAAGTAAATTTTCATCTGGTATTGAATATAACTTAGCATAAAAATCATGTATAATTTCCAAGATCTTAGTGGAGTTGGTAATCAGATTACTTAAGCATATTAATATTCTTCTTTTGCCAGGCTCTATTTTCCAAATTACAAAAGTATTTACTACTTCTCTCACCTTCCTCTAACCATCTAATTCTAGATCTGGTAATCAGACCCTTGGTTTCAAACTCATATATTTTATCCAATTTATCTTCCAGCTCCTCCAGCTGTAAGAACAAGGGGTCATCAGCCACAGATACATTACTTGATGAAATCTGCAATTTAATTTTATCAATATCAGCCAATAATTTGTTTTTTTCTAAATTTCTTTGTTTTTTCTTACGAGCTGAGTATTCTATACAGACTCCTGTAATGAAGCATTTAAAAGAATCCCAAATATTGTTATCGTTACATTGGGAATCTTGATGAATAATTTTAAAATCCTTGATTTTATCCTTTATCAAGTTAATAAATTCAGTATCATGGTGTAAGTAATGTGTATTAAGTTTCCAATAGCCCCTGCCTTTCATAGGTTGATTATCATTAAATTGGATTGAAACAACTGAATGGTCTGACTGGATTCCAGGTAAAATCTGGGATTTCTTACAATTATCTAAAAAGTTATTTGAGACTAAAATAAAGTCTAATCTGGATAATGCCCGAGGTGATTTTTGGTGTCTTGTATACTTTTTCAAACCTGGATGGAAAGACCTCCACACATCACAAAGTCCATATTCCTCCATTAATACAGAAAGCATTTCACTAGTCTTTACATTAGAATGGTGTTCTCTAGAACCCTGGTAATCAAGATCATCAATTACTGCATTAAAATCACCTCCCACAATAATAAATTGGTTATCAAACTTGTCAATCTCTGCAAACACATTGAGTAAAAAATCAGGGTCGTCATTATTTGGTCCATACACATTTACTAAAGTGACTGAAAGTTCATTTAAGGTAGCACTTAATATCAAAAATCTTCCATTAGGGTCCTTAAAAACTGCTTTAATTTTAGTATTTATGGAATTTCTTATAAGAATAGCCACACCTCTACTATTTGAAGCAAAACTAGAAAAAAGGGCTATTTCACCCCACTGAGCTTTCCACATTTTTTCATCATTTATTTCACAGTGAGTTTCTTGAAGAAATAAAATATCGGTTTTAAGGGATCGCATATAATGAAAAACTTTTCTCCTCTTAACATAATCTTGCAAACCTCTACGACGAGGATTATTTTTGGGAATGGTACAACGAATCGTCTTCTTTCTCTAATAATTTATTGAAATGTCAAAGCCTCCGCGCTTCGCGGAGGAGGGAGGGGGAAAACTCGCCTCTCCCTGCACCCACCAACCCCTAATTACGTCACTGCTGGTCACCATTACGTACCAGTATTTGGCTCGCATAATTTCAAATTTGGGCTCCCCCCCCCCCCTAAGAAATCCTGGATCCGCGCCTGAATTTAGAAACTTTAGCCATTATAATGCTGGACTTAAAAATCTCAGAAAGTTGTTCCGGTGGGATCGAGTGAAAGCCTGGTGAAAGTCTTCCTCTTCCCACGTTCTAAACAAGATGTGTGTGTTATGTTTCGATATATGATAAGCGTGGGAAATGCTTTTGCGCCCCTCTCAGCCCCCCCCCCCTCCAAACGAGACCAAGCGCCAGATACGCCACTGGTCACGACTAGCGTACTGATGGCTGGGTGGGGGGGGGGGGGGGGGGGGGCTTGGGGCAGTTTCCCCCGAATAAAATTCAAACGTGGTTTATTTTTAATTCGATACCAGTGAAATTACATAATTTTTCGGGATTCATCCTCACTTTTTAGTAAATTAATCATTTGTATGCGTTTGTTGGAAAATGACAAATTCCCAAATCTACAGTCTAGGCAAAACAAATACTTATTTCGATGGCTTTGAAAGTCTATGTATGATGTACACACTGTAACACAAACGTGGTGCACACTTGAAAGTGGAGCAAGGAGTTCAATTTAGCTCCACCGAGATCCGCGCGAATAAATGGTTGGTGATCTATAATACTAATATCAGTTTTCGGCAATCAGAGAGCACAGATCGATCCACGCCCCTTAATTGTTAGCCTTGATCAAAATCCTAATTTAGAGCGCATACTTCTTTTTTTTTTTGGGGGGGGGGGGGGGGGGCTTGTCCACCTGACCACCCCCGGATTGACGCCTATGCTTGTTGCTACATGCATATCTGGCAAGCCTCGGGCAAGCTTTCAGATTGTCAAGAATAACCTTTTATTGGAAACGTACGCATACGCATGGATTTGAATGTAACCGGTCTATTTAGTTGTTGCTTGTTTTGTATAATAGCTAATTTCGTAGCCTATAATGTAAAACATCAAACTAAATGCATACGACGGTCTTTAATAGGCCATTTTCGTAATGTAACCAAATTTAATGCATACGTCTTTGTCTGGGGTCTTTGTGAAGTACCTCAATACAATTTATTTCATTCACCTGATAAGAATAATAGTATTTCAATTCGAACTGCATACATTAGTTGTTGCCAGGTAGGACAACACTATGGCTTGACCTATACCTAGCAACACTTAATACATGCAGTTTGCATTCTGACTATTGAAATACTATTATTCTTATCAGGTGAATGAAATAATTTGTATTAGTTTTATGCATTAAATTTAGTTACATTACGAAAATGGCCTAGTATGAAGCGCCTCGTTACGAATTATTTCATTCATCTGTTCCCGGCATCTGTTACGAATAATTTTATTTCAAAAGTCAGAATGCGAATTGCAAAGGTGTTTTTCGGTACTTGGCAAGCCCTAATGTAATTTGTCCTACCTAGCAACAATTAAAGGTACTATGTCCCTTTTGCAGCCAAGCTCAAATTCTGTAGAACTTTGCAGGAATTATGAATATGTCATGTATGTCCTATCTGTGAAGTTTAAACGTTAGCAGTGTCCTCATATTCAAATTATGCAAAGAAACCCGTTTACTTGCTAGACTTCACTGTCAGACACTATTGAGTGACTGACTGGCTTTTTTTCTTTTTTGGTAATTACATACATGAAAAGAGTTGTAAAGGGTACATGAGCATTTGTCTACATCAATAACCCACTTCTTGTGATGGCCAAAATTAAACTGATTGAATCTTTGCGCAGCATAAAACGTATGACCATTCGGTACAATTGTCTGAAAATCAAGACTATTACTTTTGGGCTCTATAGCCCTAAAGTCGATTTGACAACTTTTTATTTTCCCACTTGAAGACAATTTCAAGCCCCACCTTTTTTAGGGAAGTTCTAAATTAGTATTATCTTTCAAATGCAGTTGGAATTTAACTTTTTCATTTTTTTGGCCTGCAAATGGGACATAGTACCTTTAATGTAGGCATTTCACAAAGGTTTCCTTGCATAATTTGAATAATAAGACACTGCTAACGTTTAAATTTCACAGATAGGACATATATATACATATGGCAATAATGGCATATTCATAATTCCTGCAAAGTTCTACAGAATTTGATGTTGGCTGCATGTTGAAAAAAATGTGACGGGAAACTCGCAATCAAGTTTCATTGGCCAAATGGGTGGGAGATAAGGTGTGGCCTTACGACTGCTGAAGTGAGTTTGTTCGAGGGAACGTAGGGAGGAGTCGTGGTACACTGATGGCTAGTCTGAACAGTCTCCCAATGGCCTGCTATATGGTAAAAAACATAAAAACGTGAACGTTAAAGACGATTCCAAAGTGGATTCAGGTTATGACTGGGACGCTGACATGATGAGAGGAATTACATCATTCACAAGCATTGTTGGATGAAGGTAACAATTAATATTTTCAATAGAGTCGATTGTGAAAAGTGATGTACTCGTGTTTGATCTTGAGTGTGTGCGATACCAGCAGGCTATTGTTTGTGCAGGAGGCCGGAGGGTGATGGTGGTGGTGATGGTGGCATGGTGTACGCAGGGATAAGCCCTGGTGTACGTGCAGCTTTTGGCTCCAGTACATGAAGACACATTTAAATCGAATGCCGGATAGGAACCAAGTGTTTTGTTAAAGCCACACTGTATTACTTAGTACCTGTAGCTACTTGCTCCCTCTACAGTATATAGAAAACTTCCCCAATCGGTGCCTGTTGATCTATAGTATATAGCCACCTGTCAGTGACCCCACTGGGTGGTCTAATCCCATCTGGCTGAACTAGTACAGCCGGCCTTTAAAAACAAGTAGGGGCCTAATGGCTCATTTTGCCATTGGTTGGTTTGAAACTTGAAAGAATTAAAAACATAATTTGTTCATTTTTATTTATTTATTTTATTATTATTTTTTGATGAATATTAACAGGTGCGAATCCAGGAATTTCTTGCCGGGGGGGGGGGGGGGGGGGGGGGGGCACCGTGTGGGAAAGAGAACATATATATATTTTGTTTAGTCCCAAAAAAATCGCAACGACTCAGCCAGCCGCTGAATAAGCAGGGGGGGGGGGGGGGGGGGGGGGGTAAGAGGACACTTTTTTTTTTTGGTCACAAAATTTTTAAATTTGATATTTGCTCCGTTGGGGGGGGGGGGGTAAGGTCACTTTTTAGGTCAGCCAGTGGCATATTTGGGGCCGGGGGGGGGGGGGGGGGTACGCCCTTTTTTTCCAGTACATTTTGGGCAAATTTAGGGCTGATTTTAACATATTTTTTTTGGCCGGGGGGGGGGGGGGGGCACGTGCCCCCTGTGCCCCCCTGGATCCGCCACTGATTAATTAAATATTTCATCTTCAGAGTTTCATATATATTTCATGGCACATTTGTTGCACAGAGGGTGGGATCCTGGATTAGCAACCCAAAGTTTTAGTGACAAATAATAACAAACCAAGTCCAAAAATAATTTGTTCATTTTTAAATATTTATATTTATGTTGATAGTGATTAATATTTACATTTCCTTTCATCAAGAGTAGGCCTAGATCTCCTATGCGACCCTAATTTGATATTCGATAGAATTTTTTAATTTCATGCACAAACATGACAAATCCAAGGCCTGGAGCTGGAAAATATTCACTTTAGCATATTGGGGGTGGCGGGTGGGGAGGGGGGGGGGGGGTGCAGGACTTGACATGGTTATTTGCCCCCGCAGCAAAATCCCTGCCATTCTGTCATACATACATGTAACATATATATATACACAAACAGAGCACTCTGATAAGTGCCCATTTTCACCTCTGATAATTGCCCTATTCAAATCTGAGAGGTGTCTATTTAATTTGACAAGTGCCCCTTTTCCTTTGTATAAAGTGCCCCTTCAACTTTTAATAACTACTCCCTTTTTAACTCGGATAAGCGAACCTTATATTTTCACATGAGCCCCTTTTCTTGATAAATGCCCCCATTAAAAAAGAGCCCCTTCCCCATCTCATAATAGCCCCTTTTCATCTCTAGTAAATGACTCTTTTCAGGTACGAGAAGTTACTCCAGAGTCCATTTCACTTTGGATAAGTGCCCCTTCACCTTCGATATATCCCTGTAATAAAATCTGATTGGTGCCCCTTTTCTTTCAACCAATTAATGCACATTTTCCTTTATTATGCCCCTTTTTTATTTTCATAAGAGCCCCTTTTCATATCTGGTCATTGCCTCTTTTTAGGTGCGATAAGTGCCCCTTCTCACCTCTGATAATTTCCCTTTTAACAATGGTACATGCCCCATTTCCTTTCTAAAAAGGGACCTATCCCCTTTTCACCTCTTATAAATGCCCCTATCAAAATCTGATAGGTGCCCCTTTTCTGTTGACAAATGCCCATTTCCTATTCTCAGTGCCTTTTTTCATCCCTAGTGAGCGCCGCATTTTGAAGGTGTAAGAAGTGCCCCATTTTCACCCCTGATAATTACTCTTTGTATTTTGACACATGCTTCTTTTTTCTGAAGTGTCATCTTTTCCTCTCACCATCAAATGTGCCCCTAATTTCAAGCGACTGAATGCAATTTTCCCAAAGCTCGCTCGCATTTATAAATGATATACTTTTGTTACTTTTCAAAAGTCTTTTCAGTCTTCCGTTATGAGAATGTGCTTGTAACCCCATCAGGATTGAGTTTTTCCTCTTTATGAGATGAAATTGTTTTCACACTGCAACCTCACAAATCTTACATTTCCCTTTGTAGGTGCCCTTTTTCTTGGTGCCCCCCCACTTCTGAAGGTGTTCAGCCGCCCCTGTACACAAAAAAAAATTGTCACCTGATTGTAACCCCCCTCTCCTCTCCTCTCCTCCCCTCTCCTGTAGCAGCTTTAGCCAGCCCCCCCCCCCCCACACAAAAAAGCACCTGAAAAGTGTATTACCCTTTTGCTTCATCAGACAACTTGGATCAAGAAAAATCACCTAGAAAGTAACATGTAGAAATATGATGACCTTTTTATTTGCTTGTCAAAGGTTTTACAAGCTTCACACTTGTCCCCCCCCCTTTCCCCACTGAAAGAGAATCATTGATTTGTTTGTGTGTATAGTCGCCCGATTAGAATCTGAGAATAATTGTTTTAATTTTAACACCTAGGCTATAGCCTTTATGGCTAAAGGGAAAGTGGAGAAATAGTAAAAGGCTATTTACTCAGAAGTACCCAAAGTGGATTACCCGGTAAGCTCCTTTTGGAATGAAACTCTTCATATATGGGGAGTATAGCCATGAGGGATTACGTTTTGTTCTTCAAGATTTAACAATCACCTCTCACCGTGGACGAGAGCCTGGCAGAGCGACTTAAAAGTGGGGGGGGGGGGGGGAAAGGGCACCAACAAAAAAGGGCACTTTCTGGAAAAAAGGGGCACATACAAAGGGAAACCTCAAAGCAAAAATATACAATTTATAGACATTGTTAGGCCATATGATACCCCTACATTGTGATTAGATTATCAGGGATGATTTCATTGTTTGTTTTTCTCTGCACATGGTCCAAGATACTGCTTTAACCTTACTGTCTCAACATTTTCGGAGATTGCGCCGCAACTGCTTGGAATTTTGAATTGTTGTTTTTTGACTTTTTTCTGTCAAGTCTTACGCACATTTTGATACCATTGTCGTCGAAATCGGATATACCTGTAAGGTGTTACATAACAATTAGTATGCGCATGTCATTAAAAAGTGCTTTGTACAAGCAGAAATGTGAATACAGGTTTTAGATTAGGACGATTTATTTCTTCCTAAGTGATATCAAATTGCTTTTATATGTTTCTCAAAGTAACTTGATGTATTCCAGAACAAAAGAATACATTAGAAATAAAACAATAGATATAATAAATAAAAAACAATAAAATACATAAGAAAATAAAATGATGAATTTCGAACATTTATTCAATACATTTTCAAGATTATTCACAAGTCTACAAGAGTTTTCTGTAAAATGCATAAAATTAGCATTTTGCATAATTAATTAGGCTATAACGGTATAAATTTGTTTATTAGGAAAAAACTATTTATACCATCTTGTACCTTACGTAAATATCTACAAACATGCACATTTTCGTGTTCATCGGACATTCAACGGCCGAGATCATAGGGGGGGGGGGGGGCCCTCCCCAGTCTGATGGTCTGAATATTTAATTTAAAATTAAAATTTTTAATTTGTGAAGTCGCAAAGCGAAAAATTACATCTTATAAAGAGGGGGGGGGGGGGGAAATCCTAGTGATGAAAGACTTAAAAGATCTTTACATAAGAAACAAAATCATAATAACTTAAAATGCAAGCGTAGTGAGCGAGCTTTGGGTGAAATGAAAGAAAAAGATGCTCTTAGTCGCTTTAAATTAGGAGTACATTTTGGGGTGAGAAGAAAAGGGCACTCCCCTTCATATCCATGATTCATCCCTTTCATACTAATAGGTCATCCCTTATTCACATTCACCCTTTTCATCCACTATCTCTCTCTCTCTGATCGGTTCAATGTTCACCTGATGCAGTCAAGCTTAAAGTATAATTTACATATACTATGAATATCAATATATACCCTTTGTTTATTGTTTATGTTTGAATATTCAAGATACTTTTGTGATGTTGATTTATATACTTGTACTAGCAGGACCCGCGGAAATCCGCGGGATTCTAGAGGGGGGCGGACGGTGTAAATAGATAATTATATAGAGACTGTCTAAATTAAAACCACCAAGAACTTATTTGCCATACAGGCCATTAAAAAAATATACATGTTTAGCGTCCCCGCCCGCTTCCTTTTTTGGGGCCGCCTCCTATTTTTTTTATTTTTTTTTATTTTTTAAAAAAAATTTTGAAAGAAAAAAAAACATGAAAAACACTGCTAAAATGTATTTCTGATTTAAAAAAAAAAAAAAAAAAAATGTCGGCCGCCATCTTGAAAAATAGCCCGAATGTCACGGAAAATGTACGGAGCGGCCATTTTGAAAGTAAAAAAAAAAAAAAAAAAAGGGCCTCCTCCTTCCCATTTTTCGAAAAAACAGGACGCTAAACATGTTTTGTTTTTAATTTGGCCTTATTTAAAATAAAAAAAACGATCCAACTGTACCGGTAGTTATTCTTTAAGCCACTGGAACTGCGTAGAGTTCCGTTGTGTGGCGTACCGACGACGCAGAAATTAGGCTGCGTATTAATGGGAAAATAGTCCCTGTGTAGGTTATGTGTAGGCTGGCGTACAGGTTTGCTTATGGTTGCTTACTGTGTGGAAAGCTTTGACTGCTTTGTCGATCTGGCGTAGGGTAGCGTACTGTTGCGTAAAAAGGCGTACTTTCTGCGTCAAGTTTCTACGCCGAAAGTACGCGAAAAAAATTAAACATGTTGAATTGTTTTCGTTCATCTTGCGTACCCCTTTCCGTCCCTCAGCATATAGTAACGTAGGGCAGCGTAGTTGGTACGCAACACTACGCAACTCCACGTATTGACCCCACGCCAATTAGTGACCCGCAAGTGTCACAAATAAAGTATTAAAAATATGCTCATCTGACCCTAATTAAACGCCTAAAACCCCGAGCTTTCGGGGGTTTATGGCCCCTTGAAACCCGTGGACCCCACGCCTATATAATATATACACTCAACTCAGGACCCACGGAAATCCGCGGGATTCTAGAGGGGGACGCAGGCAAAAAATAAAGTTTTTCATTTCCGGGGCTCCATTTCAAATTTTTGGGAAATTTTTGGGGGCTACTTTTTCAACTCTCGGAGGCTCTTTTTTCTGGGGCTACTTTTTCATTAATTCATAAAAGGATAGGCCTACACTTTGTTGAGATTTGTTTAGTAGGCTAAGGTTTCAGGCTTCCTACTTCATAATTGCCTATTTAAAAAAAACAAAAATTTTTCTAGTTCAATAACCAAGTTTTCATGCATTGATTTGATGCAAGAACTGTAACATAATAGACCCTAGATTGTGATTATTTCTGACCATGAATTTCGATAATCATTTTTCAAAGTAAAATTTTCACAAGAAAATCAGACAGTCGTTTCTTTTTTCTGGGGCTACTTTTCATTAATTCATAAAAGGATAGGCCTACACTTTGTTGAGATCTGTTTAGTAGGCTAAGGTTTCAGGCTTCCTACTTCATAATTGCCTTTTAGAAAAAAAAACATTTTTCTAGTTCAATAACTAAGTTTTCATGCATTGATTTGATGCAAGAACTGTAACATAATAGACCCTAGATTGTGATTATTTCTGACCATGAATTTCGATAATCATTTTTCAAAGTAAAATTTTCACAAGAAATTCAGACAGTCGTTTAAAAACGTAGACATTAGTAATACTTTTACTAATTCTAAGCTCAGGTTTCGCAAATCTATTCACGAAACTATATTGAAATCGCGGCAATAATGATGCAAACCAACAGATAACAATTTCAAAGTGTCAAATCTCTTCGATTCGAGCTCAGCTTAGCTGAACTCACACACACTGCAGCGTAACTCCAGGAAGCTCGAACACCGGCGCCGCAGGCGTCGGACGCCTGCGGTGCGCGGTGCCGGTGTTGGAGCTTCCCGGAGTTACAGTGCACTGCATGACTGTGTGTACTGTATGTGTGTGGACTGAAGGCAGCTTGCGACTGAACTGTCAGTCCAATGGTTTTCTTGTGGCCATAGTAATCACAAAATAAGCTTTGATTTCAAACCTCCATTCACGAAAACTATATAAAAATCGCGGCAATCATGATGGAAATAGGTGTCTAAGTTTGGACGTCGACGGGAATTAGCCCCGTGTATCAGCTCTGGCTGGTGCAGCGCAGCTAGTACAAAGCACACCCTATAGCAAGACGCTTTACTCTTGGTGATCCCGCCCTTTGCATAGAGCATTTAATATGCAACATAATGTGAGTTGTTGGTCAGCTGTTGTGTGTCTCTTTGAGAACTGCAAAGAAATGAGTGTGATCGAAAACGTAGGGAGGGAGTGGCAAAGGTAAGGAGGGAGTACCGGTAACGCACGTCACACGCACTGGGGTGAATCGGTAGCCCGAACGCAGTCCGAACGCAGCGAAAGTTCCTCGTGCACTAAAAGTGCTACGGTGTGTCTGCGTGCTCCCAAATCCGTACGGAGGCGGTACTCATCACGTACCGATACCCAAATTTTGCCCACGTTTTGCCCACAGGGTGGTAAGAGGACACTTTTCTTTTTTCTTTTGGGAGCAAAATTTGAAAATTTGACATTTTGTTCCGTTGGGGGGGGGGGGTAAGGTCACCTTTTTCAGGTCAGCCATTGGCATAATTTTTATTTTTTTAAATTTTTTTATTAAAAAAAAAAAAAAAAACTCAAAAGGGGGGGGGGGGGGTTTCACGAAAAACATACACATAAAAAAAACTTGAGGGGGGGGGGGGGTTTAACCCCAAACCCCCCCCCCCCCCCCCTGCGTACGCGCCTGACTGCAACCTTACAATATATTAAGCAGGTGAAGGGCTAAGGAACCCTCATTCAGCCCCCTGAGCCCCTCCCATTCTTTGCTTTTTGATTATGTCAAATAATCAATGATAGCTCTGTGGAGGAGGGGGGGGGGGGGGGGGAGAGACATTTCCTCATTCAAAGGCCATCTCCGGCCTTCCTACCTACATAGGTCACAGATTCGTAAAAAATAGAATTTTACCAGGGGTGCAGACATTACATGAGGTGGATCAGAAAAGTTTAAAGATTTGTGAGATCGCATTAAAGGCATCGTTTAACAACATTAAATCTGAGATGCATGGCCCTAGAGCATGGCCCGAGCATTGACATCAAACAATGAAGAAAAAAAATTAGAAAGTTAAATATGTTGTGACTAAAAGGAATGCCTGTATGTAGTAATCTAATACTCTTTTCACACTGGTTTTGCTTAACCCCGTACTTTGCTTAGTCCTGTACTATCCTTAACCCCGGACTATTTTTTTGGCTTTTCACACACGCTGTTTTTAGTCCCGTACTAGCGCCTATTCCGGAATAAGAAAATTCACGCTGTTCTCACTGCAATTCGTTAACCCCGGATATCGTGAATGTTATGATTGGACATACTTCGCATCTGGCCAGCTGCGATACGCTCCATTGCGTAGTACCGGACTATTTTTCGTTTCTGTTCTTATTCATTTGCTTGGCACCGCAATTGCGGGGTTAGCAGGAGGAAGCACCACAATTGCGGAGTTAGCCCTGCTATTTTGCAGGGTTAGTTAACCCCGTACTATAGGTGGGGTTAGCCAACTTTAGCCCACTTTGGTAAAAGCCAGTCTGAACAGAAAGTGGAATAGGCTTAACTCCGTACTATAGGTGGGGCTAAGACCCCCCCTTAACCCCACCTATAGTACGGGGTTAAGCAAAATATTGCCAGTGTGAAAACAGTATAAATGTAAACATTATATTGAGGCACCAAATAACATTACAAGCATATATATCAATTAAAGAAATCTAGAATTGCTCATCTAAGAATGTATGCTGCAATGATTATCTCATAAAAATAGTACAGGCCTAATAAGATTAATAAATGATCACTCGGTTTTTCTCTTCTCCTTGCAGTGAGCCATGGACTATGCAGCCAATATAACAACGGGCCGCTGTAGGTCAATGTGAACGTGGGGCCGTTGGCGCTGGTAGCGCACCGGTGCCTCTGTAGGACGAGGGCCGGGGAGAGGTGTAAGCGGAAGACCAGACACCTCTCCGCGTGTGCTACCAGCATCGAGATCTTTACACGGTGGAAGAGTGAGTTCTCAAACAATAGTGTCGGGCAAAACCATATAACCCAATAGGGGGTTTCTCAACAGAGATACGAGATTTTAAAAGTAGTCAACAGATCTTGATGGAAATTGTATGGAATTGTTGGTTGAATATCCCCTAATCTTCATGTACATTTCAGAACTACAAGTTAAGATTGTTTTTTTAAGGCTTTATTACAAACAACATCCAAGGAGAATAAGCATATCTGTCCCCTAAACATGTTGTGGCAAGTTGTCACAAGAATTCTCCTGCTTTACTAGAAGAAAAGGGGTCATATCAAATAAATTTAGGGCATGGGAACGGTCCATTCTATTTTAAGCGATAGATTTTCAGAATTAATTTTTTTCTTCAGAAAATCGTAGAATTTATATTTAGTGTTGATTAAATCTTAATAGTATATATTTGAACAGTTGAAAATGTAAAACATTATTTAGTAAAAAAATAAAAAAATACTTGGTTTTGTTTCCTACATCACAGCTTGCGTTATAAGGATTAAAACTTCCCAAGTTGATGAAGTAATTACAGTTTCATGAAAATCTTTTTGAATATTTACTTTAAAAAAATTAGTTATTCATATGTTTTTGTTTTATCATACCGAAGGTGGCTTAGTCACTGTTATCCTTTAGGGCCCTGTGTATATAAATATGAAATTCAACACAATACATGAATGAGAAAATGAAACAACAACAAAATGTAACATTTCCATAAAAAAAACATTACAAAAGTATAATATAAGAGCAAGTAATACGGACCAACAACGTTTGCAAAGTTTGTCATATAAATGTATCAATAAAAGTATGGGAAGAAGAAATATAAGTTGACTTAATAATTTTGTACTTAGAGCGAATGAGAGCGATGTCAAATGATGTCATATGATCAACAGCACAAGGTGGAAGTTTATTATATAGCTCCCTCTCAAGGTCATGATATTAATTAAGCTATATAAAACAATGTTTCTTGACTAAAATCGATTGATTAGCTATTTCCGTTTGGAAATTATATATCACAACTACATATTCTGAGATTTTCATGGTCAAGATATTAATTAAGCTATAAAACAATGTTTCTTGACTAAATTGATTGATTAGCTATTTTCGTTTGGAAATTATATCACAACTACATATTCTGAGATTTTCATGGTCGTAGCTACCATTGTACGGCCGTAGGCGCTATTTGAGATTCATCAAAATCTACCGGGAGCACCGGTAATTTTTATATTGAATTTTTCTCGAAAGCGGAAATGTTTTAGGGGCTAAATTTTCTAGTGCTTATAATACATCCACAGAGGCATCCAAATATATCAAAAATGTAAAGAATCACTATCACCCATGTTTCTTATCAAGAGAGTTTTTCAGCTTATACATATTTTGAAATCTGAATGATCAGTTTAATAATTTCACAGACATGAAATATATTGGCTGCAAATGCACTATCACCTCATTTGGTTTCTTTTATGTACATCATTTAGATTTTAGGAACAGAGTGTCAATTATTTCTTGATGTATAAGTCAAGAGATCACAGGAATATGAATTAACAATGCAGTGATTACAAAATGAACATATACCAAACAACCATTTAGCAAACTAATTAAAAATTGTTCAAAGAATTATTAAAGAGCAATTCCATATATTACATTACTAGAAAGATATCATATGATTTTTGTATAGGCACACTTTGATAATAATGTGCATTCCATAACTTATTTTTGTATTTCAATATTTCATGTTATTATTGTGAACAGATTACTGAAATATAACTGAAATATTTAATCATTCCTTTTTCTTGATCAGGCTTTGACCCTTAAAGGGCTGCAGTGTAGCCGTGATGCTACGAGGCAGTATGTTATCAATACTGCACCCAACACTGTAAGTATATTGCATAAAATGGAAGTAGAATCATTGCCAATAAGAAAGTTTGTATTTTGCACAACTTCAGTATATTCTGATGATCTAATTATTGACAACATACAATGTTTGCACTTCTTGACATTTCAAGTTTCAAGTTTTATTGGTCCACATTTTACAGAAAATATAGACATACATATGAAATAAAAAATTATACGATACAACTATAGTATAAATAACCACATCTCAATGATTCTCAATTCATATAGATTAAGTAGAATATGAGGGACCTATTGAAGCATAGCTGAGGAATAGAAAGAGTCCCTCAGGAATAGCAGGATGAAGGCTAGGTAACGAGAGTCAAACATGCAGTCGTATAGTATCGATCTCTATCAGTCTAGTAAGTGCTAGTCGTGTAAAGTACTGTTGGCTAATATTTTATAGCTTTTGTAGTTACATATTAGATAATAATTACTCAATAGCATTGAGTGGACACTTGTAGCATTGCTTTAGTGACTGTCAGTATTTCAAGAGCAGTAATGGCTGGAATTTGAAGTGCGTCGTTACGAAGGTAAGTGCTTATTTGAGAAGAGTCTTAATAATAATAATAATAGTGGCTACTTGTATAGCGCACAGGTCCACCTTTCGGTGCTCATGGCGCTTTGAACCCACATCGGTATGTGCAAACGCAGAATAACTTTGCGTCATTAAATAATTTATTTTTCTTTTCTTTTTTTAATACTAATAACCACGCTAATTGGATTATTCAGGTATCCTTTGGAACTAATTCTTATCCAATCAATTCTTATCCAATCAATGCTTGCTAGCTTGGCTGGTGGATGTACCAAAATAAAGACCTACAAAGTCACAGTTTTTATAATCATTATAGGCTGTCATTCATCTCCCTATTACCCATCTCTCTCTCTCTCCCTCTCTCTGTTTGTCTGTCTCTCTATCTTTATCTCTCTCTCTCCCTCTCTCTGTTTGTCTGTCTCTCTATCTTTATCTCTCCCTCTCTCTCTCTCTCCCTCTCCCTCTCTCTGTTTGTCTGTCTCTCTATCTTTATCTCTCTCTCTCTCTCATTCTCTCTACCTTGCTCCATCTTTCTCCATCTTTCTCCTACTGTCTCCACCTCTCTTTCATCAATGGGTACCCACCAATTTTATTTGAAGATGTCTATTCATCTACCTGGACATCTACTTGCAGATAACCACTTCCTCCTTACTGAGGAAGTTCATCTCACAAGCAAACAACATTCAAGAGAAGCCTGCCAGCCAAACAGACTCATCATCCCTGTTCAGCTCATCTCACAAGCAAACGACATTCAAGAGAAGCCCGCCAGCCAAACAGACTCATCATCCCCGTTCAGCTCATCTCACAAGCAAACAGCATTCAAGAGAAGCCCACCAGCCAAACAGACTCATCATCCCGTTCAGCTCATTTCACAAGGAAACAACATTCAAGAGAAGCCCGCCAGCCAAACAGACTCATCATCCCGTTCAGCTCATCTCACAAGCAAACAACATTCAAGAGAAGCCCGCCAGCCAAACAGACTCATCATCCTCGTTCAGCTCATGTCACAAGGAAACAACATTCATAGGGAAGCCCACCAGCCAAACAGACTCATCATCCCCGTTCAGCTCATGTCACAAGCAAACAACATTCAAGAGAAGCCCACCAGCCAAACAGACTCATCATCCCCGTTCAGCTCATGTCACAAGCAAACAACATTCAAGAGAAGCCCACCAGCCAAACAGACTCATCATCCCAGTTCAGCTCATCTCACAAGCAAACAGCATTCAAGAGAAGCCCACCAGCCAAACAGACTCATCATCCCGTTCAGCTCATTTCACAAGGAAACAACATTCAAGAGAAGCCCGCCAGCCAAACAGACTCATCATCCCCGTTCAGCTCATCTCACAAGCAAACAACATTCAAGAGAAGCCCGCCAGCCAAACAGACTCATCATCCTCGTTCAGCTCATGTCACGAGGAAACAACATTCATAGGGAAGCCCACCAGCCAAACAGACTCATCATCCCCGTTCAGCTCATGTCACAAGCAAAACATTCAAGAGAAGCCCACCAGCCAAACAGACTCATCATCCCCGTTCAGCTCATGTCACAAGCAAACATTCAAGAGAAGCCCACCAGCCAAACAAACTCATTATCCCCGTTCAGCTCATGTCACAAGCAAACAACATTCAAGAGAAACCCGCCAGTCAAACAGACTCATCATCCCCGTTCAGCTCATCTCACAAGCAAACAACATTCAAGAGAAGCCCGCCAGCCAAACAGACTCATCATCCTCGTTCAGCTCATGTCACAAGGAAACAACATTCATAGGGAAGCCCACCAGCCAAACAGACTCATCATCCCCGTTCAGCTCATGTCACAAGCAAACAACATTCAAGAGAAGCCCACCAGCCAAACAGACTCATCATCCCCGTTCAGCTCATGTCACAAGCAAACATTCAAGAGAAGCCCACCAGCCAAACAAACTCATCATCCCCGTTCAGCTCATGTCACAAGCAAACAACATTCAAGAGAAGCCCGCCAGCCAAACAGACTCATCATCCCCGTTCAGCTCATGTCACAAGCAAACATTCAAGAGAAGCCCGCCAGCCAAACAGACTCATCATCCCCGTTCAGCTCATGTCACAAGCAAACAACATTCAAGAGAAGCCCGCCAGCCAAACAGACTCATCATCCCCGTTCAGCTCATCTCACAAGCAAACAACATTCAAGAGAAGCCCGCCAGCCAAACAGACTCATCATCCCCGTTCAGCTCATGTCACAAGCAAACAACATTCAAGAGAAGCCCACCAGCCAAACAGACTCATCATCCCCGTTCAGCTCATCTCACAAGCAAACAACATTCAAGAGAAGCCCACCAGCCAAACAGACTCATCATCCCCGTTCAGCTCATGTCACAAGGAAACATCTGACAATGTGAGGACTGCAAGCTAGCTCCAATAAATGGTTCAAGAAAAGCACATTTACCAAGGACATGTCAGAGAGAAAAGCAGAGGAGAAGAAGGTAAGAACATCACACCAAATTTGAAATAGGGAAACAATTAAAGCAACAAAACAAAACAAAGCAATTATGAAGACACTTATTTTGTATTCAGTCTTCACTGCAATTTATTTTCATTTTTCATTTATTTAACATTTCTCGTATGGACATGTAGCACTTTGTGTTTACAATTAAGATTGCTGTCTTACAGAACTGTCACATTATTATTTTCACTTACGGTAGATATAAAGCTAATCTATCAGTTTTTCAAATAAGTGTTTTGGCATGGCCGGCATTTAAATCTGGACCACCATCGTCAGCATATGACCTCATTAGAGAGAATTTTGTTAGGCTGACAGACTTTTAATATAATGTTACAAGTAATGCAATATAAACATACACGTAAAGAGACAAAATACATACATAACATACATGTAAAGAGACAAAATACATACATAACATACAAAAATAACTGAAAATACTGATGTTACAAGTTCATGTAAATGCCTTTCATGATCGATACTGGTATATATGAAGTTAAACTTTTAATCCCCATGTTCCAACAATAACTTTGCTATGTCTATGAGCCTGGGAAATGATAACAAAGACTATAAAGATTATAATTTCTAAATCATGCTGAGTTTATGAGCGGGAAGGTTCATGGCACCAGAGCATCAATCAGTCAAAGGCTAGCACAGTCTATATGGTGTTTCTTTTTCTCAATTTGTTTAGAATGATGTTATAATTCCAACTCTTTAATGGCTTCTTGTATATGGCTCATGTCTGCTATGGAGTGGTCCTCCAATATCATTTTGGTTTTAATTAGGTTACAATTATAACCTAATTGCATAGTTTAGGGCTGAAACAGCCTTGTTTGAAGATAGACCATTGTAGTCTATTGTATCTATGCTATTAGCCTTTTATCTGCTATGTCAGTGATGCCTGTAGTCAGTCTGTAATGACTTATTTCTGCTATGTAGTGGTGCTTATATCCACAACATAGGCTGACCCATTGTCAGCTATACTTTCATCAGCCTTGCAGTTGTGCATGTATCTGCTAGGTAACGGTACATATATCCGCCACATAGTGGTACCCTTTTTGCTACGGAGTGGTACATATATCCGCCACGTAGTGGGGCCCATTTATCCTGTGCACTGGTGCTGACATCTGCCATGCAGACTATTTCCCCAATGAAGTGGTGCTGACATCAGCCATATTGTGAAACCATTTATTTCTGCCAAACTGTGGTGCCTAAATTATATGCCAAGTAGTAATTATATCCATATATTGGCCTTTTTAGATTCTGTTGTGCATAAAGACTGTACAGCTCAGACATTGATGCTATTTATCTTTCATTGTAAGACTTATGTACCACAATTTACGAAGTTTGAACACTGATAACGGGCAGTCCATTTTCTCAATAATAAAGTCAAGTAAATGGCCTACCATAGCACCCCTCATCCAAACTTGTTTTCTCTTAAATAGCAAGCCTGGTTACATTTTAACACTCGAGTCTTTGGCTATCATTTCCTTAGGCTCATAGTACACAGGCTCATACACTGCCTTAGAACATAGGGTTAATGTAACATGCTTACTTCTAATCATCGGGTCATTGTGGCAGCGTTACCAGACCTTTTGTGAAAACATGCCCCTTTATTCACGAAATGTCAGGAGTAATATGATTACAAAATAAACCACTCTCATCTTCAAATAGTCTGGTCCAATTTGCCAGACACCTCGTAAAAACCCTAAGGCAAATCTACGAAAGGTTGGATGATCTTCTGTTTTAGTTTCACAAAAGATCGTGTAAAGCGACCACCCAACCGGACTTGATGATTTGAAGTAAGCTGATGTAACATGTATACCTCAGTCACACTCATGATAGACCAATGACAGACGAATTTGCCAAGAATCGTTTCGTTTTGAGTCAGTTTTGTGAAATGACAGAGGTATAGCATTTAATAACAGCTTTTATGTAGCATTTTCATTTGCCTAAGGATTAAACAGTTTGACTTGAGGTAGAGACAGTGGTGTAGCATTGGTCCACCAATTTAGGGGTCACTGTTATTTTGGAGGAGGGCGGAACCTGTATTAATAGGTGATTTGAATGTGAATTTGTAAGATCTCAGATTTAGGGGATGATATTAATTAAGGGATTAATATCATGTTTGTTTTAACCTCCCTTTTCCATCTCCCTTTACTTATGTCTTTTTTCCTCTTCCATTTTGTCTTGTTTTCCATCATTTGATTGGGAGACGTACATTGTGTCCCTTTGTAGCTATGCCACTGCTCAGGGAATGTAGTATACAGGTATACAGGGTGGAGCTCACCAAGAGCAAAACATAGAAACACCTATTAAAGTACTAGACCATCATATGTGAACATTTACCTCAGGTCATTTAATGCTTTTAAACTGAAATATAGATTTCAGTTGATAACCAAGTGACAACGGAAGACAGAAACTGAAAATGAATGAGCAACTCCAGTTTCTCATTGCTTTTTATGGTAGACCAGACCATAGCTACAACACACTTCAAATTTCCTAATCAGTGCTGGAAAAAAAAATGGAGAGCACTTAGTGAAATTTAATTGTACCATGACTGAAGTCTAGACCAGTTAATCAATCAACATTTTTGGATAATCAAGAGTACCATTATATGTACACATTTGATACAAGTCACATTGCATGCTTTAAATTGAATACATTTCAATAAGTTGTCAG
Organism: Strongylocentrotus purpuratus; assembly: GCF_000002235.5. NCBI lineage: Eukaryota > Metazoa > Echinodermata > Echinoidea > Camarodonta > Strongylocentrotidae > Strongylocentrotus > Strongylocentrotus purpuratus. The sequence goes on along the minus strand of NW_022145607.1, from coordinate 5,412,952 downwards.
CGAACTTGTACTTAAGACGGCTTTGTGAAACGCTACCCATACATGTATACAGTATGAAGTTTGACTTAAATGTATAAAGCAGTTCACAAATGCAGACCCCTTTCCTATCAAAGGCCTGATAGTCACAAATAATTGCATCCACCTGCTTTAGGAATTTAATTACAAAAGTCTGAACCTGTTTACATATTGCTGCTTTGTGAGCCACGTTACTGACAAGTTTGAAGTCTGTCACTCAGAATATTACAGAATTACAACTTACAAAGTTTGAACACTGATAATGGGCAGTCCATTTTCTCAACAATAGAAGTCAAGTAAATGGCCTAACATAGCACCCTTGACTCAAACTTGTTTTCTGTATAAGAGCAAGCCTGGTTACATTTTAACACTCCAGTCTTTGGCTATATATCATCTCCTTAGACTCATGCAATGGTGGTGCATAATACCCAAGTCACACTGATGAAATCAATGACAGACAGACAAATTTGCCAAGAATCGTTTCATTTTGAGTCAGTTTGGTGAAATGACAGAGTTATCATGTAATCTTTTGTACCATTTTCATTTGCCTAAGGATCATATAGTTTGACTTGAGGTAGAGACAGTGGTGTAGCATTGGCCCAGCTGTTTTCAGCAGGGGGCACTGGTATTATGGGGGAGGGTGGCACTTGTTTTAATAGGTGGATTGAATATGAATTCACAAGATGTGATTAGGGGGGTGATGTTAAATGAATAATCATATTTTTTCTCACCTCCCTTTCCCCTCTCCCTTTCGTTTTGTCTTTTTACCACCATTTGCTTGGGAGACACTGTGTCCCCATGTCGCTACACCACTGCTCAGGGAGATATAGTATACACGTATTATACAGAGAGTGGAGCTCACCAAAAGCACAAAATGGAAATATCAAGGTACTGAACCCTCATATGTGTACATTTACCTCAGGTCAATTAATGTTTTTATACAGAAACATAGATTTTAGTCGATAACCAAATGGTAATGGAGGACAGAAACTGAAAATAAAGGAGCGTCTCCAGTTTCTCAGTTCTCTTTATGGTAGCTAGACCAGACCCTACAACACACTGAGCAATTCCTACTCGGTGCTGAACACAAATTAAATGTTGTAATACCAGCAGGGGAAGCCGCAGGTGCTTTATCCACTCCCTCAACCACCCCCCCCCCCAATCTGCCTTTGAAATGCAGATGAAGTGACATGAACTTTCTTATAGATCTTTGGTTTCATTTAGGGTACGTTTATGCTCAATTTTGATGGCAGAATGAGCGATTGAAACGCTCATCGTAATCGCAGTTCCACGGTGTACTGTTTATGCTCACTTCTCTGGCTCCTCCAGGCATGATTCTGGCTCTGCAGCTGGATTCGCTTCCCCATAAACCGTCTCTTTGCAGAATCACCGATCCAAAACGCACCTTTTTGTGAGTTTATGATAGCCGTTTTTCGGTGATTCTACAAAAATGAGAAAGGACGCAACCGTATTTTGAACTAAACGCGTAAGAAATGCATTATTCTGGCCAGAAAAAGTTGAGCATAAACATACCCTTAAATAAGCAAATATACATGTACAAAAATAGGCACATATCATGTGATCATAATGAACTGATACAAATCAGGCTTATACATATTTGAGCGAGGTTTGCGGTTATATAACCATGTATTCTTTCAACGGGGTTTATATAGTATACAGATATAAGCACGTCATATGAAAATAAATGCATAGCAATAAACTCTCCATGATAGGATGGTACATGTCTAAAGGGACTTCAGCTGCCCTGCAGTACTGTATAATATAACAATAATAACACTCGATCACAAATCATATCCATTAATGAGCATAGAAGGCTTTTCTAAGTTCGTCATGTGAGATAAATGTATACAAAATAAACTCTCTTACATGGTAGAGGTGCATGTTTTCAGCTACCCTACATTATACATACAATGTTTCCCTGGTAGGAAATAATACATGGGCATAGCTAGATCTTCATCTGACCAATATAACCTGAGAACAGACATTATGTAAATGTATAAAAATAACTCTCTTTTGCTGTATGTAATATTTTCCTTTGTAACGTATGTACCGGAAGTGATCAAGCGCGCCAAATTGAAAATTGCTGTTGTACACATATCCTGAAATTAACACAGAAAATGGGAATGAGATTCCAACATAAGCGCCTGAACGCTTGGAAAAAAAAAACAACTGGCAAGGTATGCATTGTCATTGGAGCAGGTACGGTACAGTTCACTTCCAAAAACGCTTGAACACATCCCCAGAAAATACAGGGTTTCCAGCTACCCTACATTATACATACAAGGTATCCCTCGTGGAAAATAACACATGGGCATAGATCTTCATCTGACCAATATGACCCAAGAACATCACTAATATGAATAACTCTCTTTTCTTTACATCGTAAAGGTGCACATACAAGGTTTCATTTTATGGGAAATAAATAACACACAGGCACAGCTCATTCAACCCTCTGAATGAGGAAAGTATACAAATGAGGCAGATCAAGCGCCACATATAAAATGTAAAGTGGCATATCCAAAATTAAGGTACAGATCGAGAGCTGTAAAATCTATTGATATGAGTACCATGCACGAAAGAAATGAAGATTTCAGCCTCCCCTAAATATTTCACACAAGGAGCGAAACAGTACAAAAATGATAATCGCAAATAGTACTGCTCAAGTATGAAACAAAGATAAATGTTATACAAAAAAATGATACCCATCGCTATACTGATATACATTTTCAAAGTTGTTCAGTACAACAAAAAGTATGTAAAATACAAAAAACCAGGAGCCGAAGCTACTTGATCCTAGGGCTCACAGCCCCTACGGAAACAAGCTAGGGTGTCATCCCTGACGGGAGCCTGGCCGGCTAAAAATCTTCACTTCCGCGCATGCCCCACCACACAGGGTTTTCAGCTGCCCTGCTGTAAATATACATATCATCATGTGTAGACACAATTACATCAAAAAATAAATATTTGTTTACATAATGAATAGATGAGATACAAAAGATGTCCGTAGACATATAGTTGTACACAAATAATCTCACAGCTGCCTTGCTGTACATATACATATCATCATGTGTAGACACAATTACATCAAAAAATAAATATTTGTTTACATAATGAATAGATGAGATACAAAAGATGTCCGTAGACATATAGTTGTACACAAATAATCTCACAGCTGCCTTGCTGTACATATACATATCATCGTGCGTAGACACAATTACATCAAAAATATATATTTGTTTACATAATGAATACATGAGATACAAAAGATGTCCGTAGACATATAGTTGTACACAAATAATCTCACAGTTGCCTTGCTGTACATATACATATCATCATGTGTAGACACAATTACATCAAAAATAAATATTTGTTTACATAATGAATAGATGAGATACAAAAGATGTCCGTAGACATATAGTTGTACACAAATAATCTCACAGCTGCCTTGCTGTACATATACATATCATCATGTGTAGACACAATTACATCAAAAATAAATATTTGTTTACATACCTAATGAATAGATGAGAAACAAAAGATGTCCGTAGACATATAGTTGTACACAAATAATCTCACAGCTGCCCTGCTGTACATATACATATCATCGTGTGTAGACACAATTACATCAAAAATAAATATTTGTTTACATAATGAATAGATGAGATACTGGAGATGTACTTGGGCCAAATAAAAATCCTTTCTCATGTTCACTTGGACATTCACTTTTTTTGTGAAAAAATCCCCACAAAAAATAGATAAATACAAAAAATGTATGAAAAAAGTAATAAATATAAATGCAGGTAAATGGCCTGCCGTTCCCTTTATTGTAAAAACACCTTTCTTTTTTTACTTTTTCTTTATTTTGAATTTTGTTTGTATTTTTTGTCCGTTATTTCACGTGAGATAAATCAGGATTGAGAATAAAGTCTTTGTCAGTATTGCACATAAATATAGTTGTACACAAATAATCTCACACAGGGTTTCCAGCTGCCCTGCTGTACATATACATATCATCGTGCGTAGACACAAATACATCAAAAATATATATTTGTTTACATCATGAATAGATGAGAAACAAAAGATGTCCGTAGACATATAATTTATTGTACACAAATAATCTCACAGCTGCTTTGCTGTACATATACATATCATCGTGCGTAGACACAATTACATCAAAAATATATATTTGTTTACATAATGAATAGATGAGAAACAAAAGATGTCCATAGACATATAGTTGTACACAAATAATCTCACAGCTGCCTTGCTGTACATATACATATCATCGTGCGTAGACACAATTACATCAAAAATATATGTTTGTTTACATAATGAATAGATGAGAAACAAAAGATGTCCGTAGACATAGTTGTACACAAATAATCTCACAGCTGCCCTGCTGTACATGTACATATCATCGTGTGTAGACACAATTACATCAAAAATATATATTTGTTTACATAATGAATAGATGAGAAACAAAAGATGTCCGTAGACACAAGTACTATACTGGAAGAAGAAGAAGAAGAAGAAGGAGAAGGAGAAGGAGAAGGAGAAGGAGAAGGAGAAGGAGAAGGAGAAGGAGAAGGAGAAGGAGAAGGAGAAGGAGAAGGAGAAGGAGAAGGAGGAGAAGGAGAAGGAGAAGGAGAAGGAGAAGGAGAAGGAGAAGGAGGAGAAGGAGAAGGAGAAGAAATAATAATCTCACAGCTGCCTTGCTGTGCATATACATATCATCGTGCGTAGACACATTTACATCAAAAATATATGTTTATTTACATAATGAATAGATGAGATACTGGAGATGTACTTAGGCCAAATAAAAAGGAAGAGAAGAGCTACCAATCCTTTCTCACGTTCACTTGGACACTCACTTTTTGTGAAAAAAAACCCCACAAAAAATAGATAAATACAAAAAATGTATGAAAAAAGTAATAAATATAAATGCAGGTAAATGGCCTGCTGTTCCCTTTATTGTAAAAACACCTTTCTTTTTTTTACTTTTTCTTTATTTTGAATTTTGTTTGTATTTTTTTTGTCCGTTATTTCATGTGAGATAGCTTAAGATATAAGTCTTCGTCAATATTGCACATATATATAGTTTTACACAAATAATCTGACACAGGGTTTTCAGCTGCCGTGCTGTACATATATACATATACATATCATCGTGTGTAGACACAATTACATCATTTGTATTTATTAGTCATATGCATATTAACGCCAGGGAGCTCCGCCGCCGAAGGCGTTGAAGCTCCAGATCCCGAACTGGGAAATGGTTTCAACAGCGGGTTTTGTCCTATTTTTTTGGAAATCTAAAAAAGTAGTTACCGGTATTTAAATGTAGGCTTACAATGTTTTTTATTCCTCAGGGCATCCGGTCAACCAGGAGTCGAAAAACATTGTAAGTCTAAATTTTAATTACAACTTTTTTAGATTTCACCCCTAAAAGGACCAAATCCGCTCTTTTCCCGGTTTAGGATCTGGAGCTCCGACACCTTCGGCGGCGGAGCTCCCTGGAGTTAATGCATCATGAGATATAAATAACTGGAATGTATTCTTTGTAAATACATGTATATATAAATTCATATTTAAGATAAATAATTATCTTTTCTTCCTTTTTATTTGGCCTATACCCATGGCAAGAGGTTCATTGTGTTGACAAAATGTTAAAGACATACTACCAGTTAGTAAACTGGTTTGCAAACTGGGCCCGTAATGGGTCGGTGACAACGAGTTCATAAACAAAATGAAAACAAAAGAAGCTCGGATATACAGTTGAAGTCCACTTTATTATCTTTATAAAGTGAGCCGAAGCTCCAGTAGTTCAAACAAAGATTATTTATTTAAGGACATTTTTAAATAGCTTATCCTCTCAGAGGATGGGCGGCCCTATAGATTGAACGGAATGAAATAAACTGAGCTACAAAATCGCTCACATGGCATTTACATACTCAGGCACCCGAGAAGGCTTAAAAATCACATGATCTTATTAGCCAATCAGGAGAACCCTTATGAAGACAACCAATCACAAGATGGGATATATAAAATTACCCTGAGGTCACCCGACCTCTAGGCCAGTTCAATCTACCAATTAAGAAAGGAGTTATACATTTAATTAAATATAACCAATGACAAAGCACAATAGATAGAGTGATTTGAACTAGGTACCGAAGAAAATGAGAGGAGCCTACAGCACCGCGAGAATGTCAGGTCCCCGAAAAAAAAGTCTATTGTCTAACGTATTTATCGGAAATGAACACCTGTAGATCTAATGCAGGAATTCAAGTCCTGGGGTTGTTTACCCGTTCCTGGCATACTATCGGGAGCAAAATTAATGCTGTTCAACAAATCTAAACTAACCTACAGCCTAAAACCTAAATTGCAATTGAAAGCCATGTCCTAATCCCATATCTCTGACGGAAAAAAGGAATTGAGCAAATGTCGCTTGGGCAGAAATTAAACATGACATAAATATATGTCATAAAAAAGCCAGGAGCCGAAGCCACTTGATCCTAGGGCTGGAACAGGGTTTCCCCCTTCACAGCCCATACGGATTCAAGCTAGGGTTGCATCCCAGAGGGAGCCTAGCCGGCTAAAATTGAGTATTTTAGCCTCCCCTGAGTTCAACATCTACAAAAGATGTATGAATTCGAAAACAAGGAACCTAAGATATATTTGAAAGGGCTTTGGGCAAGCCAAGTCAAGCTCTGTTAAGGTGACCCACAAGACAAGGCAGTGTGAGCCATTTTCTATCTATCTTTTTTAATCATGTGATATATTTAATTTGACCCTGCCTATTAAACCCTTTTTGTCTCTTTTCAGATTTTCACTGCCTACCCCCACCTCCCGGAGGTGTTTAAATCAGAAAACAAGGAAATCTCAAACACCTGACCCAGCACAGGGCAAGCCAAGCCTACAGGACAAGGTAGATATAATGGGCAAGTGAAGCATTTAGATATAGGCAAGGCAAGATTTGTTAGGGTGACCCACAAGTCAAGTCAGTGTGACCCATTTTCTATCTATCATTTCTATGATGTGATTTTTAAAACTGACCCTGCCCAACCCATTTTGTCTCTCCTGCCTTGAGGCATTTTTGTTGGGGGTGGTTCGAAGAGTTGTAATATTATCCTCCCGTGAGTTTAATACAAACAAATGATGTATAAATTAACAAATGAGGAATCTATTAAAGACACTTGACACAGCACAGAGCAAGCCACGCCTACAGGACAAAACAGATACTATGGTCAAGTGCAGACTTTAGCCTCTCAGTTGATAACAAAGGTAGAAACTAGTAGAAGTCTCTTTGTGATTCTACTTTTTAGGCTTGTAGAAGGCTTGCTTTATAATCTTGAATGAGATCAGGAAATATATAGGGTAAATAAAGTATTCATGTTTCTTCTATACAATTTTCAAATGCAACAATTCTGATTCCATTATTTTTTCTAAAAGGTAATGAGTTTTGAGTTTTGAAAATCTTTTGAAGGCCTACATTTTTCTCATATCATATGAAGCATGTTTCCCACTCATATTATGTGAAGCAAGTATTAGATTATTCTTATCCCATTCAAAAATATTTTGTTGCTTTGGGAGAACAATGGTGATTTCATGCATATATAGGTATGCTTTGTTAAACCACCTCGTGTATACCTGGCATGAAAACTATTCATTCTGAAGTGCATGAGATTTGCACAGAGTGCATAATGAATTAAAAATGGGAGCTCCCTATTCAAAAAAATTATGTCCTATCAATCATTATTTTTGAAGCACTTCAAAATGGGAAGTTTAAATGCCTTTTATTTTTCTCTCTTTTACAGATAATTGATGAATCAGCGATGTATTTGTTGCTGTCTATCAATGTAATATACCACAAAGCTAGCATTTTAATTCTCTAACACCTGCTTCTGAAACATGAAGTTACCTAGACATAGGTTAAAGTAAAATATATTTATTTATCAATTAAGTGTGTTTTCCCCAAATTTATATGGATCTTGCGCAGAGTTTGATAGAGGTTATTGAATGTAAGACACTCCCTCAAATTAATTATGAGTAAAGAAGGAACCTTTCTATTGTTTTTTTTTGTGATGCAAAAAGTGTTCAGTGACATCTAATTTTACAATCCGTGAACCCAATTTTGAATTTCATGAAGGAAGACAAACTTTTCGTTATTCAAAAATATTAGATACAAACTTAAAACAGTGTAAACCACCCACAGTTCTTTAAGGTTTAAGATTCATTAAGTAAATATACTAAATTTAATATTATCTACCAATTAAACTTTATATTAAAAACTAATCTAACTAAATTACTAATCTACATTATTTTACCTTTAATTAGATCAAATTACTTACTCAAAACATTTAAACTACATCAAAATATACTAAACTACATTAAATTATATTAAACTATGTTAACATACTCAGAACTGTAGGTGGTTTATAGCACCACAAATTCTAATACTGTTGGACAAGGAAAAACTAATCTTACTTCCTGAATTCAAAGGGGTTCATGAAATGTGAAATTAAACATGCGTGGAACACTATTAACATCACAATGAAAAGTGGAAAAAAAGTAGAATCTGATTAAAATATTTGATGATGAAGTGCAGTCTCTAATATGCTTTGTAAATGTGATGCCAAAGCATGATGTAAACTATGTAATCCAAACCGAAGAAAATCAGTTGTTGAATAGAAAGAATTTAAATTCAAGTTTTACAAAATTGTTTCCAAGATTCATTAGGTATTCATTGTCCTAGGAAGTGTAATTCGCATCACATTATTACTTTATCATAAAGCAAGCAAACATACTCATATAGAGTCAAGTGTGTAAAATGCAAATCTAGAAGGTTTTCTGTAGAGATTTGGTCAATTATGTGTATGCTATATTGAGTCATAGAAAATGTGATGAATTATCTGATTGACCCAATGGATTATTATGAGTACACTATCATATAACTATCTATCTTTTCTATCATCTGATTTTTTTTAATTGAACCTGCCCAACCCTTTTTATCTCTTCTCTTTGAGCAAATTTTATCTGGGTGTTATGAAGTGTTGTGATTTTCGTCCCTCCCCCCACCCCCCGAGTTTAACACCAAACAAAGATGTTCAAGTTAAAAAACAAGAAACCTGAGGCACTTAAAACAGCACATGACAAGCTATGCCTACACGAAAAGGCATATATATTATGGGCAAATAAAGCATTTACATATAGGCAAAGCAAGCTCTGTTAAGGGGACCCACAAGGCAAGGCTTGTGACCCATTTTCTTTCTATCTTTTCTAACTTGTGATTGTTAAAACTGACCCTGTCCAACCCTTTTCGTATGAATTAGAAGAAATGAAACCTAACACATTGCAATTGTTTATCGAGGCAATGTATGACCAGGAGCCGAAGCCACTTGATCCTAGGGCCGAAACAGGGTTTCCTCCTTCACAGCCCATACAGATTCAAGCTAGGGTTGCATCCCAGAGGGAGCCTGGCCGGCTAAAATTGAAGATTTAGCCTCCCCTGAGTTTTACATCAACAAAAGATGTATGAATTAGAAAAAAAGGAACCTAAGATAGGTTTGAAAGGGCTTAGGGCAAGCCAAGTCAAGCTCTGTTAAGGTGACCCACAAAGAAAGGCAGTGTGGCCGATTTTCCATCCATCTTTTCTATCTTGTGATTGTTAAAACTGACCCTGCCCAACCCTTTTCGTCTCTTCTCTTTGAGGGAATTTTATCTGGGTGGTTTGAAGAGTTGCAGTTGTATAGCCCCTGCCACGAGTTTAACCTCAACAAAATATGAATGAAAAAAATAAACTAAACCAAAGACACTTGACACATCACAGGGCAATGCATAATGGCCAAGTGACGCATTTATATATCAGCTGGGCAATATCAAAAAAAAAAGGTAAGGCATGGCAATGTTCATGGAAGCAATCTAGAGCCGAAGCCACTTGATATCAGGGTTTCCTCCTTCACAGCCCATACGGATGCAAGCTAGGGTTGCATCCCGGAGGGAGCCTGGCCGGCTAAACTTGAAGATTTTAGCTTTCCCTGAGTTTTACATCAACAAAATATGTATGAATTAGAAATAAAGGAACCTAAGACAATTGAAACGACTAAAGGCAAGCCAGATCAAGCTCTGTTAAGATGACCCACAATGGCATGGCAATTGTTCATGGAAGCAATGTATGACCAGGAGCCGAAGCCACTTGATCCTCTGGCCGAAACAGGGTTTCCCCCTTCACGGCCCATACGGATGCAAGCTAGGGTTGCATCCCGGAGGGAGCCTGGCCGGCTAAAATTGAAGATTTTAGCCTCCCCTGAATTTAACATCAACAAAAGATGTATTAATTAGAAAAAAAGGAACCTAAGATAGGTTTGAAAGGGCTTAGGGCAAGCCCAGTCAAGCTCTGTTACGGTGACCCACAAATAAAGACAGTGTGGCCCATTTTCTATCCATCTTTTCTATCTTGTGATTGTTAAAACTGACCCTGCCCAACCCTTTTTGTCTCTTCTCTTTGAGGGAATTTTATCTGGGTGGTTTGAAGAGTTGCAGCTGTATAGCCCCTGCTCCACATGAGTTTAACCCCTACAAAAGATGCATAAAAAAACAAATCTAAACCAAAGACACTTGACACATTACAGGGCAATGCATAATGGGCAAGTGACGCATTTATATATCAGCTGGGCAATATCTAAAAAAAAGTAAGGCATGGCAATGTTCATGGAAGCAATGTATGTGCTGATCATGAGCCGAAGGCACTTGATATCAGGGCCGAAACAGGGTTTCCCCCTTCACGGCCCATATAGATGCAAGCTAGGGTGCATCCCGGAGGGAGCCTGGCCGGCTAAAATTGAGGAATTTAGCCTCCCCTGAGTTTAACATCAACAAAAGATGTATGAATTAGAAAAAAAAGGAACCTACGATAGATTTGAAAGGGCTTAGGGCAAGCCAAGTCTAGCTCTGTTCAGGTGACCCACAAAAAAGGCAGTGTGACACGTTTTCTATCCATCTTTTCTATTTTTCTGTTAAGATGGCCAACAAAGCAAGGCAATGTGACCCATTTTCTATCCATCTTTTCTATCTTGTGATTGTTAAAACTGACCCTGCCCAACCCTTTTTTGTCTCTTCTCTTTGAGGTAATTTTATCTGGGAGTTTTGAAGAATTGCAGTTGTATAGCCCCTGCCCCCCATGAGTTAAAACTCTACAAAAGATGCATGAAAAAACTAAACTAAACCAAAGACACTGGTCAAGTGACACATTTACAGATCAGCTGGGCAATATCTAAAAAAAAGGTAAAGGATGGTTATGTTCATGGAAGCATTAATGTATGTGCTGATCATGAGCCGAAGCCACTTTATAACAGGGTTTCCCCCTTCACACCCCATACGGATGCAAATCTAGGGTTACATCCCAGAGAGAGCCAGCTAAAATTGAGGATTTTAGCTTCCCCTGAGTTTTACATCAACAAAATATGTATGAATTAGAAATAAAGAAACCTAAGACAATATTGAAACGACTAAGGGCTAGCCAGATCAAGCTCTGTTAAGGTGACCCACAAGGCATGGCAATGTTCATGGAAGCAATGTATGTGCTGATCATGAGCCGAAGCCACTAGATATCAGGGCCGAAACAGGGTTTCCCCCTTCACGGCCCATATAGATACAAGCTAGGGTTGCATCTCGAAGGGAGCCTGGCCGGCTAAAATTGAAGATTTTAGCCTCCCCTGAGTTTAGCATCAACAAAAGATGTATGAATTAGAAAAAAAGGAACCTAAGATAGATTTGAAAGGGCTTAGGGCAAGCCAAGTCTAGCTCTGTTAAGGTGACCCACAAAAAAGGCAGTGTGACACATTTTCTATCCATCTTTTCTATCTTGTGATTGTTTAAACTGACCCTGCCCAACCCCTTTTGTTTCTCTCCTTGAGGGAATTTTATCTGGGTGGTTTTGAGAGTTGCATGAAAAAACTAAACTAAACCAAAGACACTTGACACATCGCAGGGCAATGCATAATGGTCAAGTGACACATTTACAGATCAGTTGGGCAAGTTCTAAAAAAAGGTAAAGGATGGTAATGTTCATGGAAGCAATGCATGTGCTGATCATGAGCCGAAGCCACTTGATAACAGGGTTTCCCCCTTCACAACCCAAACGGACGCAAGCTAGGGTTGTATTCCTGAGGGAGCCTGGCCGGATAAAACTAAGGGTTTTAGCCTCCCCTGAGTTCAACATCTACAAAAGATGTATGAATTCGAAAACAAGGAACCTAAGATATATTTGAAAGGGCTTTGGGCAAGCCAAGTCAAGCTCTGTTAAGGTGACCCACAAAGGAAGGCAGTATGACCCATTTTCTATCTTGTGATTGTTAAAACTGACCCTCCCTAACCCTTTTTGTCTCTTGGAGGGAATTTTATGTGGGTGGTTTAAAGAGTTGCAGTTGTATAGCCCCTGCCCCCATACAGGGTTTCCCCCTTCACAGCCCAAACGGATGCAAGCTAGGGTTGTATCCCGGAAGTTGCCTGGCCGGATAAAACTAAGGGTTTTAGCCTCCCCTGAGTTCAACATCTACAAAAGATGTATGAATTAGAAAAAAAGGAACCCCAGACATTTGAAAGGGCTTTAGGCAAGCCAAGTCGAGCTCTGTTAAGATGGCCAACAAAGCAAGGCAATGTGACCCATTTTTTATCCATCTTTTCTATCTTTTGATTGTTAAAACTGATCCTGCCCAACCCTTTTTGTCTCTTCTCTTTGAGGTTTTTTTTTATCTGGATGGTTTGAAGAGTTGAAGTTGTATAACCCCTGCCCCCCATGAGTTTAACCCCAACAAAAGATGCATGAAAAAACTAAACTAAACCAAAGACACTTGACACATCACAGGGCAATGCATAATGGGCAAGTGACGCTTTAACATATCAGCTGGGCAATATTTAAAAAAAAGGTAAGGCATGGCAATGTTCATGGAAGCAATGTATGCGCTGATCATGAGCTGAAGCCACTTGATATCAGGGTTTCCCCCTTCACAACCCATATGGATGCAAGCTAGGGTTGCATCCCGGAGGGAGCCTGGCCGGCTAAAGTTTAAGATTTGAGCCTCCCCTGAGTTTAACATCAACAAAAGATGTATGAAGTAGAAAAAAAGGAACCTAAGATAGATTTGAAAGGGCTTTGGGCAAGCCAAGTCGTGCTCTGTTAAGATGGCCCACAAAGAAAGGCAGTGTGACCCATTTTCTATCCATCTTTTCTATCTTGTGATTGTTAAAACTGACCCTGCCCAACCCTTTTTGTCTCTTTTCTTTGAGGGAATTTTATCTGGGTGTTTTGAAGAGTTGCAGTTGTATAGCCCCTGCCTCCATGAGTTTAACCCCAACAAAAGATGCATGAAAAAACAAAACTACCGGTAAACCAAAGACACTTGACACATCACATTGCGATGCATAATGGGCAGTGACGTATTTACATATCAGCTGGGCAATATCTAAAAAAAAGGTAAGGCATGGCAATGTTCATGGAAGCAATGTATGCGCTGATCATGAGCTGAAGCCACTTGAAATCAGGGTTTCCCCCTTCACAACCCATACGGATGCAAGCTAGGGTTGCATCCCAAAGGGAGCCTAGCTAGTCGGCTAAAATTGAAGATTTTAGCTTCCCCTGAGTTTTACATCAACAAAATATGTATGAATTAGAAAAAAAGGAACCTAAGATAGATTTGAAAGGGCTTTGGGCAAGCCAAGTCGTGCTCTGTTAAGATGGCCCACAAAGAAAGGCAGTGTGACCTATTTTCTATCTATCTTTTCTATCTTGTGATTGTTAAAACTGACCCTGCCCAACCCTTTTCGTCTCTTCTCTTTGAGGGAATTTTATCTGGGTGGTTTGAAGAGTTGCAATTGTATAGCCCCTACCCCCCATTAGTTTAACCTCTATAAAAGATGCATGAAAACACAAAACTAAACCAAAGACACTTGACTCATCACAGGGCAATAATGGGCAAGTGACGTATTTACATATCAGCTGGGCAATATCTAAAAAAAGGTAAGGCATGGCTATGTTCATGTAAGCAATGTATGTGCTGATCATGAGCCAAAGCCACTTGATATCAGGGTTTCCCCCTTCACAGGCAATACGGATGCAATCTAGGGTTGCAACCCAGAGGGAGCCTAGCCGACTAAAATTGAAGATTTTAGCTTCCCCTGAGTTTAACATCAACAAAAGATGTATGAATTAGAAAAAAAAGGAACCTAAGACAATTGAAACGACTAAGGGCAAGCCAGATCAAGCTCTGTTAAGGTGACCAACAAAGCATGGCAATTATTCATTGAAGCAATGTATGACCAGGAGCCGAAGCCACTTGATCCTAGGGCCGAAACAGGGTTTCCCCTTCACGCCCATATGGATGCAAGCTAGGGTTGCATCCCGGAGGGAGCCTGGCCGGCTAAAGTTGAAGATTTTAGCCTCCCCTGAGTTTTACATCACCAAAATATGTATGAATTAGAAAAAAAAGGAACCTAAGACAATTGAAACGACTATGGGCAAGCCAGATCAAGCTCTGTTAAGGTGACCAACAAAGCATGGCAATTATTCATTGAAGCAATGTATGACCAGGAGCCGAAGCCACTTGATCCTAGGGCCGAAACAGGGTTTCCCCCTTCACGCCCATATGGATGCAAGCTAGGGTTGCATCCCGGAGGGAGCCTGGCCGGCTAAAGTTGAAGATTTTAGCCTCCCCTGAGTTTAACATCAACAAAAGATGTATGAAGTAGAAAAAAAGGAACCTAAGATAGATTTGAAAGGGCTTTGGGCAAGCCAAGTCGTGCTCTGTTAAGATGGCCCACAAAGAAAGGCAGTGTGACCCATTTTCTATCCATCTTTTCTATCTTGTGATTGTAAAAAACTGACCCTGCCCAACCCTTTTTGTCTCTTCTCTTTGAGGGAATTTTATCTGGGTGTTTTGAAGAGTTGCAGTTGTATAGCCCCTGCCTCCATGAGTTTAACCCCAACAAAAGATGCATGAAAAAACAAAACTACCGGTAAACCAAAGACACTTGACACATCACAGGGCGATGCATAATGGCAAGTGACGCATTTACATATCAGCTGGGCAATATCTAAAAAAAAGGTAAGGCATAGCTATGTTCATAAAAGGAATGTATGCGCTCATCATGAGCCAAAACCTCTCAGGGTTTCCCCCTTCATAGCACATACGGATGCAATCTAGGGTTGCATCCCGGAGGGAGCCTGGCCGGCTAAACTTGAAGATTTTAGCTTTCCCTGAGTTTTACATCAACAAAATATGTATGAATTAGAAATAAAGGAACCTAAGACAATTGAAACGACTAAAGGCAAGCCAGATCAAGCTCTGTTAAGATGACCCACAATGGCATGGCAATTGTTCATGGAAGCAATGTATGACCAGGAGCCGAAGCCACTTGATCCTCTGGCCGAAACAGGGTTTCCCCCTTCACGGCCCATACGGATGCAAGCTAGGGTTGCATCCCGGAGGGAGCCTGGCCGGCTAAAATTGAAGATTTTAGCCTCCCCTGAATTTAACATCAACAAAAGATGTATTAATTAGAAAAAAAAGGAACCTAAGATAGGTTTGAAAGGGCTTAGGGCAAGCCCAGTCAAGCTCTGTTACGGTGACCCACAAATAAAGACAGTGTGGCCCATTTTCTATCCATCTTTTCTATCTTGTGATTGTTAAAACTGACCCTGCCCGACCCTTTTCGTCTCTTCTCTTTGAGGGAATTTTATCTGGGTGGTTTGAAGAGTTGCAGTTGTATAGCCCCTGCTCCACATGAGTTTAACCCCTACAAAAGATGCATGAAAAAACAAATCTAAACCAAAGACACTTGACACATTACAGGGCAATGCATAATGGGCAAGTGACGCATTTATATATCAGCTGGGCAATATCTAAAAAAAAGTAAGGCATGGCAATGTTCATGGAAGCAATGTATGTGCTGATCATGAGCCGAAGGCACTTGATATCAGGGCCGAAACAGGGTTTCCCCCTTCACGGCCCATATAGATGCAAGCTAGGGTTGCATCCCGGAGGGAGCCTGGCCGGCTAAAATTGAGGATTTTAGCCTCCCCTGAGTTTAACATCAACAAAAGATGTATGAATTAGAAAAAAAGGAACCTACGATAGATTTGAAAGGGCTTAGGGCAAGCCAAGTCTAGCTCTGTTCAGGTGACCCACAAAAAAGGCAGTGTGACACGTTTTCTTTCCATCTTTTCTATTTTTCTGTTAAGATGGCCAACAAAGCAAGGCAATGTGACCCATTTTCTATCCATCTTTTCTATCTTGTGATTGTTAAAACTGACCCTGCCCAACCCTTTTTTGTCTCTTCTCTTTGAGGTAATTTTATCTGGGAGTTTTGAAGAATTGCAGTTGTATAGCCCCTGCCCCCCATGAATTAAAAGTCTACAAAAGATGCATGAAAAAACTAAACTAAACCAAAGACACTTGACACATCACAGGGCAATGCATAATGGTCAAGTGACACATTTACAGATCAGCTGGGCAATATCTAAAAAAGGTAAAGGATGGTTATGTTCATGGAAGCATTAATGTGCTGATCATAAGCCGAAGCCACTTGATAACAGGGTTTCCCCCTTCACACCCCATATGGATGCAATCTAGGGTTACATCCCAGAGAGAGCCAGCTAAAATTGAGGATTTTAGCTTCCCCTGAGTTTTACATCAACAAAATATGTATGAATTAGAAATAAAGAAACCTAAGACAATATTGAAACGACTAAGGGCTAGCCAGATCAAGCTCTGTTAAGGTGACCCACAAGGCATGGCAATGTTCATGGAAGCAATGTATGTGCTGATCATGAGCCGAAGCCACTAGATATCAGGGCCGAAACAGGGTTTCCCCCTTCACGGCCCATATAGATGGAAGCTAGGGTTGCATCCCGAAGGGAGCCTGGCCGGCTAAAATTGAAGATTTTAGCCTCCCCTGAGTTTAACATCAACAAAAGATGTATGAATTAGAAAAAAAGGAACCTAAGATAGATTTGAAAGGGCTTAGGGCAAGCCAAGTCTAGCTCTGTTAAGGTGACCCACAAAAAAGGCAGTGTGACACATTTTCTATCCATCTTTTCTATCTTGTGATTGTTTAAACTGACCCTGCCCTACCCCTTTTGTTTCTCTCCTTGAGGGAATTTTATCTGGGTGGTTTTGAGAGTTGCATGAAAAAACTAAACTAAACCAAAGACACTTGACACATCGCAGGGCAATGCATAATGGTCAAGTGACACGTTTACAGATCAGTTGGGCAATATCTAAAAAAAGGTAAAGGATGGTAATGTTCATGGAAGCAATGCATGTGCTGATCATGAGCCGAAGCCACTTGATAACAGGGTTCCCCCCTTCACAACCCAAACGGACGCAAGCTAGGGTTGTATTCCGGAGGGAGCCTGGCCGGATAAAACTAAGGGTTTTAGCCTCCCCTGAGTTCAACATCTACACAAGATGTATGAATTCGAAAACAAGGAACCTAAGATATATTTGAAAGGGCTTAGGGCAAGCCAAGTCAAGCTCTGTTAAGGTGACCCACAAAGGAAGGCAGTATGACCCATTTTCTATCTTGTGATTGTTAAAACTGACCCTCCCTAACCCTTTTTGTCTCTTGGAGGGAATTTTATGTGGGTGGTTTAAAGAGTTGCAGTTGTATAGCCCCTGCCCCCATTAGTTTAACCCTAGAAAAGCTGCATGAAAAAAATAAACTAAACCAAAGACACTTGACACATCAAAGGGCAATGCATAATGGGCAATTGACGCATTTACATATCAGCTGGGCAATATCTTTAAAATAAGGTAAGGCATGGCAATGTTCATGGAAGCAATGCATGCGTTGATCATAAGCCGGAGCCACTTGATAACAGGGTTTCCCCCTTCACAGCCCAAACGGATGCAAGCTAGGGTTGTATCCCGGAAGGAGCCTGGCCGGATAAAACTAAGGGTTTTAGCCTCCCCCGAGTTCAACATCTACAAAAGATGTATGAATTAGAAAAAAAGGAACCCCAGACATTTGAAAGGGCTTTAGGCAAGCCAAGTCGAGCTCTGTTAAGATGGCCAACAAAGCAAGGCAATGTGACCCATTTTTTATCCATCTTTTCTATCTTGTGGTTGTTAAAACTGATCCTGCCCAACCCTTTTTGTCTCTTCTCTTTGAGGTTTTTTTTTATCTGGATGGTTTGAAGAGTTGCAGTTGTATAACCCCTGCCCCCCATGAGTTTAACCCCAACAAAAGATGCATGAAAAAACTAAACTAAACCAAAGACACTTGACACATCACAGGGCAATGCATAATGGGCAAGTGACGCTTTAACATATCAGCTGGGCAATATTTAAAAAAAAGGTAAGGCATGGCAATGTTCATGGAAGCAATGTATGCGCTGATCATGAGCTGAAGCCACTTGATATCAGGGTTTCCCCCTTCACAACCCATATGGATGCAAGCTAGGGTTGCATCCCGGAGGGAGCCTGGCCGGCTAAAGTTGAAGATTTTAGCCTCCCCTGAGTTTAACATCAACAAAAGATGTATGAAGTAGAAAAAAAGGAACCTAAGATAGATTTGAAAGGGCTTTGGGCAAGCCAAGTCGTGCTCTGTTAAGATGGCCCACAAAGAAAGGCAGTGTGACCCATTTTCTATCCATCTTTTCTATCTTGTGATTGTTAAAACTGACCCTGCCCAACCCTTTTTGTCTCTTTTCTTTGAGGGAATTTTATCTGGGTGTTTTGAAGAGTTGCAGTTGTATAGCCCCTGCCTCCATGAGTTTAACCCCAACAAAAGATGCATGAAAAAACAAAACTACCGGTAAACCAAAGACACTTGACACATCACATTGCGATGCATAATGGGCAGTGACGTATTTACATATCAGCTGGGCAATATCTAAAAAAAAGGTAAGGCATGGCAATGTTCATGGAAGCAATGTATGCGCTGATCATGAGCTGAAGCCACTTGATATCAGGGTTTCCCCCTTCACAACCCATACGGATGCAAGCTAGGGTTGCATCCCAAAGGGAGCCTAGCTAGTCGGCTAAAATTGAAGATTTTAGCTTCCCCTGAGTTTTACATCAACAAAATATGTATGAATTAGAAAAAAAGGAACCTAAGATAGATTTGAAAGGGCTTTGGGCAAGCCAAGTCGTGCTCTGTTAAGATGGCCCACAAAGAAAGGCAGTGTGACCTATTTTCTATCTATCTTTTCTATCTTGTGATTGTTAAAACTGACCCTGCCCAACCCTTTTCGTCTCTTCTCTTTGAGGGAATTTTATCTGGGTGGTTTGAAGAGTTGCAATTGTATAGCCCCTACCTCCCATTAGTTTAACCTCTATAAAAGATGCATGAAAACACAAAACTAAACCAAAGACACTTGACTCATCACAGGGCAATAATGGGCAAGTGACGTATTTACATATCAGCTGGGCAATATCTAAAAAAAAGGTAAGGCATGGCTATGTTCATGTAAGCAATGTATGTGCTGATCATGAGCCAAAGCCACTTGATATCAGGGTTTCCCCCTTCACAGGCAATACGGATGCAATCTAGGGTTGCAACCCAGAGGGAGCCTAGCCGACTAAAATTGAAGATTTTAGCTTCCCCTGAGTTTAACATCAACAAAAGATGTATGAATTAGAAAAAAAAGGAACCTAAGACAATTGAAACGACTAAGGGCAAGCCAGATCAAGCTCTGTTAAGGTGACCAACAAAGCATGGCAATTATTCATTGAAGCAATGTATGACCAGGAGCCGAAGCCACTTGATCCTAGGGCCGAAACAGGGTTTCCCCCTTCACGCCCATATGGATGCAAGCTAGGGTTGCATCCCGGAGGGAGCCTGGCCGGCTAAAGTTGAAGATTTTAGCCTCCCCTGAGTTTTACATCACCAAAATATGTATGAATTAGAAAAAAAAGGAACCTAAGACAATTGAAACGACTAAGGGCAAGCCAGATCAAGCTCTGTTAAGGTGACCAACAAAGCATGGCAATTATTCATTGAAGCAATGTATGACCAGGAGCCGAAGCCACTTGATCCTAGGGCCGAAACAGGGTTTCCCCCTTCACGCCCATATGGATGCAAGCTAGGGTTGCATCCCGGAGGGAGCCTGGCCGGCTAAAGTTGAAGATTTTAGCCTCCCCTGAGTTTAACATCAACAAAAGATGTATGAAGTAGAAAAAAAGGAACCTAAGATAGATTTGAAAGGGCTTTGGGCAAGCCAAGTCGTGCTCTGTTAAGATGGCCCACAAAGAAAGGCAGTGTGACCCATTTTCTATCCATCTTTTCTATCTTGTGATTGTTAAAACTGACCCTGCCCAACCCTTTTTGTCTCTTCTCTTTGAGGGAATTTTATCTGGGTGTTTTGAAGAGTTGCAGTTGTATAGCCCCTGCCTCCATGAGTTTAACCCCAACAAAAGATGCATGAAAAAACAAAACTACCGGTAAACCAAAGACACTTGACACATCACAGGGCGATGCATAATGGCAAGTGACGCATTTACATATCAGCTGGGCAATATCTAAAAAAAAGGTAAGGCATAGCTATGTTCATAAAAGGAATGTATGCGCTCATCATGAGCCAAAACCTCTCAGGGTTTCCCCCTTCATAGCACATACGGATGCAATCTAGGGTTGCATCCCGGAGGGAGCCTGGCCGGCTAAACTTGAAGATTTTAGCTTTCCCTGAGTTTTACATCAACAAAATATGTATGAATTAGAAATAAAGGAACCTAAGACAATTGAAACGACTAAAGGCAAGCCAGATCAAGCTCTGTTAAGATGACCCACAATGGCATGGCAATTGTTCATGGAAGCAATGTATGACCAGGAGCCGAAGCCACTTGATCCTCTGGCCGAAACAGGGTTTCCCCCTTCACGGCCCATACGGATGCAAGCTAGGGTTGCATCCCGGAGGGAGCCTGGCCGGCTAAAATTGAAGATTTTAGCCTCCCCTGAATTTAACATCAACAAAAGATGTATTAATTAGAAAAAAAAGGAACCTAAGATAGGTTTGAAAGGGCTTAGGGCAAGCCCAGTCAAGCTCTGTTACGGTGACCCACAAATAAAGACAGTGTGGCCCATTTTCTATCCATCTTTTCTATCTTGTGATTGTTAAAACTGACCCTGCCCGACCCTTTTCGTCTCTTCTCTTTGAGGGAATTTTATCTGGGTGGTTTGAAGAGTTGCAGTTGTATAGCCCCTGCTCCACATGAGTTTAACCCCTACAAAAGATGCATGAAAAAACAAATCTAAACCAAAGACACTTGACACATTACAGGGCAATGCATAATGGGCAAGTGACGCATTTATATATCAGCTGGGCAATATCTAAAAAAAAGTAAGGCATGGCAATGTTCATGGAAGCAATGTATGTGCTGATCATGAGCCGAAGGCACTTGATATCAGGGCCGAAACAGGGTTTCCCCCTTCACGGCCCATATAGATGCAAGCTAGGGTTGCATCCCGGAGGGAGCCTGGCCGGCTAAAATTGAGGATTTTAGCCTCCCCTGAGTTTAACATCAACAAAAGATGTATGAATTAGAAAAAAAGGAACCTACGATAGATTTGAAAGGGCTTAGGGCAAGCCAAGTCTAGCTCTGTTCAGGTGACCCACAAAAAAGGCAGTGTGACACGTTTTCTTTCCATCTTTTCTATTTTTCTGTTAAGATGGCCAACAAAGCAAGGCAATGTGACCCATTTTCTATCCATCTTTTCTATCTTGTGATTGTTAAAACTGACCCTGCCCAACCCTTTTTTGTCTCTTCTCTTTGAGGTAATTTTATCTGGGAGTTTTGAAGAATTGCAGTTGTATAGCCCCTGCCCCCCATGAATTAAAAGTCTACAAAAGCTGCATGAAAAAACTAAACTAAACCAAAGACACTTGACACATCACAGGGCAATGCATAATGGTCAAGTGACACATTTACAGATCAGCTGGGCAATATCTAAAAAAGGTAAAGGATGGTTATGTTCATGGAAGCATTAATGTGCTGATCATAAGCCGAAGCCACTTGATAACAGGGTTTCCCCCTTCACACCCCATATGGATGCAATCTAGGGTTACATCCCAGAGAGAGCCAGCTAAAATTGAGGATTTTAGCTTCCCCTGAGTTTTACATCAACAAAATATGTATGAATTAGAAATAAAGAAACCTAAGACAATATTGAAACGACTAAGGGCTAGCCAGATCAAGCTCTGTTAAGGTGACCCACAAGGCATGGCAATGTTCATGGAAGCAATGTATGCGCTGATCATGAGCTGAAGCCACTTGATATCAGGGTTTCCCCCTTCACAACCCATACGGATGCAAGCTAGGGTTGCATCCCAAAGGGAGCCTAGCTAGTCGGCTAAAATTGAAGATTTTAGCTTCCCCTGAGTTTTACATCAACAAAATATGTATGAATTAGAAAAAAAGGAACCTAAGATAGATTTGAAAGGGCTTTGGGCAAGCCAAGTCGTGCTCTGTTAAGATGGCCCACAAAGAAAGGCAGTGTGACCTATTTTCTATCTATCTTTTCTATCTTGTGATTGTTAAAACTGACCCTGCCCAACCCTTTTCGTCTCTTCTCTTTGAGGGAATTTTATCTGGGTGGTTTGAAGAGTTGCAATTGTATAGCCCCTACCCCCATTAGTTTAACCTCTATAAAAGATGCATGAAAACACAAAACTAAACCAAAGACACTTGACTCATCACAGGGCAATAATGGGCAAGTGACGTATTTACATATCAGCTGGGCAATATCTAAAAAAAAGGTAAGGCATGGCTATGTTCATGTAAGCAATGTATGTGCTGATCATGAGCCAAAGCCACTTGATATCAGGGTTTCCCCCTTCACAGGCAATACGGATGCAATCTAGGGTTGCAACCCAGAGGGAGCCTAGCCGACTAAAATTGAAGATTTTAGCTTCCCCTGAGTTTAACATCAACAAAAGATGTATGAATTAGAAAAAAAAGGAACCTAAGACAATTGAAACGACTAAGGGCAAGCCAGATCAAGCTCTGTTAAGGTGACCAACAAAGCATGGCAATTATTCATTGAAGCAATGTATGACCAGGAGCCGAAGCCACTTGATCCTAGGGCCGAAACAGGGTTTCCCCCTTCACGCCCATATGGATGCAAGCTAGGGTTGCATCCCGGAGGGAGCCTGGCCGGCTAAAGTTGAAGATTTTAGCCTCCCCTGAGTTTTACATCACCAAAATATGTATGAATTAGAAAAAAAAGGAACCTAAGACAATTGAAACGACTAAGGGCAAGCCAGATCAAGCTCTGTTAAGGTGACCAACAAAGCATGGCAATTATTCATTGAAGCAATGTATGACCAGGAGCCGAAGCCACTTGATCCTAGGGCCGAAACAGGGTTTCCCCCTTCACGCCCATATGGATGCAAGCTAGGGTTGCATCCCGGAGGGAGCCTGGCCGGCTAAAGTTGAAGATTTTAGCCTCCCCTGAGTTTAACATCAACAAAAGATGTATGAAGTAGAAAAAAAGGAACCTAAGATAGATTTGAAAGGGCTTTGGGCAAGCCAAGTCGTGCTCTGTTAAGATGGCCCACAAAGAAAGGCAGTGTGACCCATTTTCTATCCATCTTTTCTATCTTGTGATTGTTAAAACTGACCCTGCCCAACCCTTTTTGTCTCTTCTCTTTGAGGGAATTTTATCTGGGTGTTTTGAAGAGTTGCAGTTGTATAGCCCCTGCCTCCATGAGTTTAACCCCAACAAAAGATGCATGAAAAAACAAAACTACCGGTAAACCAAAGACACTTGACACATCACAGGGCGATGCATAATGGCAAGTGACGCATTTACATATCAGCTGGGCAATATCTAAAAAAAAGGTAAGGCATAGCTATGTTCATAAAAGGAATGTATGCGCTCATCATGAGCCAAAACCTCTCAGGGTTTCCCCCTTCATAGCACATACGGATGCAATCTAGGGTTGCATCCCGGAGGGAGCCTGGCCGGCTAAACTTGAAGATTTTAGCTTTCCCTGAGTTTTACATCAACAAAATATGTATGAATTAGAAATAAAGGAACCTAAGACAATTGAAACGACTAAAGGCAAGCCAGATCAAGCTCTGTTAAGATGACCCACAATGGCATGGCAATTGTTCATGGAAGCAATGTATGACCAGGAGCCGAAGCCACTTGATCCTCTGGCCGAAACAGGGTTTCCCCCTTCACGGCCCATACGGATGCAAGCTAGGGTTGCATCCCGGAGGGAGCCTGGCCGGCTAAAATTGAAGATTTTAGCCTCCCCTGAATTTAACATCAACAAAAGATGTATTAATTAGAAAAAAAAGGAACCTAAGATAGGTTTGAAAGGGCTTAGGGCAAGCCCAGTCAAGCTCTGTTACGGTGACCCACAAATAAAGACAGTGTGGCCCATTTTCTATCCATCTTTTCTATCTTGTGATTGTTAAAACTGACCCTGCCCGACCCTTTTCGTCTCTTCTCTTTGAGGGAATTTTATCTGGGTGGTTTGAAGAGTTGCAGTTGTATAGCCCCTGCTCCACATGAGTTTAACCCCTACAAAAGATGCATGAAAAAACAAATCTAAACCAAAGACACTTGACACATTACAGGGCAATGCATAATGGGCAAGTGACGCATTTATATATCAGCTGGGCAATATCTAAAAAAAAGTAAGGCATGGCAATGTTCATGGAAGCAATGTATGTGCTGATCATGAGCCGAAGGCACTTGATATCAGGGCCGAAACAGGGTTTCCCCCTTCACGGCCCATATAGATGCAAGCTAGGGTTGCATCCCGGAGGGAGCCTGGCCGGCTAAAATTGAGGATTTTAGCCTCCCCTGAGTTTAACATCAACAAAAGATGTATGAATTAGAAAAAAAGGAACCTACGATAGATTTGAAAGGGCTTAGGGCAAGCCAAGTCTAGCTCTGTTCAGGTGACCCACAAAAAAGGCAGTGTGACACGTTTTCTTTCCATCTTTTCTATTTTTCTGTTAAGATGGCCAACAAAGCAAGGCAATGTGACCCATTTTCTATCCATCTTTTCTATCTTGTGATTGTTAAAACTGACCCTGCCCAACCCTTTTTTGTCTCTTCTCTTTGAGGTAATTTTATCTGGGAGTTTTGAAGAATTGCAGTTGTATAGCCCCTGCCCCCCATGAATTAAAAGTCTACAAAAGCTGCATGAAAAAACTAAACTAAACCAAAGACACTTGACACATCACAGGGCAATGCATAATGGTCAAGTGACACATTTACAGATCAGCTGGGCAATATCTAAAAAAGGTAAAGGATGGTTATGTTCATGGAAGCATTAATGTGCTGATCATAAGCCGAAGCCACTTGATAACAGGGTTTCCCCCTTCACACCCCATATGGATGCAATCTAGGGTTACATCCCAGAGAGAGCCAGCTAAAATTGAGGATTTTAGCTTCCCCTGAGTTTTACATCAACAAAATATGTATGAATTAGAAATAAAGAAACCTAAGACAATATTGAAACGACTAAGGGCTAGCCAGATCAAGCTCTGTTAAGGTGACCCACAAGGCATGGCAATGTTCATGGAAGCAATGTATGTGCTGATCATGAGCCGAAGCCACTAGATATCAGGGCCGAAACAGGGTTTCCCCCTTCACGGCCCATATAGATGGAAGCTAGGGTTGCATCCCGAAGGGAGCCTGGCCGGCTAAAATTGAAGATTTTAGCCTCCCCTGAGTTTAACATCAACAAAAGATGTATGAATTAGAAAAAAAGGAACCTAAGATAGATTTGAAAGGGCTTAGGGCAAGCCAAGTCTAGCTCTGTTAAGGTGACCCACAAAAAAGGCAGTGTGACACATTTTCTATCCATCTTTTCTATCTTGTGATTGTTTAAACTGACCCTGCCCTACCCCTTTTGTTTCTCTCCTTGAGGGAATTTTATCTGGGTGGTTTTGAGAGTTGCATGAAAAAACTAAACTAAACCAAAGACACTTGACACATCGCAGGGCAATGCATAATGGTCAAGTGACACGTTTACAGATCAGTTGGGCAATATCTAAAAAAAGGTAAAGGATGGTAATGTTCATGGAAGCAATGCATGTGCTGATCATGAGCCGAAGCCACTTGATAACAGGGTTCCCCCTTCACAACCCAAACGGACGCAAGCTAGGGTTGTATTCCGGAGGGAGCCTGGCCGGATAAAACTAAGGGTTTTAGCCTCCCCTGAGTTCAACATCTACACAAGATGTATGAATTCGAAAACAAGGAACCTAAGATATATTTGAAAGGGCTTAGGGCAAGCCAAGTCAAGCTCTGTTAAGGTGACCCACAAAGGAAGGCAGTATGACCCATTTTCTATCTTGTGATTGTTAAAACTGACCCTCCCTAACCCTTTTTGTCTCTTGGAGGGAATTTTATGTGGGTGGTTTAAAGAGTTGCAGTTGTATAGCCCCTGCCCCCATTAGTTTAACCCTAGAAAAGCTGCATGAAAAAAATAAACTAAACCAAAGACACTTGACACATCAAAGGGCAATGCATAATGGGCAATTGACGCATTTACATATCAGCTGGGCAATATCTTTAAAATAAGGTAAGGCATGGCAATGTTCATGGAAGCAATGCATGCGTTGATCATAAGCCGGAGCCACTTGATAACAGGGTTTCCCCCTTCACAGCCCAAACGGATGCAAGCTAGGGTTGTATCCCGGAAGGAGCCTGGCCGGATAAAACTAAGGGTTTTAGCCTCCCCCGAGTTCAACATCTACAAAAGATGTATGAATTAGAAAAAAAGGAACCCCAGACATTTGAAAGGGCTTTAGGCAAGCCAAGTCGAGCTCTGTTAAGATGGCCAACAAAGCAAGGCAATGTGACCCATTTTTTATCCATCTTTTCTATCTTGTGGTTGTTAAAACTGATCCTGCCCAACCCTTTTTGTCTCTTCTCTTTGAGGTTTTTTTTATCTGGATGGTTTGAAGAGTTGCAGTTGTATAACCCCTGCCCCCCATGAGTTTAACCCCAACAAAAGATGCATGAAAAAACTAAACTAAACCAAAGACACTTGACACATCACAGGGCAATGCATAATGGGCAAGTAACGCTTTAACATATCAGCTGGGCAATATTTAAAAAAAGGTGAGGCATGGCAATGTTCATGGAAGCAATGTATGCGCTGATCATGAGCTGAAGCCACTTGATATCAGGGTTTCCCCCTTCACAACCCATACGGATGCAAGCTAGGGTTGCATCCCAAAGGGAGCCTAGCTAGTCGGCTAAAATTGAAGATTTTAGCCTCCCCTGAGTTTAACATCAACAAAAGATGTATGAAGTAGAAAAAAAGGAACCTAAGATAGATTTGAAAGGGCTTAGGGCAAGCCAAGTCAAGCTCAGTTAAGGTGACCCACAACGAAAGGCAATGTGAACCATTTTCTATCCATCTTTTCTATCTTTTGATTGTTAAAACTGACCCTGCCCAACCCTTTTTGTCTCTTCTCTTTGAGGGAATTTTATCTGGGTGGTTTGAAGAGTTGCAGTTGTATAGCCCCTGCCCCCCATGAGTTTAACCCCTACAAAAGCTGCATGAAAAAAATAAACTAAACCAAAGACACTTGACACATCACAGGGCAATGCATAATGGGCAAGTGACGCATTTACATATGAGCTGGGTAATATCTGTAAAAAAAGGTAAGGCATGGCAATGTTCATGGAAGCAATGCATGCGCTGATCATGAGCCGAAGCCACTTGATATTAGGGTTTCCCCCTTCACAGCCCATACGTAATGAAGCTAGGGTTGCATCCCAGAGGGAGCCTGGCTGGCTAAAATTGAAGATTTTAGCCTTCCCTGAGTTTTACATCAACAAAATATGTATGAATTAGAAAAAAAGGAACCTAAGATAGATTTGAAAGGGCTTAGAGCAAGCCAAGTCAAGCTCAGTTAAGGGGACCCACAAAGAAAGGCAGTGTGGCCCATTTCTATCCATATTTTCTATCTTGTGATTGTTAATACTGACCCTGACCAACCCTTTTCGTCTCTTCTCTTTGAGGGAATTTTATCTGGGTGTTTTGAAGAGTTGCAGTTGTATAGCCCCTGCCTCCATGAGTTTAACCCCAACAAAAGATGCATGAAAAAACAAAACTACCGGTAAACCAAAGACACTTGACACATCACAGGGCGATGCATAATGGGATGCATGAAAAAACAAAACTACCGGTAAACCAAAGACACTTGACACATCACAGGGCGATGCATAATGGCAAGTGACGCATTTACATATCAGCTGGGCAATATCTAAAAAAAAGGTAAGGCATAGCTATGTTCATAAAAGGAATGTATGTGCTGATCATGAGCCAAAGCCACTTGATATCAGGGTTTCCCCCTTCATAGCCCATACGGATGCAATCTAGGGTTGCATCCCGGAGGGAGCCTGGCCGGCTAAACTTGAAGATTTTAGCTTCCCCTGAGTTTTACATCAACAAAATATGTATGAATTAGAAATAAAGGAACCTAAGACAATTGAAATGACTAAAGGCAAGCCAGATCAAGCTCTGTTAAGATGACCCACAATGCATGGCAATTGTTCATGGAAGCAATGTATGACCAGGAGCCGAAGCCACTTGATCCTAGGGCCGAAACAGGGTTTCCCCCTTCATAGCCCATACGGATGCAATCTAGGGTTGCATCCCAGAGGGAGCCTAGCCAGCTAAAATTGAAGATTTAGCTTCCCCTGAGTTTAACATCAACAAAAGATGTATGAAATAGAAAAAAAGGAACCTAAGATAGATTTGAAAGGGCTTAGGGCAAGCCAAGTCAAGCTCAGTTAAGGTGACCCACAACGAAAGGCAATGTGAACCATTTTCTATCCATCTTTTCTATCTTTTGATTGTTAAAACTGACCCTGCCCAACCCTTTTTGTCTCTTGTCTTTGAGGGAATTTTATCTGGGTGGTTTGAAGAGTTGCAGTTGTATAGCCCCTGCCCCCCATGAGTTTAACCCCTACAAAAGCTGCATGAAAAAAATAAACTAAACCAAAGACACTTGACACATCACAGGGCAATGCATAATGGGCAAGTGACGCATTTACATATGAGCTGGGTAATATCTGTAAAAAAAGGTAAGGCATGGCAATGTTCATGGAAGCAATGCATGCGCTGATCATGAGCCGAAGCCACTTGATATTAGGGTTTCCCCCTTCACAGCCCATACGTAATGAAGCTAGGGTTGCATCCCAGAGGGAGCCTGGCTGGCTAAAATTGAAGATTTTAGCCTTCCCTGAGTTTTACATCAACAAAATATGTATGAATTAGAAAAAAAGGAACCTAAGATAGATTTGAAAGGGCTTTGGGCAAGCCAAGTCGTGCTCTGTTAAGATGGCCCACAAAGAAAGGCAGTGTGACCCATTTTCTATCCATCTTTTCTATCTTGTGATTGTTAAAACTGACCCTGACCAACCCTTTTCGTCTCTTCTCTTTGAGGGAATTTTATCTGGGTGTTTTGAAGAGTTGCAGTTGTATAGCCCCTGCCTCCATGAGTTTAACCCCAACAAAAGATGCATGAAAAAACAAAACTACCGGTAAACCAAAGACACTTGACACATCACAGGGCGATGCATAATGGCAAGTGACGCATTTACATATCAGCTGGGCAATATCTAAAAAAAAGGTAAGGCATAGCTATGTTCATAAAAGGAATGTATGTGCTGATCATGAGCCAAAGCCACTTGATATCAGGGTTTCCCCCTTCATAGCCCATACGGATGCAATCTAGGGTTGCATCCCGGAGGGAGCCTGGCCGGCTAAACTTGAAGATTTTAGCTTCCCCTGAGTTTTACATCAACAAAATATGTATGAATTAGAAATAAAGGAACCTAAGACAATTGAAACGACTAAAGGCAAGCCAGATCAAGCTCTGTTAAGATGACCCACAATGCATGGCAATTGTTCATGGAAGCAATGTATGACCAGGAGCCGAAGCCACTTGATCCTAGGGCCGAAACAGGGTTTCCCCCTTCATAGCCCATACGGATGCAATCTAGGGTTGCATCCCAGAGGGAGCCTAGCCAGCTAAAATTGAAGATTTAGCTTCCCCTGAGTTTAACATCAACAAAAGATGTATGAAATAGAAAAAAAGGAACCTAAGATAGATTTGAAAGGGCTTAGGGCAAGCCAAGTCAAGCTCAGTTAAGGTGACCCACAACGAAAGGCAATGTGAACCATTTTCTATCCATCTTTTCTATCTTTTGATTGTTAAAACTGACCCTGCCCAACCCTTTTTGTCTCTTCTCTTTGAGGGAATTTTATCTGGGTGGTTTGAAGAGTTGCAGTTGTATAGCCCCTGCCCCCCATGAGTTTAACCCCTACAAAAGCTGCATGAAAAAAATAAACTAAACCAAAGACACTTGACACATCACAGGGCAATGCATAATGGGCAAGTGACGCATTTACATATGAGCTGGGTAATATCTGTAAAAAAAGGTAAGGCATGGCAATGTTCATGGAAGCAATGCATGCGCTGATCATGAGCCGAAGCCACTTGATATTAGGGTTTCCCCCTTCACAGCCCATACGTAATGAAGCTAGGGTTGCATCCCAGAGGGAGCCTGGCTGGCTAAAATTGAAGATTTTAGCCTTCCCTGAGTTTTACATCAACAAAATATGTATGAATTAGAAAAAAAGGAACCTAAGATAGATTTGAAAGGGCTTAGAGCAAGCCAAGTCAAGCTCAGTTAAGGGGACCCACAAAGAAAGGCAGTGTGGCCCATTTCTATCCATATATTCTATCTTGTGATTGTTAATACTGACCCTGCCCAACCCTTTTTGTCTCTTCTCTTTGAGGGAATTTTATCTGGGTGTTTTGAAGAGTTGCAGTTGTATAGCCCCTGCCTCCATGAGTTTAACCCCAACAAAAGATGCATGAAAAAACAAAACTACCGGTAAACCAAAGACACTTGACACATCACAGGGCGATGCATAATGGCAAGTGACGCATTTACATATCAGCTGGGCAATATCTAAAAAAAAAGGTAAGGCATAGCTATGTTCATAAAAGGAATGTATGTGCTGATCATGAGCCAAAGCCACTTGATATCAGGGTTTCCCCCTTCATAGCCCATACGGATGCAATCTAGGGTTGCATCCCAGAGAAGCCTAGCCGGCTAAAATTGAAGATTTAGCTTCCCCTGAGTTTAACATCAACAAAAGATGTATGAATTAGAAAAAAAGGGAACCTAAGATAGATTTGAAAGGGCTTAGGGCAAGCCAAGTCAAGATCTGTTAAGGTGACCCACAACGAAAGGCAATGTGAACCATTTTCTATCCATCTTTTCTATCTTTTGATTGTTAAAACTTACCCTGCCCAACCCTTTTTGTCTCTTCTCTTTGAGGGAATTTTATCTGGGTGTTTTGAAGAGTTGCAGTTGTATAGCCCCTGCCTCCATGAGTTTAACCCCAACAAAAGATGCATGAAAAAACAAAACTACCGGTAAACCAAAGACACTTGACACATCACAGGGCGATGCATAATGGCAAGTGACGCATTTACATATCAGCTGGGCAATATCTAAAAAAAAGGTAAGGCATAGCTATGTTCATAAAAGGAATGTATGTGCTGATCATGAGCCAAAGCCACTTGATATCAGGGTTTCCCCCTTCATAGCCCATACGGATGCAATCTAGGGTTGCATCCCAGAGAAGCCTAGCCGGCTAAAATTGAAGATTTAGCTTCCCCTGAGTTTAACATCAACAAAATATGTATGAATTAGAAAAAAAGGAACCTAAGATAGATTTGAAAGGGCTTTGGGCAAGCCAAGTCGTGCTCTGTTAAGATGGCCCACAAAGAAAGGCAGTGTGACCCATTTTCTATCCATCTTTTCTATCTTGTGATTGTTAAAACTGACCCTGACCAACCCTTTTCGTCTCTTCTCTTTGAGGGAATTTTATCTGGGTGTTTTGAAGAGTTGCAGTTGTATAGCCCCTGCCTCCATGAGTTTAACCCCAACAAAAGATGCATGAAAAAACAAAACTACCGGTAAACCAAAGACACTTGACACATCACAGGGCGATGCATAATGGCAAGTGACGCATTTACATATCAGCTGGGCAATATCTAAAAAAAAGGTAAGGCATAGCTATGTTCATAAAAGGAATGTATGTGCTGATCATGAGCCAAAGCCACTTGATATCAGGGTTTCCCCCTTCATAGCCCATACGGATGCAATCTAGGGTTGCATCCCGGAGGGAGCCTGGCCGGCTAAACTTGAAGATTTTAGCTTCCCCTGAGTTTTACATCAACAAAATATGTATGAATTAGAAATAAAGGAACCTAAGACAATTGAAACGACTAAAGGCAAGCCAGATCAAGCTCTGTTAAGATGACCCACAATGCATGGCAATTGTTCATGGAAGCAATGTATGACCAGGAGCCGAAGCCACTTGATCCTAGGGCCGAAACAGGGTTTCCCCCTTCATAGCCCATACGGATGCAATCTAGGGTTGCATCCCAGAGGGAGCCTAGCCAGCTAAAATTGAAGATTTAGCTTCCCCTGAGTTTAACATCAACAAAAGATGTATGAAATAGAAAAAAAGGAACCTAAGATAGATTTGAAAGGGCTTAGGGCAAGCCAAGTCAAGCTCAGTTAAGGTGACCCACAACGAAAGGCAATGTGAACCATTTTCTATCCATCTTTTCTATCTTTTGATTGTTAAAACTGACCCTGCCCAACCCTTTTTGTCTCTTCTCTTTGAGGGAATTTTATCTGGGTGGTTTGAAGAGTTGCAGTTGTATAGCCCCTGCCCCCCATGAGTTTAACCCCTACAAAAGCTGCATGAAAAAAATAAACTAAACCAAAGACACTTGACACATCACAGGGCAATGCATAATGGACAAGTGACGCATTTACATATGAGCTGGGTAATATCTGTAAAAAAAGGTAAGGCATGGCAATGTTCATGGAAGCAATGCATGCGCTGATCATGAGCCGAAGCCACTTGATATTAGGGTTTCCCCCTTCACAGCCCATACGTAATGAAGCTAGGGTTGCATCCCAGAGGGAGCCTGGCTGGCTAAAATTGAAGATTTTAGCCTTCCCTGAGTTTTACATCAACAAAATATGTATGAATTAGAAAAAAAGGAACCTAAAATAGATTTGAAAGGGCTTAGAGCAAGCCAAGTCAAGCTCAGTTAAGGGGACCCACAAAGAAAGGCAGTGTGGCCCATTTCTATCCATATTTTCTATCTTGTGATTGTTAATACTGACCCTGCCCAACCCTTTTTGTCTCTTCTCTTTGAGGGAATTTTATCTGGGTGTTTTGAAGAGTTGCAGTTGTATAGCCCCTGCCTCCATGAGTTTAACCCCAACAAAAGATGCATGAAAAAACAAAACTACCGGTAAACCAAAGACACTTGACACATCACAGGGCGATGCATAATGGCAAGTGACGCATTTACATATCAGCTGGGCAATATCTAAAAAAAAGGTAAGGCATAGCTATGTTCATAAAAGGAATGTATGTGCTGATCATGAGCCAAAGCCACTTGATATCAGGGTTTCCCCCTTCATAGCCCATACGGATGCAATCTAGGGTTGCATCCCAGAGAAGCCTAGCCGGCTAAAATTGAAGATTTAGCTTTCCCTGAGTTTAACATCAACAAAAGATGTATGAATTAGAAAAAAAGGGAACCTAAGATAGATTTGAAAGGGCTTAGGGCAAGCCAAGTCAAGCTCTGTTAAGGTGACCCACAACGAAAGGCAATGTGAACCATTTTCTATCCATCTTTTCTATCTTTTGATTGTTAAAACTTACCCTGCCCAACCCTTTTTGTCTCTTCTCTTTGAGGGAATTTTATCTGGGTGTTTTGAAGAGTTGCAGTTGTATAGCCCCTGCCTCCATGAGTTTAACCCCAACAAAAGATGCATGAAAAAACAAAACTACCGGTAAACCAAAGACACTTGACACATCACAGGGCGATGCATAATGGCAAGTGACGCATTTACATATCAGCTGGGCAATATCTAAAAAAAAGGTAAGGCATAGCTATGTTCATAAAAGGAATGTATGTGCTGATCATGAGCCAAAGCCACTTGATATCAGGGTTTCCCCCTTCATAGCCCATACGGATGCAATCTAGGGTTGCATCCCAGAGAAGCCTAGCCGGCTAAAATTGAAGATTTAGCTTCCCCTGAGTTTAACATCAACAAAATATGTATGAATTAGAAAAAAAGGAACCTAAGATAGATTTGAAAGGGCTTTGGGCAAGCCAAGTCGTGCTCTGTTAAGATGGCCCACAAAGAAAGGCAGTGTGACCCATTTTCTATTCATCTTTTCTATCTTGTGATTGTTAAAACTGACCCTGACCAACCCTTTTCGTCTCTTCTCTTTGAGGGAATTTTATCTGGGTGTTTTGAAGAGTTGCAGTTGTATAGCCCCTGCCTCCATGAGTTTAACCCCAACAAAAGATGCATGAAAAAACAAAACTACCGGTAAACCAAAGACACTTGACACATCACAGGGCGATGCATAATGGCAAGTGACGCATTTACATATCAGCTGGGCAATATCTAAAAAAAAGGTAAGGCATAGCTATGTTCATAAAAGGAATGTATGTGCTGATCATGAGCCAAAGCCACTTGATATCAGGGTTTCCCCCTTCATAGCCCATACGGATGCAATCTAGGGTTGCATCCCGGAGGGAGCCTGGCCGGCTAAACTTGAAGATTTTAGCTTCCCCTGAGTTTTACATCAACAAAATATGTATGAATTAGAAATAAAGGAACCTAAGACAATTGAAACGACTAAAGGCAAGCCAGATCAAGCTCTGTTAAGATGACCCACAATGCATGGCAATTGTTCATGGAAGCAATGTATGACCAGGAGCCGAAGCCACTTGATCCTAGGGCCGAAACAGGGTTTCCCCCTTCATAGCCCATACGGATGCAATCTAGGGTTGCATCCCAGAGGGAGCCTAGCCAGCTAAATTTGAAGATTTAGCTTCCCCTGAGTTTAACATCAACAAAAGATGTATGAAATAGAAAAAAAGGAACCTAAGATAGATTTGAAAGGGCTTAGGGCAAGCCAAGTCAAGCTCAGTTAAGGTGACCCACAACGAAAGGCAATGTGAACCATTTTCTATCCATCTTTTCTATCTTTTGATTGTTAAAACTGACCCTGCCCAACCCTTTTTGTCTCTTCTCTTTGAGGGAATTTTATCTGGGTGGTTTGAAGAGTTGCAGTTGTATAGCCCCTGCCCCCCATGAGTTTAACCCCTACAAAAGCTGCATGAAAAAAATAAACTAAACCAAAGACACTTGACACATCACAGGGCAATGCATAATGGGCAAGTGACGCATTTACATATGAGCTGGGTAATATCTGTAAAAAAAGGTAAGGCATGGCAATGTTCATGGAAGCAATGCATGCGCTGATCATGAGCCGAAGCCACTTGATATTAGGGTTTCCCCCTTCACAGCCCATACGTAATGAAGCTAGGGTTGCATCCCAGAGGGAGCCTGGCTGGCTAAAATTGAAGATTTTAGCCTTCCCTGAGTTTTACATCAACAAAATATGTATGAATTAGAAAAAAAGGAACCTAAGATAGATTTGAAAGGGCTTAGAGCAAGCCAAGTCAAGCTCAGTTAAGGGGACCCACAAAGAAAGGCAGTGTGGCCCATTTCTATCCATATTTTCTATCTTGTGATTGTTAATACTGACCCTGCCCAACCCTTTTTGTCTCTTCTCTTTGAGGGAATTTTATCTGGGTGTTTTGAAGAGTTGCAGTTGTATAGCCCCTGCCTCCATGAGTTTAACCCCAACAAAAGATGCATGAAAAAACAAAACTACCGGTAAACCAAAGACACTTGACACATCACAGGGCGATGCATAATGGCAAGTGACGCATTTACATATCAGCTGGGCAATATCTAAAAAAAAGGTAAGGCATAGCTATGTTCATAAAAGGAATGTATGTGCTGATCATGAGCCAAAGCCACTTGATATCAGGGTTTCCCCCTTCATAGCCCATACGGATGCAATCTAGGGTTGCATCCCAGAGAAGCCTAGCCGGCTAAAATTGAAGATTTAGCTTCCCCTGAGTTTAACATCAACAAAAGATGTATGAATTAGAAAAAAAGGAACCTAAGATAGATTTGAAAGGGCTTAGGGCAAGCCAAGTCAAGCTCTGTTAAGGTGACCCACAACGAAAGGCAATGTGAACCATTTTCTATCCATCTTTTCTATCTTTTGATTGTTAAAACTTACCCTGCCCAACCCTTTTTGTCTCTTCTCTTTGAGGGAATTTTATCTGGGTGGTTTGAAGAGTTGCAGTTGTATAGCCCCTGCCCCCCCCATGAGTTTAACCCCTACAAAAGCTGCATGAAAAAAATAAACTAAACCAAAGACACGTGACACATCACAGGGCAATGCATAATGGGCAAGTGACGCATTTACACATGAGCTGGGTAATATCTGTAAAAAAAGGTAAGGCATGGCAATGTTCATGGAAGCAATGCATGCGCTGATCATGAGCCGAAGCCACTTGATATTAGGGTTTCCCCCTTCACAGCCCATACGTAATGAAGCTAGGGTTGCATCCCAGAGGGAGCCTGGCTGGCTAAAATTGAAGATTTTAGCCTTCCCTGAGTTTTACATCAACAAAATATGTATGAATTAGAAAAAAAGGAACCTAAGATAGATTTGAAAGGGCTTTGGGCAAGCCAAGTCGTGCTCTGTTAAGATGGCCCACAAAGAAAGGCAGTGTGACCCATTTTCTATCCATCTTTTCTATCTTGTGATTGTTAAAACTGACCCTGACCAACCCTTTTCGTCTCTTCTCTTTGAGGGAATTTTATCTGGGTGTTTTGAAGAGTTGCAGTTGTATAGCCCCTGCCTCCATGAGTTTAACCCCAACAAAAGATGCATGAAAAAACAAAACTACCGGTAAACCAAAGACACTTGACACATCACAGGGCGATGCATAATGGCAAGTGACGCATTTACATATCAGCTGGGCAATATCTAAAAAAAAGGTAAGGCATAGCTATGTTCATAAAAGGAATGTATGTGCTGATCATGAGCCAAAGCCACTTGATATCAGGGTTTCCCCCTT
This sequence comes from Strongylocentrotus purpuratus, assembly GCF_000002235.5. Classification (NCBI taxonomy): domain Eukaryota; kingdom Metazoa; phylum Echinodermata; class Echinoidea; order Camarodonta; family Strongylocentrotidae; genus Strongylocentrotus; species Strongylocentrotus purpuratus. Next base: position 5,375,870 of record NW_022145607.1, on the reverse strand, counting down.
CATAGCCCATACGGATGCAATCTAGGGTTGCATCCCAGAGAAGCCTAGCCGGCTAAAATTGAAGATTTAGCTTCCCCTGAGTTTAACATCAACAAAAGATGTATGAATTAGAAAAAAAGGGAACCTAAGATAGATTTGAAAGGGCTTAGGGCAAGCCAAGTCAAGATCTGTTAAGGTGACCCACAACGAAAGGCAATGTGAACCATTTTCTATCCATCTTTTCTATCTTTTGATTGTTAAAACTTACCCTGCCCAACCCTTTTTGTCTCTTCTCTTTGAGGGAATTTTATCTGGGTGTTTTGAAGAGTTGCAGTTGTATAGCCCCTGCCTCCATGAGTTTAACCCCAACAAAAGATGCATGAAAAAACAAAACTACCGGTAAACCAAAGACACTTGACACATCACAGGGCGATGCATAATGGCAAGTGACGCATTTACATATCAGCTGGGCAATATCTAAAAAAAGGTAAGGCATAGCTATGTTCATAAAAGGAATGTATGTGCTGATCATGAGCCAAAGCCACTTGATATCAGGGTTTCCCCCTTCATAGCCCATACGGATGCAATCTAGGGTTGCATCCCAGAGAAGCCTAGCCGGCTAAAATTGAAGATTTAGCTTCCCCTGAGTTTAACATCAACAAAATATGTATGAATTAGAAAAAAAGGAACCTAAGATAGATTTGAAAGGGCTTTGGGCAAGCCAAGTCGTGCTCTGTTAAGATGGCCCACAAAGAAAGGCAGTGTGACCCATTTTCTATCCATCTTTTCTATCTTGTGATTGTTAAAACTGACCCTGACCAACCCTTTTCGTCTCTTCTCTTTGAGGGAATTTTATCTGGGTGTTTTGAAGAGTTGCAGTTGTATAGCCCCTGCCTCCATGAGTTTAACCCCAACAAAAGATGCATGAAAAAACAAAACTACCGGTAAACCAAAGACACTTGACACATCACAGGGCGATGCATAATGGCAAGTGACGCATTTACATATCAGCTGGGCAATATCTAAAAAAAAGGTAAGGCATAGCTATGTTCATAAAAGGAATGTATGTGCTGATCATGAGCCAAAGCCACTTGATATCAGGGTTTCCCCCTTCATAGCCCATACGGATGCAATCTAGGGTTGCATCCCGGAGGGAGCCTGGCCGGCTAAACTTGAAGATTTTAGCTTCCCCTGAGTTTTACATCAACAAAATATGTATGAATTAGAAATAAAGGAACCTAAGACAATTGAAACGACTAAAGGCAAGCCAGATCAAGCTCTGTTAAGATGACCCACAATGCATGGCAATTGTTCATGGAAGCAATGTATGACCAGGAGCCGAAGCCACTTGATCCTAGGGCCGAAACAGGGTTTCCCCCTTCATAGCCCATACGGATGCAATCTAGGGTTGCATCCCAGAGGGAGCCTAGCCAGCTAAAATTGAAGATTTAGCTTCCCCTGAGTTTAACATCAACAAAAGATGTATGAAATAGAAAAAAAGGAACCTAAGATAGATTTGAAAGGGCTTAGGGCAAGCCAAGTCAAGCTCAGTTAAGGTGACCCACAACGAAAGGCAATGTGAACCATTTTCTATCCATCTTTTCTATCTTTTGATTGTTAAAACTGACCCTGCCCAACCCTTTTTGTCTCTTCTCTTTGAGGGAATTTTATCTGGGTGGTTTGAAGAGTTGCAGTTGTATAGCCCCTGCCCCCCATGAGTTTAACCCCTACAAAAGCTGCATGAAAAAAATAAACTAAACCAAAGACACTTGACACATCACAGGGCAATGCATAATGGACAAGTGACGCATTTACATATGAGCTGGGTAATATCTGTAAAAAAAGGTAAGGCATGGCAATGTTCATGGAAGCAATGCATGCGCTGATCATGAGCCGAAGCCACTTGATATTAGGGTTTCCCCCTTCACAGCCCATACGTAATGAAGCTAGGGTTGCATCCCAGAGGGAGCCTGGCTGGCTAAAATTGAAGATTTTAGCCTTCCCTGAGTTTTACATCAACAAAATATGTATGAATTAGAAAAAAAGGAACCTAAAATAGATTTGAAAGGGCTTAGAGCAAGCCAAGTCAAGCTCAGTTAAGGGGACCCACAAAGAAAGGCAGTGTGGCCCATTTCTATCCATATTTTCTATCTTGTGATTGTTAATACTGACCCTGCCCAACCCTTTTTGTCTCTTCTCTTTGAGGGAATTTTATCTGGGTGTTTTGAAGAGTTGCAGTTGTATAGCCCCTGCCTCCATGAGTTTAACCCCAACAAAAGATGCATGAAAAAACAAAACTACCGGTAAACCAAAGACACTTGACACATCACAGGGCGATGCATAATGGCAAGTGACGCATTTACATATCAGCTGGGCAATATCTAAAAAAAAGGTAAGGCATAGCTATGTTCATAAAAGGAATGTATGTGCTGATCATGAGCCAAAGCCACTTGATATCAGGGTTTCCCCCTTCATAGCCCATACGGATGCAATCTAGGGTTGCATCCCAGAGAAGCCTAGCCGGCTAAAATTGAAGATTTAGCTTTCCCTGAGTTTAACATCAACAAAAGATGTATGAATTAGAAAAAAAGGGAACCTAAGATAGATTTGAAAGGGCTTAGGGCAAGCCAAGTCAAGCTCTGTTAAGGTGACCCACAACGAAAGGCAATGTGAACCATTTTCTATCCATCTTTTCTATCTTTTGATTGTTAAAACTTACCCTGCCCAACCCTTTTTGTCTCTTCTCTTTGAGGGAATTTTATCTGGGTGTTTTGAAGAGTTGCAGTTGTATAGCCCCTGCCTCCATGAGTTTAACCCCAACAAAAGATGCATGAAAAAACAAAACTACCGGTAAACCAAAGACACTTGACACATCACAGGGCGATGCATAATGGCAAGTGACGCATTTACATATCAGCTGGGCAATATCTAAAAAAAAGGTAAGGCATAGCTATGTTCATAAAAGGAATGTATGTGCTGATCATGAGCCAAAGCCACTTGATATCAGGGTTTCCCCCTTCATAGCCCATACGGATGCAATCTAGGGTTGCATCCCAGAGAAGCCTAGCCGGCTAAAATTGAAGATTTAGCTTCCCCTGAGTTTAACATCAACAAAATATGTATGAATTAGAAAAAAAGGAACCTAAGATAGATTTGAAAGGGCTTTGGGCAAGCCAAGTCGTGCTCTGTTAAGATGGCCCACAAAGAAAGGCAGTGTGACCCATTTTCTATTCATCTTTTCTATCTTGTGATTGTTAAAACTGACCCTGACCAACCCTTTTCGTCTCTTCTCTTTGAGGGAATTTTATCTGGGTGTTTTGAAGAGTTGCAGTTGTATAGCCCCTGCCTCCATGAGTTTAACCCCAACAAAAGATGCATGAAAAAACAAAACTACCGGTAAACCAAAGACACTTGACACATCACAGGGCGATGCATAATGGCAAGTGACGCATTTACATATCAGCTGGGCAATATCTAAAAAAAAGGTAAGGCATAGCTATGTTCATGAAAGGAATGTATGTGCTGATCATGAGCCAAAGCCACTTGATATCAGGGTTTCCCCCTTCATAGCCCATACGGATGCAATCTAGGGTTGCATCCCGGAGGGAGCCTGGCCGGCTAAACTTGAAGATTTTAGCTTCCCCTGAGTTTTACATCAACAAAATATGTATGAATTAGAAATAAAGGAACCTAAGACAATTGAAACGACTAAAGGCAAGCCAGATCAAGCTCTGTTAAGATGACCCACAATGCATGGCAATTGTTCATGGAAGCAATGTATGACCAGGAGCCGAAGCCACTTGATCCTAGGGCCGAAACAGGGTTTCCCCCTTCATAGCCCATACGGATGCAATCTAGGGTTGCATCCCAGAGGGAGCCTAGCCAGCTAAATTTGAAGATTTAGCTTCCCCTGAGTTTAACATCAACAAAAGATGTATGAAATAGAAAAAAAGGAACCTAAGATAGATTTGAAAGGGCTTAGGGCAAGCCAAGTCAAGCTCAGTTAAGGTGACCCACAACGAAAGGCAATGTGAACCATTTTCTATCCATCTTTTCTATCTTTTGATTGTTAAAACTGACCCTGCCCAACCCTTTTTGTCTCTTCTCTTTGAGGGAATTTTATCTGGGTGGTTTGAAGAGTTGCAGTTGTATAGCCCCTGCCCCCCATGAGTTTAACCCCTACAAAAGCTGCATGAAAAAAATAAACTAAACCAAAGACACTTGACACATCACAGGGCAATGCATAATGGGCAAGTGACGCATTTACATATGAGCTGGGTAATATCTGTAAAAAAAGGTAAGGCATGGCAATGTTCATGGAAGCAATGCATGCGCTGATCATGAGCCGAAGCCACTTGATATTAGGGTTTCCCCCTTCACAGCCCATACGTAATGAAGCTAGGGTTGCATCCCAGAGGGAGCCTGGCTGGCTAAAATTGAAGATTTTAGCCTTCCCTGAGTTTTACATCAACAAAATATGTATGAATTAGAAAAAAAGGAACCTAAGATAGATTTGAAAGGGCTTAGAGCAAGCCAAGTCAAGCTCAGTTAAGGGGACCCACAAAGAAAGGCAGTGTGGCCCATTTCTATCCATATTTTCTATCTTGTGATTGTTAATACTGACCCTGCCCAACCCTTTTTGTCTCTTCTCTTTGAGGGAATTTTATCTGGGTGTTTTGAAGAGTTGCAGTTGTATAGCCCCTGCCTCCATGAGTTTAACCCCAACAAAAGATGCATGAAAAAACAAAACTACCGGTAAACCAAAGACACTTGACACATCACAGGGCGATGCATAATGGCAAGTGACGCATTTACATATCAGCTGGGCAATATCTAAAAAAAAGGTAAGGCATAGCTATGTTCATAAAAGGAATGTATGTGCTGATCATGAGCCAAAGCCACTTGATATCAGGGTTTCCCCCTTCATAGCCCATACGGATGCAATCTAGGGTTGCATCCCAGAGAAGCCTAGCCGGCTAAAATTGAAGATTTAGCTTCCCCTGAGTTTAACATCAACAAAAGATGTATGAATTAGAAAAAAAGGAACCTAAGATAGATTTGAAAGGGCTTAGGGCAAGCCAAGTCAAGCTCTGTTAAGGTGACCCACAACGAAAGGCAATGTGAACCATTTTCTATCCATCTTTTCTATCTTTTGATTGTTAAAACTTACCCTGCCCAACCCTTTTTGTCTCTTCTCTTTGAGGGAATTTTATCTGGGTGGTTTGAAGAGTTGCAGTTGTATAGCCCCTGCCCCCCCCATGAGTTTAACCCCTACAAAAGCTGCATGAAAAAAATAAACTAAACCAAAGACACGTGACACATCACAGGGCAATGCATAATGGGCAAGTGACGCATTTACATATGAGCTGGGTAATATCTGTAAAAAAAGGTAAGGCATGGCAATGTTCATGGAAGCAATGCATGCGCTGATCATGAGCCGAAGCCACTTGATATTAGGGTTTCCCCCTTCACAGCCCATACGTAATGAAGCTAGGGTTGCATCCCAGAGGGAGCCTGGCTGGCTAAAATTGAAGATTTTAGCCTTCCCTGAGTTTTACATCAACAAAATATGTATGAATTAGAAAAAAAGGAACCTAAGATAGATTTGAAAGGGCTTTGGGCAAGCCAAGTCGTGCTCTGTTAAGATGGCCCACAAAGAAAGGCAGTGTGACCCATTTTCTATCCATCTTTTCTATCTTGTGATTGTTAAAACTGACCCTGACCAACCCTTTTTGTCTCTTCTCTTTGAGGGAATTTTATCTGGGTGTTTTGAAGAGTTGCAGTTGTATAGCCCCTGCCTCCATGAGTTTAACCCCAACAAAAGATGCATGAAAAAACAAAACTACCGGTAAACCAAAGACACTTGACACATCACAGGGCGATGCATAATGGCAAGTGACGCATTTACATATCAGCTGGGCAATATCTAAAAAAAAGGTAAGGCATAGCTATGTTCATAAAAGGAATGTATGTGCTGATCATGAGCCAAAGCCACTTGATATCAGGGTTTCCCCCTTCATAGCCCATACGGATGCAATCTAGGGTTGCATCCCGGAGGGAGCCTGGCCGGCTAAACTTGAAGATTTTAGCTTCCCCTGAGTTTTACATCAACAAAATATGTATGAATTAGAAATAAAGGAACCTAAGACAATTGAAACGACTAAAGGCAAGCCAGATCAAGCTCTTGTCGTCTACCGGTTATAAAGCTCAGCCAATTCGTTTTGAGTATGTGATCCAATTTTGAGCGATCGTACCGCCGAGAACTGACTATATGTTTTGATGACGCTGTACGTTGTCTCAATTGAGTGAGCATGGTGACTATATAGTTGGAAGTCCTGACCTGGCCCAGGAACGCTAGACCCTAGCCTAGAGGCTAATGCTGGTGATCATGCAGGATTCAGATCTAATCTTGAACAAGATTTGAACGCTATGCTGAACAGCGAATCAAGCGGATCAAGTGGGTTCGAACCCCGGCCGCGTCATACCAAAAGACGTTAAAAGATGGGAGTTGCTGCTACCTTGTTTGGCGTTCAAAAATAAAGGGATAGAGCAACATCGATCTGGCGCTGCTCAGTGGCTGCCGGGCTCACGATCAAATGGGCAAAAAGAATTTCCATTTTCGGTTTAATAAAATTTGGAGTGGACTTTAAAATATTATTATTATTATTATTATTAAAGAGAGCAAGACTTGGCATATTGAACATGAACGCTAAATTTGAACTATAAACGACTAAATTTAGACCATAACAAGTCATGATTAGTTGTTGCAGAGTAATATAACAGAATTGCTGCACGGATATTATGGACTATAATTTATAGTACAAAATAGTACTGGTATTAGTAAAAGTAGGCCTAGATCTATATGAACTTCAGTTGATGCATTTAAATTCATTCATGCATGTGTAGCCTGTAGTTATACTGTAAGTCTGTAGGCCTAAGAGTAAGACAAATGTAAGACTAGTTTTAACAGTGTGATCTGATTCTGTGAATTCTGTCATTTTCATTTCATGCTAGATAGGATCTAGATCCTGTCAAATATTGATATTTGTATCAATGTGGTTCTACTGTTGTATGGAAGTAACTTAGCATACAGTAATTTTGTTGCATGAGCTAAATCATCATATTGAGTCGGAATGACAAAAGTTTTGTTCACACATTGGCAATTGTCTTTAACCTGTAAAGTTTGTATTTGAATATATATTATAAAAGCAATTGTTTGCACTGCTGATGTTCTCGTACTAAGGTTTCAATAATGGGTATTGCCATGGCTAGTGGAGCTATTCCAAGTCCCAGGATGGACTGGTCCAACCCGGACCGTTCATAACCAATGCAAGAGTTTAAACAAGTTGCCAACTTGTGGTTCAAAAAAAAAAGTGTCCTGAAGAGGAACAGCATACCTACGTGATACTATGGATAGGAGTGGAAGGACTTGGGATGTTCAATACGTGGACGATGACAGAAGAATTAAAAACTGAACGACCCCCAAGAACGTTTGGAAAGCATTAATACTCCACCCACCTAGAGCCCCAGGAGAATTTTTTGAATTGATAGATTGGAATTCCATAGGTACAGACAGGGGGCATCAGAGATTATTGATGAATTTGTTCTAAGATGCCACACAAAACTAGCAAAGTGTAACTTCAAGACTGAAGGGTCTGTTGAGAGGATCATCAAAGTTTTGATTGCTGGGATCAAGCACTCAGAGGTACAAAAGATCCTACTCTCAGCAAAGGTGTGAGCATCTCAAGCTAGATGAAGCTGCATCATCATATCCAGGACACACGAGGCTAGTGACTCACACATGAGTCTTTTGAACAGTCTGGATAGAGCCTCGGTACATTATGTACACCAGTACCTGCAAGCATTGTGGATTGAGACATCCACCAAAGAATTGAACTGCATTCAAGTCACAGTGTCGCAAATGCGGCATGAAAGGTCACTGGAAGAAACTGTGCAGACCATCAGGTGACAGTAAACAGAGATCTCAGTCTATGTCCAGACAGACCAGACGAGACAAAGGAAATCGGAGGAACCGAAGCTGAACCCCTACCTCAGCAAAAAAAATTGCATCCTTTTGCCAGTACTGCAGATGATGATGATCTACAGAGCGAGTTGGATGATATCTCTATAGAGTCAATCTATGTTATATTGATGACAGCGATGAGCTTTTCACAACTTTGAAGTTTTGCATGAGGAACAAGCTGAGTAACCACATTTTGAGAGTAAAGGTGGACACAGGAGCGCAGGGGAATGTGTTGCCTCGTCGGTGCTTCAGGAAAGTTTTTCCAGAGCTCCTAGATGACCAGGAGTATCCTCTTAAGTCAGCTGTAATACTGCGACATGTCAGATTGTATGCTTACAATGAGACAGCAATACAACAATATGGTTGTTTGATATTCCCTGCCAGTACAAAGATGGGAAGTGGTTCCGCAACAACTTCTTCAAGAAAGATTACCGGAGTCCTTTTCAGGACTCCTCAATCCTCCCTCTCTCTCACATAGTGCACCCGCAAGCCTACTGTATAACTTCTTCATTGTAGATACACTGCCATACGGATTGCAGAGTTCAGTCAGGATGCATCTAGTTCTAGTGAACTGTGAGTTGCGTCAGAGATGCAGACCAAACATGATCAAGACTACACAGGATCTGGTAGATAAGTACCCAGATCGGTTCCAAGGTATCGGGAGATTCCCAGGCGAATACCACATCACTCATGAAGATAATGCAGAACCTGTTGTCCATCCTCCAAGGAAGTTTCCCATCCATCTCCGAGATGAATTAAAGGAAAGAGCTGGATAGGATGGAATTGATTGAGGTCATAGAGAAGGTGACCAAGCCTACTGATTGGGTTTCCTTGTTTGATTTCAGCAGGAAAAGCTACAGACAGCTAGGAGTGTACCTTGACCCAAAATACCTCCATAAGGCATGTAAGCGGACATATTACAATGCCCCAACACTTAAGGAGATCACCCATAAGCTACATTGTGCTTAAGTGTCCTCAAAGCTAGATGCCAGACATGTTTATTGAAGCTTCAGAAGGTACAGATTCAAGCGTTTGCCATTTGGGATAAGAGTGGTTCAAGACATATTCCAGGAGAAGGTGGATCAGATCCTTGAGCAATGCCCAGGCACGATTGGCATCGCAGATGATATAGTTGTCTATGGAAAGACTGAAGCAGAGCATGACAAAGCTCTACATAACCTCATGGCTGTGGGACGAGAGGATGGACTTGTCTTCAATGCAGACAAATGTGATGTGAAGACCCCACAGGTGAAGTTTTTTGGCTGTCTCTACGACAAAGAAGGTGTGCATCCAGATCCTGCAAAGATTGCAGATATTACCAGTCTTCCAGCGCCAGGCCGCTTAAGAGAGTTGCAACAGTTTCTAGGGATGGTACAGTACATGTCTCCCTTCATCTCAAATCTGGCTGACAATGCAGAAACCCTATGTGCGTTGACTAGGAAGGACAATGCGTGGCAGTGGACTCCATCGATCACACCAGAAGGCATTTGAGCACTTGAAATCAGTGATGTCATCCATGTGCACTCAACATACTTTAACTCCTCAAATCACTCAACTAGGATGAGTCCACGAGAGGACTAGGAGCAGCACTACAGGAGGGGAAACCAGTTGCATTCATGATTAAAGCATTGACAGAGACAGAAAGCCGATATGCAAAACATTGAATGAGAAATGTTAGCGGTAGTGTTTGGCTGTACAAGGTTTGACAGGTACGTGTATAGAGCACAATTCACATTGGAATTCGACCATAAGCCGCTGGCAAGCATCCATAGGAAAAACCTAGCCAACACACTGCCCTGACTGCAATGGATGCTTCTCCGTTTGCAACCATACGACTTCGAGCTTGCATACAAGCCAGAAAGAGATGGTTTTTCAAGTATCAACCCAAAAAAGCAACCTACCATGGAATTTGACAAAACCATCCATGCAATCTACATGTCTCCCAGCAAGCTAAGACAGCTACAAGAAGAGACAGAAGCTAGCAGAAGCTTGAGAGTGCTTAAGTAGGTAATCCTAACTGGCTGACCCGAAGACGTGAAGTTCCCAAAGAACTGCGTCACTACTGGTCGTGCAGAGATTCCTTGGAAGTAGAAAATGGTCTCATTATGAAGGGGGACAGAATCTTTATACCCAAGCCTATGCAGCAGGAAGTGACACAGAGTCTTCATGCAGGTCTTCAAGAAATGACAAAGACACAACTCAAGGCAAGAAGATGTGTTTACTGGGATGGATTGTCCAAAGTAATTGGACAGATAGTGAGCTCTTGCCAAGCATGCAATGAGTTACAGAACGCTCAGTCAAAGGAGCCACTACTTCAGCATGAAGTACCCCATCATCCGTGGGAAACAGTTGGAACAGACTTGTTCCACTTTGAAGGTGACAAGTATCTCATCGTCATAGACTACCGGTCTAAGTTTCCCTTTGTGAGGAAGGTCAGAGGTGGTTGCACCAGCTCGACTATTGTGCGAATCCGAAAGAACATATTCAGTGAGCAAGGCATACCCTTGAAGATAGCGACAATGGACCACAATTCTCCTGTCGAGAATACAAGAGTTTCACAGAGAATTGGAATATTCAGTGTGTGAAATCAAGTCCTCATTATCCACAGAGCAAAGGACTTGTAGAGAGGGCAATCTAGACAGTCAAAGCAATCCTAAAGAAACTGAAGATGTTTGAGAACTACCCCGATTGACAGTAGTTTACCATCACCAGCTGAACTACTACAGGGGAGAAAGTTCAGGAGTAACCTACCCATGAAGGTTAATCAGTCACCACACCGTGATGAAGTCTATGAGAAACTCCAACAGTGCCAAGAAAGGCAGAAGGAAGTATTTGATGTAAGAGGAGTTAGATATCTACCCCCACTGCCTTTGGGGTCAGAAAGTGACAATAAATGCTAGATCAGGAAACCAGCAACTGTTATCGGACAGTGCCAAGAACCCAGACCATACATGATACAGACACCCAATGGAAGTCTTTGAGGGAATTTTATCTGTATAGTGTGAAGTTTTGCATCAAACCATTGTTTGCTAGAAACTATTTCACATTATGGCAACCTGTTTGCTCTGACATGAGGAGGTTCCAAAACTGACATGTTTCTATAAACTTAAATTGAAATAATTGCAAGAGAAGTCACCTATCATTCCCCTTAAGAAGCTATAGACTTCACTTAAGTACACCGGGAGGTAATCAATTTAACTTGCACTAGCTGTTTACATTTCCCCTGTTATTGAGAGGAATTACTCCTAAAACCAAAGGAAGAGAAATTACACTAATTTTAAATTGTGTTTACGGGTAGCCGTATTAGGGCATAGAGAGTGTTATGTCTACATGTAGTTTTTTTTTTTTTTTTCGTTGCCACAGATCTCATTTATTTTAGTTACATTGATTTTGCACTTCATTCAGAGAAGACAAGAAGGTCTTATTACTTTGAAAACCTGGTGATTATTCCATCACCCTCAAACAAACATTACCTAGTGAGTCTTTGTAATTCACATCATTTAGATAGTTTCCTAATGCATTTTATTTAATTTTATTTTGGGGTGGAGATTGTGCTCCCCAAAATGGTTTAGGGTTCAAATTTGTTCAACCCAAGCTGGATATAGGGGATCTACATCCAGAGATTGATGGCAGATAGGAGGGGATTGAAAACTTTGCATCCTCAAATCGATTTTGGGAGGGAAATTGACATTTATGCATCTCATAAGGCCTAAAAAAGATGTTGTACTGCCCTTTAGGTACCAAAACATGGGTCGGTCGGTCAGAATTTTTTTTTTTTAAACTCCCTCTTTGGGCTGATATTTTGCAGTTTTTAATGCTTCAATACATTTTTTTCTTATAAGAAAATAGTTAAAAAAAAAAAACCTTTTTAAAAAGCCGACCGTCGATTTCAACATTTTTGGGTTGGTCGCTAAGGGCAATACAACATCTTTTTATTTATAGGCATTATAGAGGTTGGGGTTGGGGCAATTAATTCAAATTTATGCATCTTAAGATGGAAAGGGCAAATTAAACCCCTGCATCCCAAAATGACTGGAATCTTTGTAACCCAAAAAATGGTTGGGGGATTGAAATTATGCACCTTAACATTAGCATTGATTAGAGGAGGATTGAAGTTTATCCATACCGAGATGGACTTTGGGGAAGGGGTGATAACTGGTGTAGTCCAAGATTGAAAGGGGGGAGCTGTTTAAAGACTATTGTGGTGGGGGAAAATGACAACATGGGATATTGTAGCTGTTGTAGATTCACATAGTTGGCATTCATTTGTAAAAAGAATTTCTATAACCTTCTTTGCACCATATTCCTGGTACACAGGAATTATTTGGAATGAGCATTTTTGTTTTCAGAAATATTTTCCTTCTAAAATGAATGATCCAATTGATGCTGATCATAATGAGCAGTTTACCTTCTGCTCCATATAAAACTACCGTGTGCTCTTAGAATATTTAGTCGAGATTTTTCTGATACGGAGATCCCACTAGCAGTAATCCAGAATTGACTCTCTAGTTGGGTAGTCGTTGTCTCATGCTTTCCAGGACCAACATCAATTCATGATCCATTGATGAGCTTTAATGACTGTTAGCTTTAACATTCATTTTGCTTGATGCTACTTTTAGCTATCATTGTTCAATCACAGTAATTTCCCACCTGATAATGCTATAATTCAGCAGTATAAGGCTGCATTATTGTGGAGCCTTTCAATAATTTTCTATATCAATAGGGAGTATATAATAGATCTACCTTGTAGGGGAAACAGATCTGCTAACAATTTTTATCCATGTCGATCACGATTTTGCGTGATTTCAACATCGCAAGAGCTCCAACTTTTAGTGATAATATAGAAGGAGTCCTATTGTATGGGGAGAGGTAATTATGTGTTACATATTCCCTCTTCATGTGTTTAAAGAGAAGGTTGAGTTCTGGGAAGAGGTGAAAAATAATTTGTGAGCGTTACTCATTCTTATTATGCAAGTGTGGAAGAACATCAGATAAGACATGTTCCCTGAAAAGCATGGCTCTTCAAATGCCTTCATATTCTAAATATACATGTAACATCGTAAAAATCGGGGGGGGGGGGGGGGGGCGGCTTTTTACGCCACGTGTTCGTGTAGTCCCATATACATCTTTCTGTGTACAGTGTTTGTAACTTTACCAAGACTTGGCCAAATTTCCTATCATTTTGATGATTCCAGAACCTTGCAATACACACAAATTCTTATATGCTAGATGATCAACCTTTTCTGGTCGGTTCCACACCGTTTCTTTCACAATGCAATCGCATGACCAGAACTCAACTTCATCTTTAACTCGGTAACAAGCAGCATTGTGTTTTACATGTGTACATGTACATGCATATGAGCACCTGAAATGCACCACACTTGACCTGATCAAAACGTTTCTTCACAGAATTTTTTCTGACACATGTAGGAATTGACTTGTCTAGATTTACATGTCACTCTACTCAATCTTGACAGAGTGGCCACATAATGGACAGATTCAAGGAAAGTGAATGGGGTAAGAGGGTTTAAGGTAAGGAAATGAATGGGAGAAAACAAGAAGAAGAACAGAAAAGCAAAGGACAAGAGAAAGGAGAAGAAAGGAAACAAGGGAGGAAAAAAGTGAAAAATATTAAGAGGTAGGATATCCTAAGTAAAGGCCAAGAAGAAACCAAACTCTTTTAAGAGGTATCTGAGAATCACTCACCCATGTTCTCCTTGATGTTCTGCTTCATGGTTGACTTTCCCAAGTGTGGTCCATGATCTGATGATGCAGAAAGAAGCTTTTGTCTGAATTCACTGACTTCTCTCCTGGAAGCTGGATGGCACCTAAATTACTCTGACTCATCAAACAAAAGGTTAGGTACTGAACAGATGGTACAAGTTTCTAAGAGCCAGCATGATAAGAAACATGTTTTAGCATTTGCCTGTATATTCACCAAAATAATTTTGCTCCCATCCCTATAATATTGTAGAAGATATTTATAGGCCTACTTACCTGATCAGCCCCAGGCCCTCCCTCTCCTTAACCCTCTATCTCGCTATCTCTCTCCCCTCTCTCTTCTCTTTCTCTCTCTCTCTCTCTCTTCTTTCTCCCCCCTCTCTCTCTCTCTCTCCCTCTCCTCATTCCACCTGACCCCGCCTTCTCACCTTCTCACAAAGCTCTCTATATCTGCCCTACTTCATCTAAGCCTTGCTCGATTGTTTCTCTTATTATTAGAGATGACCTGATATACTTCATATATATCATTCCTAGAGAATGAATTAAAGGGACATATGAGCTGTTATCTGTTATGCATAGTGAATGAAGAGATGGCCTTATGCTTTATAAAAACATTGTTTGAGAATCTTCCTCCACGCAAGTCCTGTCCAAGTGCAGGATGCAGGATCGAGCATTGGCAGAACCCTTCCAGGTATTTTAAAGTACATGGTTCGATAGGAGGGGGCAGACCAAAAGCTCTTCGTTCCTATAAAATGAAGAGAAAGGATAACTGAATTAACTGAATCAGTTAAAGAGATGGCTCCCAAATGCTATATCATTAAACCAATTCTGTAACACATTCAGATTTCCTTGTTGAATGAGACTATTGTCTACAGTGATGGCAGGCTTCATCAGATGACTGGTGGTGATGAATAGATGTAGCTGCAAGAATGGAAGTCGGAGAGGATGGGCGAATGGGAATATACAAAGAAAATAATTACGGTACTGTTCTTTCACTTCATGAATCCAGTGAGTTGGTCTGTCATCGATGATACTATTTTCCCAATCGATTATTCCAGTAGACATGGTCGTTGATGACATTGTGGCATCATCTTCCTGAATCTTGCTAACATTTCTGCTTTCTTTTGATGTTAGGAATTCTCCCTAAAGCTCTTGCTGGGCTCTTGATTTTGTACCTCCTTGTGTCGCTCCTGAAAAGGAATGTGATACATCACTCCAGCTTGTAGAGTCTGCCTATTTATAGGTCAGATCAGTAATCTACATATTCTGAAGAGAGGAAGCTTGGAAGCGAGGAAGCTTGGAAGCTGATGTGTTGTACTTCTTGTAGACTCTAATTCTGTTGACTTGGAGGATGATAACCTTATCACCTGGCATTTTGTTAAATAAATCATGTGGTGATGTGCTCGTGAAAATGTTGATGAGAACATGAAGACATTAAGAAGAAGATAAATCCTTGATGTTGTTATCCAAGTGAGCTCAAAGATTTCCTTTCCTTGTTTTGCAACAAAATCCTCCCCTCAGTTCTTTTTATTGGATTCTTCAGGTCCTGCCTGACTGGAACATTCCTAATGTTTACACCATTAGTCGAACATGTGATATTTTTTATGTCAAAACAGTTTCCATACATTCCTAGTCACTCCATTTTGTTTCCTTGAAGAAGATTAACCTCTGTACATTCCCATTATGTCGACCAGTTGGGACTGCCACTCTCCCAGCTATGGCTAAGCTTCACTCCCACTCCTCTGACAAGCCTGCTGTCTTTTGAAGCAATAGGTCTCACAAGAAAATATATTTGAAAATGTAGTCAGAAATTGTTGGCTAATCAACTCTATGAACCTTTTCAAGGATGCTCAGACAGAATGAATTTAAAGATGTGGCAAAATGTGCTCTACCATTCTTAAAGAATGATTTGAAAGGATGGCCTGATATGATCTACCATTCTCAGTGCCTAGGAGGGGACAAAACAACTTAATCACTATAACACTCTTTCCTGCCTGTCTTGTGCAGGTGTAACACTTCCCCTGATTCCCTGGTTTCATGCACAGGTGGTGGCTGTCACATGAAACCTCCATTTAACATCCTATCTGGAGGATTGTTACCTAGGCTGAGTGTATAGAACAAAGGGGGGGGGGGGGTTCTAGTAATAGCTGACTAATGCTTCAGTCATCTGCCGGAGTTTGATTGGAACCCATGGCCTTTAGTTTGACAGGCAGACGCTCTTCTGACTGGGGTAACTCGGTCACTGGCATGTTGGTTTCATGAGGACCTGTTGCAGTTCCAATGGGCCATAAAGCATTTAGAATACTTTTTGCAGGACTTCTGAGGTAGTGTCAGTAGTGTACAGTGATGATGTGCAAATGAACACTATCGTCCCGCAATAGTTTGCAGATAAGGCTTTTTTCTGCATTTGTCTTTCTTGTCCATGGTTTAATTGGCAGGCTCCTTATTAAAAATCAACCCTGTTTTTAAATGGTAAGTGTGCTCACAAACAGCGATATATTTTAGGTGTCACTAGAAAGGATCATCATGGTAATTATAAGTGGAGATTCAAGGGCAGAGTAAGCTATATTACTCAACTAAGATAAAAAAAACTGATATAATGGAGTAAGATATGCAGAGATAAGCTGCAGGGGAAACCACCTAATGCTGCTTTGGTTATAGGTTCTAGTGAGTCAGTTTATCTGCATTCTGAATACTTCAAGGTCTATTAAATTGGTCTTTCACACCTAACTGTTGCAGGTGTCTGCCAAGCCTCGACTGGAGAGGACTTTCACAAAGCTAGTGAATCAGTTACATCTATATATACTGATCATATCTTAGTTTAACACATCCAGGTTCATTAGATCGTTGATAATCACAGGTGTCTTTCAAGCCTTAGACTCATGAGGAGTTTCACAAAGCCAGTGAGCCAGTGAATCAATTCTATTTTATACTGACCACATTTCAAAGTATTACGTTTGCATGCTGATAATCATAGGTGTCTTAATTGTAAGCCTCATACTTACTAGGACAATTAATCCACAATGCCAGTCAGTTTTTATTTGCTGTTATTTTAGGATGACATAAACACATGTCACAGTATTGGATACTTGAGCTGCATTGTAAGCCTCAGAGTCATGAGGACTTTCACAAATCATCACACTTGACTTATTAGATTTGCATGCTTACAATTATCAGTGTGTCCTCAAACTTTTGAAGATTTCCACAATACTAGTAAATCAATTATTCTGACAATATCTGATATAAAATCAGATGTGCATGGTAAAAGTCATCAGTGTCCTCATACTTGTAAAGCTTATCTGTACTAGTTTACAGGGGGGATTAGACCACACTGCAAGGACACTGGACAGGTGGTTATTTCATCAACTCAGCTCTCAGTTAACATAAGATAAAGAGGATCATGGGGGACCAATGGTCACTGATTAGGCATTGTGTGTTATATAGAGGGCGCAAGTAGCTACAAGTAGTGCAGTGGGCCTTTAACGACTTCCACAATACCAGTGAATGAAATATTGAGCACATCTGATTTCTAAGATGTGTATGCTCATAATCATCAATGTCTTGCAAGCCTCTTAGTTACTAGGACATTTATTGCGTTAGATCTTCTGATAATCATTTCTAAGTCTCGGACTCGTGAGGACTTGTTGTAAAGTTGGAAAATATCAGTTTTATCTGCATCATCAGTAAACGAAGGTGTAAAACACGCTAATAAACATAGGTGTACCGGTATCTTAATTCTTGTCCTTATATATAGAGACAAGATTGGAGCTCATCTCTCGGACCATTTGAATAGATGCAAATACAGTTTACAGTCATACTTGTAGTGCTAATATATGCTCATATTTTGTGGTTAAAAATGCAATGAAGTTCAATTGCATTAGTAATTGGCTTTGATGTTGAACATGTATCTCAAAGCTGTCTAATATTACTTTGTAGACGTGAGATATCGTGCACATGGAACTATCATAATATAGCCTTCACTTCTGTTCAAGCATGCCATGTCTGGCTTAGAAGACAGATAGTTGTCTTTTAACAGGGAAATACCAGCTCATTTCTTAAAGAGTATTGGATATTTAAAAAAAATATGGATCACTTTCATCAGACATGAAAAACATATAAAGCATATCTTATTGTTAACAAATCCATAGAGTTGATGAATGTGGATTGTTTAAAAAAAATCTTATACAAAATATATACACTCTATGCTCTCATTCTATTTCACAATCAAATTAGTGGCTAGCAAATATTGCAATAAGCCTCTGGATAAAGAAAAGAATGGTAGTTAGTAAGGGAGGAAAGAAGAGAAAGTAAAGAGATACCAACAAAAATATACACACTTACCATGATGCAGGCATAAGTAGAATACTTTTTCGTGCTTTGGGCTTTCCCTACCCCCAAACTTGGCCAAATAAGTATATAAATATGTGCAGGAAATGTTGGTGTTGTATTCTACATACTTCCAAGACCTCTACATTAATTCCTGCAAGCAAATGTATATTTTGGACAGGCAAAACAATGCTAATTAACATGCTTATCTTACCATACTGACTCCATGAAACCTGCTTCTCATCTGTCCAGTGTCGAACCTGATGCCTGGGTCTTCATAATTCAAGTGTCAAACAGTTTCCATGAGAGTTGTCAGTGATTCCAAACAAAAGCTTCCTTCAACATCATCGTCACATGGATCACACTGTGGAAGAGACAACCTTGAAAACCAGAACAAAAAGGAGGACATGGGTTCGAGTGCCCAGATCTCTGAAAAGAGGTTAGTAACTGCTTGGTATTTAAGTAGGATATGGAAGTGGAAAGAGATAGAGATAGAAAGAAAGAGTGAGAAAGAGTGAGAAAGAAGGATATTTATAGAGAGAGAAATTAAGACAGAATGAGAATGTAAGAAGGTACGTAGCAGCCAATCTTTCCCTGTCCAGAGCCATAGATAATGAAGTGCTGATACAGCACTCAAGAATGAGGAGTTCATCTACAAGGTCGAAAAGAAGACTTTAAAAAGCCCAGTAAGTGTGGTGATAAGCCAAAGGGTGCAATCAAACTAAATCAACCCAATGTGCATCTTGTTTTCCAGCCATACTTTTGTGTTTATATAAATCAATATAAAAACATGGATCAGCCTTTGTCTATGGCAACTGTTGTGAACAACAGGGTAAAGGGAAAATGCCTAATAAAGATAATAAAGATTTGGAAGGGGATAGTGAAGAATAAGAGAAAGGAAATAGAGAAGATAAGAAATTATCAAAGGTACCCAGTTTTTAAAAAGGTGAGATTGTAGGAATAACGAAATATGATAAAAAGAAGGAGCTGGATGTAAAAGGGTTGGTTGAGGTGAATTTTTGTTAATGGGAGCATATCTAACAAATTAAGATTAAAGGAATTTGTGTGTTTTATAGGTTGGAAGTTTTGGAACGAGAGTATGTTTAAAGGAGAAGGGAAAGAAAAGAAGGCTTGCTCCCATTATAGAACTATATCGAAACAATTCTCGCACCGGGGGTAATAATATTTTGGGAGATTCTAGGACACACAAGATAGGGAAATAGAAAAGGTCACTTTGCGGATAATAATTACTGATTGGGCAAAAGGATTTGATTGACTTGTGCATAAATTAAAAGCTCATTTGGGATTGAACAGTGTATTTGGGGCTGGGTTTGGGATACAGGGATAATCCAGAGATTAGTGGCATATAAAAAGTGATGTAAAATTGATTTGGGAGGGAGTAGAGTATAGAAGTGCACAGTAGAGCTTAGAAGTAGAAGACAGTATAGAGTACCTGGGGGGGGGGGGGGGGGGAGAAGGAGGTAGAAGCCATGAGCCGAATAAACTCTTTAAGATATTTTATAACAACTTCACCATGTTGCTCATCCCTTCTAGATGTTTGCCCTTTTCTCTCTTAAACTGATTCCGGCGTATTGTGCAGAGAAGTTTGACCTTCAACCAAGAGACACAAAATAACTATTTCCAGCTACGTTGAGTATTGTGTTATAACTAATATGAACTCTGTAGTGATCTAGCCGAGGAGAGACAGGGAAGACAACCAGTTAATTCTTGTTATCCTTTTTGGCTTAGATTGAAATCCAGAACTTGTAATTGTCCTTAAAGGGATCAGTTAACTTTGTCTCAGATTCTGAAACAAAATCCTGGATTTAGCTCATGCTGCAATCATAATTATAAATCTTTAGGTCAGTCAGGAACCCCATGACTTTAACAAGCCAATCGCCCGTCTGATTCATAACACTACAGAGCTATTGGGGAAAACGAGTATGGTAAAACCGGTCACTCAATGAAGTTTTATTTTTTTAAGCACTTCTTGATCATTTTAAAGCTCAATTTTGTTTAGGGCTTCAATATTACATCATATCAAAGACGCTGATATCATGTAGGGCCGTGCATCTCAGATTTAACATTGTTAAACGATGCCTTTAATTGTGGGTATCTTGGTGTTGTTGGATGAGAGAGAGACTATGAATGAGACAGTACTAGTCTTTTACATTTCGGTTGAATTTTTAAAGCATTTATTATTTTCAAATACGGGCTGCCCGAAACAGTGCAGCGACAAAGCGCCGTAAATCGAGATCCGTCAGAGGCAAAGTTATGCCCTACAGATGCTCGGGGGCCCTGCGGAGTTGTATCCTAATCCTGATACTAATCCTACTTTTCGCCACTATATTTTCGTGAATAGACAACAGCGTATCCAACCTCAACCTGGTCTAATGACTGGGCTGGATCACAATTGTTCTTTTCTTTCATAGACAGTATCTGGGGTCCCCATACAGTCGATAGGTTTGTAGACAATTATAGTGCCAATTTACCCCGTTTTAATTCAAAGTTTTGGTGTCCAAATTCCAGTCAGGTTGACACATTTTCTGTCTTGTAGGAATCTGATAATAATTGGATCGTTCCCCCATTCAAGGTCAAGCCATCAAAAATGTCTAGGCATGAAATACCCTATATAGCCACTCTGGTGGTTCCTCGTTGGCCATCTGCTCCTTTTTTGGCCTGCTCCTTTTTGGCCTTTGCTTTTTTTCAATATCCAGCTCTTTTTCATCTATAGTAATCCAGACAATATTTTGTTCAAGGTAGAAATTATCGTTGATAAATACAACAATCAGAATGTTAAAGATTGAAGAACATGCATGCACTATGTTTTACTTGCTTGTATGCAGGGTTTCATAGATGTGACAAATTGTTGAACATTAAGGTTAATAATTAATATCCATTTTTGTGTTTCTCACATCAAGAAGGATCTTGGGTGGTTGTGTCTGCAACAGGGAAAGCCACCTGCCCAGTAAATATGCTTTATAAATACTTGAATAGTGCAGGTATTGTTGATTTGTTGATGGATGAGTTCATTTTTCAAAGGTTGTCTTTCTGTAATTTCTTGAATTCATTCAAGCTTACAGGCGGTAGGCTATCATATACAAGATGCAGGGAAATTTTCAAGGACTCTCTAGAAGCGATTGGAGTGGATTCGGAGTTGTTTGGTCTTCACAGTCTCAGAGCAGGAGGTGTTAGTGTTACCGCAGCAGCAGCGATTCGTGACCCGGACAGATTATTAAAGAGAGATGGAAGATGGGTTTTTGATTCTTCCAAGAATAGGTATGTGAAATAAAGGAACACTTTTTAATAAGATGCTTGTTTCGCTTAATTTGGGAATTAAATTGTACCTGAATGGAACTAAACATATATGTGACATGTGGTAATTAATCTGGAAAAGATTTATTTACGCTTGAGTTTGGGAATTAGGTAATAATCACATACTGCCGGGCAGAGATATTGAAGTTTTTATTGATGTCTTGCACGACACTAGCAATTAACATAGATTATTCTAATTTTCTTTCCTATTATCAGTCATTACTTGGGTTGCCAATTTGTTACATTTTATTATCCCAACCAACCACTCCAGAGTATGACCGAAACGTTGAGAAGTGTTTAGTTGCTTCGTTGCTGGAAAACTTCCCTTTGTACCTCGTAGCCCATCTATTTCCCCTGATTACATGCCTGAACCGCCTGTTTTGTTTAAGCATCCATCATAACTACTGGAGGCAGCGCATAAAATTGTTTTGTTGAAGACCTCGCCGATGGTTCACATGTTTTTTTTCTTTCGCCATGTAGGCTTTGCTTGTTAACCCGTATAATACAGGTCTAGTAGTTATGTGGCTAGTCAGAATTGTTTAATGTTTAATTTTAATTTGGAGTTAATATTGTTGTTTTTTGTCGTGTTGTGATTTGAGCTAGAATAAATAAATAGGTAGGCATACATGGGGACCGGGTAGTCTTGATTAAGAATTAAGCCTGCAAGTGACAGAAGGAGAGTTAAAAGAATTTTTTGAAGAAGTAGGAAAGGTGGTGGTTACTAAGTTAGGGCGGAATTCAGTAACAGCAGAACTACAAGGTCAGCATACTGTGTCTTTCCCAATCGTGAGCAAACATGAGAGACTTCAAAGAAAAATGGACCCCAGCTAGTTGCTAAATAGTCCAGTAGAGGTGCGAGCAGTCATCTTCGCAGCCCTAAACTTGAAATTAGAAGAGGATGTGGTTGAACGAAAACCCCACCTATTGTCCTTTTTCAGTGGGGACCTAAGGCTAAAAGGGGACAAGGTAGGTTTTGAGGGGTGGAAGTATGAAGTCGACTGTTTGTCAAAAGATTATAGTCCTGCTCCTCGGATGCCCTAGATAGGATGGTACAGAGATCGCTGAGGGGGAGGCTGGGCAGATTGCTTTTAGCATGGGGCCAGAGGCCTCTATGAAGGATATCAGCCGTATAAACTAGAGGGTTCTACAAAACTGTGGAAAGCCGGGCCACACTATTACAGCAATTGCATTGCACCCAGCAGACAGTGGGGGAACCAATAGCAATGTACAGTACCCGGCTACAATTGCTGGTAGAATGGGTAGAGCGCAGTGGTGGACTTCCAGGGGGACGCAAAAGATGAGACATTTGATGGACAATAACGGTGAAGGGGCAATTAGGCATCGATACAAGAGTGTGCATGATTTTGATGGGGTGGTGCGGATTGCTAGAGCCCTGGAACAGGCGATAGAACATAAGATTTCCGTTGCCAACATCCAACATCCAAAGGCGCAAAATCTTACCACCACGACCGAACCAAATACTGCTGCCCCTTCCAAAACTACCCAGATACAAGTAGATGGCAAAGAACAGCAGGAATAAGAGTTGACCTACGTCAAAGGGGGGCCTTTGTTTGCCAAATAAAAATGTCAGAGTTAAAAATGTCAAAGGTTAAAATGTCAGAGGTAAAAATGTCAAAGGTAAAAATGCCAGAGGTTAAAATGCCAGAGGTAAAAATGTCAGAGGTAAAAATGTAATTTTAGGCCGTTTAAGGTGTGAGGGCGAGGGACATTTTGTGTGGAGTGTGCATTACTACCTCAACCATGCAGGCCCCCCTACCCAGAATCTACCCCCACATACACCCCCAGCCGATCCCGATCCTGCAAATTATGGCAAATCAGGGAGAGTAATGCCTCTAAAAGGGCAGGGGCCACCACACTTGGGCAAGCAGTAGGTTCCAACTCGGGTGTTCCTCCCCCCCAAAAACAAAAACCCCGGAGCTCCCCCAAAAGAGATTTTAAACCGGTTGGTAGGGAGAGCCAATGAAAGCAAAGCTATAACACAAGGTCGAAGGTGCCATATGCTTGTTAGATACCAGGTCCCGGGTGTCTACACTGTCAAAAAGCTTTTATATCCGTAGCTTATTCCCTGTCCCCCTATTGGAAATCTTTGTTTCCTTACTCCCCAATAAACTATAACGTAGTCGTAGTACCGAAGAACTTGATATTGAACCCAAAATTGTGACAGTAGATATAAGGCCCGACTAGATGGCCAGACCATACCTATTTTGATACAAAACCCCACGAAATCACCCTGTAGGTGTCTCACCATGCCAAATTTGGGGAAGTGTATTTATGCCAACCGTTAAAATCCGTCCAGATGCAAGAGACCACCACCACCATAAGGCCAACCAGGCAGAACAAGAAGATGCATGATGATTGAATGGCCGATCAACTAGATTTTTCAGGCTCTCCTGCCCCGGAAGGATTCATTGATAAGAGTTAAGTCGGTAGTCTCAGAATATCCACATGTATTCAGCGCTTTCTCTATTGAGAACATAATGAAATCATAGAGCACGTACCGCATTCCTGTCACAATCCCTAGCCAGTTAGGGAGCGATTTAGGCGTATCACCCCTTCCCAGTACGAAGAGGTACGCAACCATATACTGGAGATGTAAAAAGGTTAGGGAAGGTCATTAGTCGTCTAGCCATCCATGGTTTCAAGTTAAAGCCATCAACATGTTACAAGTGCCAAAAGTGCACTATCTAGGACATATCCTTTTGATAGCAACTGACCCCAGTAAGACTGCAGCTATTGCGAATTGACCCACACCGCAAACAAAGAAGTACGTGCATTTTTGGGGTTAACTAATTATTACAGGACGTAATTGTCCCCAATTTTGCCCGGTCGCTGTGCCCCTGCACGAGTTATTTGGAGGACCTCATGAGGGTAAAAGAAGGAAAGACCATCTATCCCTCTGCTCATTATCATGCCTGCTTGGTGCCAAATCTAAATATTTCCTTTCTAGGATCAACTGTACAGACTTCCAACAGCTACCACTGGTAATCAATGTTGTTTAACCCTGTCAGCTACTGACATCTACATATTTCCTTTCCGGCATCAACTGTACAGACTTCCAACAGCTACCACTGGTAATCAATGTTGTTTAACCCTGTCAGCTACTGACATCTACTATATCCTTTCCGGCAGCAACTGTACAGACTTCCAACAGCTACCACTGGTAACCAATGTTGTTTAACCCTGTCAGCTACTGACATCTACGTATATCCTTTCCGGCAGCAACTGTACAGACTTCAAACAGCTACAACTGCAAACCAATGTTGTTTAACCCTGTCAGCTACTGACATCTACATATTTACTTTCCGGCAGCAAGTGTACAGACTTCCAACAGCTACCACTGGTAACCAATGTTGTTTAACCCTGTCAGCTACTGACATCTACATATTTCCTTTCCGGCAGCAACTGTACAGAATTCCAACAGCTACCACTGGTAACCAATGATGTTTAACCCTGTCAGCTACTGACATCTACATATATCCTTTCCGGCAGCAACTGTACAGACTTCCAACAGCTACCACTGGTAACCAATGTTGTTTAACCCTGTCAGCTACTGACATCTACATATATCCTTTCCGGCATCAACTGTACAGACTTCCAACAGCTACCAACAGCTACCACTGCTAACCAATGTTGTTTAACCCTGTCAGCTACTGACATCTCAATATTTCCTTTCCGGCATCAACTGTACAGTCTTCCAACAGCTACCACTGCTAACCAATGTTGTTTAACCCTGTCAGCTACTGACATCTAGATATTTCCTTTCCGGCATCAACTGTACAGACTTCCAACAGCTACCACTGCTAACCAATGTTGTTTAACCCTGTCAGCTACTGACATCTCAATATTTCCTTTCCGGCATCAACTGTACAGTCTTCCAACAGCTACCACTGCTAACCAATGTTGTTTAACCCTGTCAGCTACTGACATCTCAATATTTCCTCTGTACACCATAGCCCATCTATTTCCCTCGATAACGTGCCTGAACCGCCTTTTTTGTTTAAGCATTCATCATATCTACTTGAGGCAGCGCATAAAATTGTTTTGTTAAAGACCTCGCCGACGGTTCACATGTTTTTTTTCTTTCGCCATGTAGGCTGTGCTAGTTAACCGTTATAATACGGGTCTAGTAGTTATGTGGCTAGTCAGAATTGGTTGATGTTTAATTTTGACTTGGAGTTAATATTGTTATTTTTTGTCGTGTTGTGATTTCAGCTAGAATAAATAAATAGGCAGGCATACATGGGGACCGGGTAGTCTTGATTAGGAATTAAGCATGCAAGTGACAGAAGGAGAGTTAGAAGAATTTGTTGAAGAAGTAGGAAAGCTGGTGGTTAATAAGTTTGGGCGGGATTCAGTAACAGCAGAACTACAAGGTAAGCATACTGTGTCTTTCCCAATCGAGAGCAAACTTGGGAAACTTCAAAGAAAAATGGACCCCAGCTAGTTGCTAGATAGTCCAGTAGAGGTGCAAGGAGTCCTCTTCGCAGCCCTAAACTTGAAATTAGAAGAGGATGTGGTTGAACGAAAACCCCACCTATTGTCCTTTTTCAGTGGGGACCTAAGGCTAAAAGGGGGCAAGGTAGGTTTTGAGGGGTGGAAGTATGAAGTCGACTGTTTGTCAAAAGATTATAGTCCTGCTCCTCGGATGCCCTAGATAGGATGGTACAGAGATCGCTGAGGGGGAGGCTGGGCAGATTGCTTTTAGCATGGGGCCAGAGGCCTCTACGAAGGATATCGGCCATATAAACTAGAGGGTTCTACGGAACTGTGGAAAGCCGGGCCGTACTATTACAGCAATTGCATTGCACCCGGCAGACAGCGGGGGAGCCAATAGCAATGTACAGTACCCGGCTACAATTGCTGGTAGAACGGGTAGAGCGCAGTGGTGGACTTCCAGGGGGATGCAAAAGATGAGACATTTGATGGACAATAACGGTGAAGGGGGCAATTAGGCATCGATACAAGAGTGTGCATGATTTTGATGGGGTGGTGTCGATTGCCCGGGCCATGGAACAGGCGATAGAACATAAGATTTCCGTGGCCAACATCCAACACGCACAAAGGCGCAAAATCTTACCACCACGACCGAACCAAATACTGCTGCCCCTTCCAAAACTACCCAGATACAAGTAGATGGCAAAGAACAGCAGGAATAAGAGTTGACCTACGTCAAAGGGGGGCCTTTGTTTGCCAAATAAAAATGTCAGAGTTAAAAATGTCAAAGGTTAAAATGTCAGAGGTAAAAATGTCAAAGGTAAAAATGCCAGAGGTAAAAATGCCAGAGGTTAAAATGCCAGAGGTAAAAATGTCAGAGGTAAAAATGTAATTTTAGGCCGTTTAAGGTGTGAGGGCGAGGGACATTTTGTGTGGAGTGTGCATTACTGCCTCAACCATGCAGGCCCCCCTACCCAGAATCTACCCCCACATACACCCCCAGCCGATCCCGATCCTGCAAATTATGGCAAATCAGGGAGAGTAATGCCTCTAAAAGGGCAGGGGCCACCACACTTGGGCAAGCAGTAGGTTCCAACTCGGGTGTTCCTCCCCCCCAAAAACAAAAACCCCGGAGCTCCCCCAAAAGAGATTTTAAACCGGTTGGTAGGGAGAGCCAATGAAAGCAAAGCTATAACACAAGGTCGAAGGTGCCATATGCTTGTTAGATACCAGGTCCCGGGTGTCTACACTGTCAAAAAGCTTTTATATCCGTAGCTTATTCCCTGTCCCCCTATTGGAAATCTTTGTTTCCTTACTCCCCAATAAACTATAACGTAGTCGTAGTACCGAAGAACTTGATATTGAACCCAAAATTGTGACAGTAGATATAAGGCCCGACTAGATGGCCAGACCATACCTATTTTGATACAAAACCCCACAAAATCACCCTGTAGGTGTCTCACCATGCCAAATTTGGGGAAGTGTATTTATGCCAACCGTTAAAATCTGTCCAGATGCAAGAGACCACCACCACCATAAGGCCAACCAGGCAGAACAAGAAGATGCATGGTGATTGAATGGCCGATCAACTAGATTTTTCAGGCTCTCCTGCCCCGGAAGGATTCATTGATAAGAGTTAAGTCGGTAGTCTCAGAATATCCACATGTATTCAGCGCCTTCTCTATTGAGAACATAATGAAATCATAGAGCACGTACCGCATTCCTGTCACAATCCCTAGCCAGTTAGGGAGCGATTTAGGCGTATCACCCCTTCCCAGTACAAAGAGGTATGCAACCATATACTGGCGATGTAAAAAGGTTAGGGAAGGTCATTAGTCGTCTAGCCATCCATGGTTTCAAGTTAAAGCCATCAACATGTTACAAGTGCCAAAAGTGCACTATCTAGGACATATCCTTTCGATAGCAACTGACCCCAGTAAGACTGCAGCTATTGCGAATTGACCCACACCGCAAACAAAGAAGTACGTGCATTTTTGGGGTTAACTAATTATTACAGGACGTTTGTCCCCAATTTTGCCCGGTCGCTGTGCCCCTGCACGAGTTATTTGGAGGACCTCATGAGGGTAAAAGAAGGAAAGACCATCTATCCCTCTGCTCATTATCATGCCTGCTTGGTGCCAAATCTAAATATTTCCTTTCTAGGATCAACTGTACAGACTTCCAACAGCTACCACTGGTAATCAATGTTGTTTAACCCTGTCAGCTACTGACATCTACATATATCCTTTCCGGCAGCAACTGTACAGACTTCCAACAGCTACCACTGGTAACCAATGTTGTTTAACCCTGTCAGCTACTGACATCTACGTATATCCTTTCCGGCAGCAACTGTACAGACTTCAAACAGCTACAACTGCAAACCAATGTTGTTTAACCCTGTCAGCTACTGACATCTACATATTTACTTTCCGGCAGCAAGTGTACAGACTTCCAACAGCTACCACTGGTAACCAATGTTGTTTAACCCTGTCAGCTACTGACATCTACATATTTCCTTTCCGGCAGCAACTGTACAGAATTCCAACAGCTACCACTGGTAACCAATGATGTTTAACCCTGTCAGCTACTGACATCTACATATATCCTTTCCGGCAGCAACTGTACAGACTTCCAACAGCTACCACTGGTAACCAATGTTGTTTAACCCTGTCAGCTACTGACATCTACATATATCCTTTCCGGCATCAACTGTACAGACTTCCAACAGCTACCACTGCTAACCAATGTTGTTTAACCCTGTCAGCTACTGACATCTCAATATTTCCTTTCCGGCATCAACTGTACAGTCTTCCAACAGCTACCACTGCTAACCAATGTTGTTTAACCCTGTCAGCTACTGACATCTAGATATTTCCTTTCCGGCATCAACTGTACAGACTTCCAACAGCTACCACTGCTAACCAATGTTGTTTAACCCTGTCAGCTACTGACATCTCAATATTTCCTTTCCGGCATCAACTGTACAGTCTTCCAACAGCTACCACTGCTAACCAATGTTGTTTAACCCTGTCAGCTACTGACATCTCAATATTTCCTCTGTACACCATAGCCCATCTATTTCCCTCGATAACGTGCCTGAACCGCCTTTTTTGTTTAAGCATTCATCATATCTACTTGAGGCAGCGCATAAAATTGTTTTGTTAAAGACCTCGCCGACGGTTCACATGTTTTTTTTCTTTCGCCATGTAGGCTGTGCTAGTTAACCGTTATAATACGGGTCTAGTAGTTATGTGGCTAGTCAGAATTGGTTGATGTTTAATTTTGACTTGGAGTTAATATTGTTATTTTTTGTCGTGTTGTGATTTCAGCTAGAATAAATAAATAGGCAGGCATACATGGGGACCGGGTAGTCTTGATTAGGAATTAAGCATGCAAGTGACAGAAGGAGAGTTAGAAGAATTTGTTGAAGAAGTAGGAAAGCTGGTGGTTAATAAGTTTGGGCGGGATTCAGTAACAGCAGAACTACAAGGTAAGCATACTGTGTCTTTCCCAATCGAGAGCAAACTTGGGAAACTTCAAAGAAAAATGGACCCCAGCTAGTTGCTAGATAGTCCAGTAGAGGTGCAAGGAGTCCTCTTCGCAGCCCTAAACTTGAAATTAGAAGAGGATGTGGTTGAACGAAAACCCCACCTATTGTCCTTTTTCAGTGGGGACCTAAGGCTAAAAGGGGGCAAGGTAGGTTTTGAGGGGTGGAAGTATGAAGTCGACTGTTTGTCAAAAGATTATAGTCCTGCTCCTCGGATGCCCTAGATAGGATGGTACAGAGATCGCTGAGGGGGAGGCTGGGCAGATTGCTTTTAGCATGGGGCCAGAGGCCTCTACGAAGGATATCGGCCATATAAACTAGAGGGTTCTACGGAACTGTGGAAAGCCGGGCCGTACTATTACAGCAATTGCATTGCACCCGGCAGACAGCGGGGGAGCCAATAGCAATGTACAGTACCCGGCTACAATTGCTGGTAGAACGGGTAGAGCGCAGTGGTGGACTTCCAGGGGGATGCAAAAGATGAGACATTTGATGGACAATAACGGTGAAGGGGGCAATTAGGCATCGATACAAGAGTGTGCATGATTTTGATGGGGTGGTGTCGATTGCCCGGGCCATGGAACAGGCGATAGAACTTAAGATTCCCGTGGCCAACATCCAACACGCACAAAGGCGCAAAATCTTACCACCACGACCGAACCAAATACTGCTGCCCCTTCCAAAACTACCCAGATACAAGTAGATGGCAAAGAACAGCAGGAATAAGAGTTGACCTACGTCAAAGGGGGGCCTTTGTTTGCCAAATAAAAATGTCAGAGTTAAAAATGTCAAAGGTTAAAATGTCAGAGGTAAAAATGTCAAAGGTAAAAATGCCAGAGGTTAAAATGCCAGAGGTAAAAATGTCAGAGGTAAAAATGTAATTTTAGGCCGTTTAAGGTGTGAGGGCGAGGGACATTTTGTGTGGAGTGTGCATTACTACCTCAACCATGCAGGCCCCCCTACCCAGAATCTACCCCCACATACACCCCCAGCCGATCCCGATCCTGCAAATTATGGCAAATCAGGGAGAGTAATGCCTCTAAAAGGGCAGGGGCCACCACACTTGGGCAAGCAGTAGGTTCCAACTCGGGTGTTCCTCCCCCCCAAAAACAAAAACCCCGGAGCTCCCCCAAAAGAGATTTTAAACCGGTTGGTAGGGAGAGCCAATGAAAGCAAAGCTATAACACAAGGTCGAAGGTGCCATATGCTTGTTAGATACCAGGTCCCGGGTGTCTACACTGTCAAAAAGCTTTTATATCCGTAGCTTATTCCCTGTCCCCCTATTGGAAATCTTTGTTTCCTTACTCCCCAATAAACTATAACGTAGTCGTAGTACCGAAGAACTTGATATTGAACCCAAAATTGTGACAGTAGATATAAGGCCCGACTAGATGGCCAGACCATACCTATTTTGATACAAAACCCCACGAAATCACCCTGTAGGTGTCTCACCATGCCAAATTTGGGGAAGTGTATTTATGCCAACTGTTAAAATCCGTCCAGATGCAAGAGACCACCACCACCATAAGGCCAACCAGGCAGAACAAGAAGATGCATGGTGATTGAATGGCCGATCAACTAGATTTTTCAGGCTCTCCTGCCCCGGAAGGATTCATTGATAAGAGTTAAGTCGGTAGTCTCAGAATATCCACATGTATTCAGCGCTTTCTCTATTGAGAACATAATGAAATCATAGAGCATGTACCGCATTCCTGTCACAATCCCTAGCCAGTTAGGGAGCGATTTAGGCGTATCACCCCTTCCCAGTACAAAGAGGTACGCAACCATATACTGGAGATGTAAAAAGGTTAGGGAAGGTCATTAGTCGTCTAGCCATCCATGGTTTCAAGTTAAAGCCATCAACATGTTACAAGTGCCAAAAGTGCACTATCTAGGACATATCCTTTTGATAGCAACTGACCCCAGTAAGACTGCAGCTATTGCGAATTGACCCACACCGCAAACAAAGAAGTACGTGCATTTTTGGGGTTAACTAATTATTACAGGACGTTTGTCCCCAATTTTGCCCGGTCGCTGTGCCCCTGCACGAGTTATTTGGAGGACCTCATGAGGGTAAAAGAAGGAAAGACCATCTATCCCTCTGCTCATTATCATGCCTGCTTGGTGCCAAATCTAAATATTTCCTTTTTAGGATCAACTGTACAGACTTCCAACAGCTACCACTGGTAATCAATGTTGTTTAACCCTGTCAGCTACTGACATCTACATATTTCCTTTCCGGCATCAACTGTACAGACTTCCAACAGCTACCACTGGTAATCAATGTTGTTTAACCCTGTCAGCTACTGACATCTACATATATCCTTTCCGGCAGCAACTGTACAGACTTCCAACAGCTACCACTGCTAACCAATGTTGTTTAACCCTGTCAGCTACTGACATCTACGTATATCCTTTCCGGCAGCAACTGTACAGACTTCAAACAGCTACCACTGCAAACCAATGTTGTTTAACCCTGTCAGCTACTGACATCTACATATTTACTTTCCGGCAGCAAGTGTACAGACTTCCAACAGCTACCACTGGTAACCAATGTTGTTTAACCCTGTCAGCTACTGACATCTACATATTTCCTTTCCGGCAGCAACTGTACAGAATTCCAACAGCTACCACTGGTAACCAATGATGTTTAACCCTGTCAGCTACTGACATCTACATATATCCTTTCCGGCAGCAACTGTACAGACTTCCAACAGCTACCACTGGTAACCAATGTTGTTTAACCCTGTCAGCTACTGACATCTACATATATCCTTTCCGGCATCAACTGTACAGACTTCCAACAGCTACCACTGCTAACCAATGTTGTTTAACCCTGTCAGCTACTGACATCTCAATATTTCCTTTCCGGCATCAACTGTACAGTCTTCCAACAGCTACCACTGCTAACCAATGTTGTTTAACCCTGTCAGCTACTGACATCTAGATATTTCCTTTCCGGCATCAACTGTACAGACTTCCAACAGCTACCACTGCTAACCAATGTTGTTTAACCCTGTCAGCTACTGACATCTCAATATTTCCTTTCCGGCATCAACTGTACAGTCTTCCAACAGCTACCACTGCTAACCAATGTTGTTTAACCCTGTCAGCTACTGACATCTAGATATTTCCTTTCCGGCATCAACTGTACAGACTTCCAACAGCTACCACTGCTAACCAATGTTGTTTAACCCTGTCAGCTACTGACATCTCAATATTTCCTCTGTACACCATAGCCCATCTATTTCCCTCGATAACGTGCCTGAACCGCCTTTTTTGTTTAAGCATTCATCATATCTACTTGAGGCAGCGCATAAAATTGTTTTGTTAAAGACCTCGCCGACGGTTCACATGTTTTTTTTCTTTCGCCATGTAGGCTGTGCTAGTTAACCATTATAATACGGGTCTAGTAGTTATGTGGCTAGTCAGAATTGGTTGATGTTTAATTTTGACTTGGAGTTAATATTGTTATTTTTTGTCGTGTTGTGATTTCAGCTAGAATAAATAAATAGGCAGGCATACATGGGGACCGGGTAGTCTTGATTAGGAATTAAGCATGCAAGTGACAGAAGGAGAGTTAGAAGAATTTGTTGAAGAAGTAGGAAAGCTGGTGGTTAATAAGTTTGGGCGGGATTCAGTAACAGCAGAACTACAAGGTAAGCATACTGTGTCTTTCCCAATCGAGAGCAAACTTGGGAAACTTCAAAGAAAAATGGACCCCAGCTAGTTGCTAGATAGTCCAGTAGAGGTGCAAGGAGTCCTCTTCGCAGCCCTAAACTTGAAATTAGAAGAGGATGTGGTTGAACGAAAACCCCACCTATTGTCCTTTTTCAGTGGGGACCTAAGGCTAAAAGGGGGCAAGGTAGGTTTTGAGGGGTGGAAGTATGAAGTCGACTGTTTGTCAAAAGATTATAGTCCTGCTCCTCGGATGCCCTAGATAGGATGGTACAGAGATCGCTGAGGGGGAGGCTGGGCAGATTGCTTTTAGCATGGGGCCAGAGGCCTCTACGAAGGATATCGGCCATATAAACTAGAGGGTTCTACGGAACTGTGGAAAGCCGGGCCGTACTATTACAGCAATTGCATTGCACCCGGCAGACAGCGGGGGAGCCAATAGCAATGTACAGTACCCGGCTACAATTGCTGGTAGAACGGGTAGAGCGCAGTGGTGGACTTCCAGGGGGATGCAAAAGATGAGACATTTGATGGACAATAACGGTGAAGGGGGCAATTAGGCATCGATACAAGAGTGTGCATGATTTTGATGGGGTGGTGTCGATTGCCCGGGCCATGGAACAGGCGATAGAACATAAGATTTTTCGTGGCCAACATCCAACACGCACAAAGGCGCAAAATCTTACCACCACGACCGAACCAAATACTGCTGCCCCTTCCAAAACTACCCAGATACAAGTAGATGGCAAAGAACAGCAGGAATAAGAGTTGACCTACGTCAAAGGGGGGCCTTTGTTTGCCAAATAAAAATGTCAGAGTTAAAAATGTCAAAGGTTAAAATGTCAGAGGTAAAAATGTCAAAGGTAAAAATGCCAGAGGTAAAAATGCCAGAGGTTAAAATGCCAGAGGTAAAAATGTCAGAGGTAAAAATGTAATTTTAGGCCGTTTAAGGTGTGAGGGCGAGGGACATTTTGTGTGGAGTGTGCATTACTACCTCAACCATGCAGGCCCCCCTACCCAGAATCTACCCCCACATACACCCCCAGCCGATCCCGATCCTGCAAATTATGGCAAATCAGGGAGAGTAATGCCTCTAAAAGGGCAGGGGCCACCACACTTGGGCAAGCAGTAGGTTCCAACTCGGGTGTTCCTCCCCCCCAAAAACAAAAACCCCGGAGCTCCCCCAAAAGAGATTTTAAACCGGTTGGTAGGGAGAGCCAATGAAAGCAAAGCTATAACACAAGGTCGAAGGTGCCATATGCTTGTTAGATACCAGGTCCCGGGTGTCTACACTGTCAAAAAGCTTTTATATCCGTAGCTTATTCCCTGTCCCCCTATTGGAAATCTTTGTTTCCTTACTCCCCAATAAACTATAACATAGTCGTAGTACCGAAGAACTTGATATTGAACCCAAAATTGTGACAGTAGATATAAGGCCCGACTAGATGGCCAGACCATACCTATTTTGATACAAAACCCCACGAAATCACCCTGTAGGTGTCTCACCATGCCAAATTTGGGGAAGTGTATTTATGCCAACCGTTAAAATCCGTCCAGATGCAAGAGACCACCACCACCATAAGGCCAACCAGGCAGAACAAGAAGATGCATGGTGATTGAATGGCCGATCAACTAGATTTTTCAGGCTCTCCTGCCCCGGAAGGATTCATTGATAAGAGTTAAGTCGGTAGTCTCAGAATATCCACATGTATTCAGCGCTTTCTCTATTGAGAACATAATGAAATCATAGAGCACGTACCGCATTCCTGTCACAATCCCTAGCCAGTTAGGGAGCGATTTAGGCGTATCACCCCTTCCCAGTACAAAGAGGTACGCAACCATATACTGGAGATGTAAAAAGGTTAGGGAAGGTCATTAGTCGTCTAGCCATCCATGGTTTCAAGTTAAAGCCATCAACATGTTACAAGTGCCAAAAGTGCACTATCTAGGACATATCCTTTTGATAGCAACTGACCCCAGTAAGACTGCAGCTATTGCGAATTGACCCACACCGCAAACAAAGAAGTACGTGCATTTTTGGGGTTAACTAATTATTACAGGACGTTTGTCCCCAATTTTGCCCGGTCGCTGTGCCCCTGCACGAGTTATTTGGAGGACCTCATGAGGGTAAAAGAAGGAAAGACCATCTATCCCTCTGCTCATTATCATGCCTGCTTGGTGCCAAATCTAAATATTTCCTTTCTGGCATCAACTGTACAGACTTCCAACAGCTACCACTGCTAACCAATGTTGTTTAACCCTGTCAGCTACTGACATCTCAATATTTCCTTTCTGGCAGCAACTGTACAGACTTCCAACAGCTACCACTACTAACCAATGTTGTTTAACCATGTCAGCTACTGACATCTCAATATTTCCTGTCCAGCATCAACTGTACAGACTTCCAACAGTTACCACTGCTAACCAATGTTGTTTAACCCTGTCAGCTACTGATATTTACATATTTCCTTTCCGGCAGCAACTGTACAGAATTCCAACAGCTACCACTGCTAACCAATGTTGTTTAACCCTGTCAGCTACTGACATCTCAATATTTCCCGTCCAGCATCAACTGTACAGACTTCCAACAGTTACCACTGCTAACCAATGTTGTTTAACCCTGTCAGCTACTGATATTTACATATTTCCTTTCCGGCATCAACTGTACAGTCTTCCAACAGTTACCACTGCTAACCAATGTTGTTTAACCCTGTCAGCTACTGATATCTACATATTTCCTTTCCGACATCAACTGTACAGACTTCCAATAGCTACCACTGCTTATCAATGTTGTTTAACCCTGTCAGCTACTGACATCTAGATGTGAAGGCTTTACGTGGCATTGTGTATTTTGAATTATAAGAAAGGATAGGGACAAAATGTAGAATATACAATAGCACATATCAATAAATTTCTTGCCCAAAGATATTATTGCTTTGTTGGGCCATGAACCAAAACACTTTACAACCCAAGGTCAATTCTTTTAGCTAAAGAATGACATATATATATACTTAGAGAATTAAAAAGGGATATAGTTTGAAGTTAAGTAAATAATGATATAGATTAATGTCTTGACAAAGGTCATGAATGCTTTGCTGGACCTTGAACCCAGACACTTTACAACCCAAGGTCAATTGTTGATACCAAATAATGGCATGTTTATGAGAACAAATTCTTAATCAAAGACTTAGAAAGGGATATAAATGAACATTTTGAAATTGACAATGTGAAATATATAGATAAATGTCTTGCCTAAGGACATAAATGCTTTGCTTGCCATGAACTCAGACACTTCACAACCCCAGGTCCATTCTTTTAGCTATAGAATGGTATGTTTATAAATCAGAGACTTAGGGATATAGATTAAAATTATGAAATTGACGATAGGAAATATATAGATTAATGTCTTGCCCAAGGACATAAATGCTTTGCTGGACCATGAACTCAGACACTTCACAACCCCAGGTCCATTCTTTTAGCTTTATAATGGCATGTTTATAAATCAGAGACTTAGGGATATAGATTAAAATTATGAAATTGACAATAGGAAATATATAGATTAATGTCTTGCCCAAGGACATAAATGCTTTGCTGGACCATGAACCCAGACATTTTACAACCCCGGTAACTTTTTGTAGCTATAGAATGGCATTTTTAATTTATAAATATACGTAATCAGAGACGTAGTAAGGGATATAAGTTTTCCGGGATAAATTAACATTTTAAAATTTGACAATGGGAAGTATATAGATTAATGTCTTGCCCAAGAACATAAATGCTTTGCTGGACCGTGAACCTAGACATTTCACAACCCTAAGTCCATTCTTTTAGCTTTAGAATGGCATGTTTATAAATCAGAGACTCAGAAAGCCATATAATTGACATTGGGAAATATATAGATTAATGTCTTGCCCAAGAACATAAATGCTTTGCTTGACCATGAACTCAGATACTTCACAACTCCAGGACAATTCTTTTAGCCATAGAATGGCATTTTTATATGAAAAAATATGTAATTATTCAGAGTCTTAAAAAGGGATATAATTGACAATAATGAAATTGACAATTGGAAATATATAGCTTAATGTCTTGCCCAAGGACATGAATGCTTTGCTGGACCATGAACCCTAACACTAAACCTGGGTCAATTGTTTATACCAAAGAATGGCATGTTTATACCTAATCAGAGACGTAAAAAGGGATATAAATTAACATTATGAAATTGACATTATGAAATTGACAATGGGAAATATAGAGCTTAATGTCTTGCGCAAGGACATAAATGCATTGCTGGACCATGAACCCAGATATATCACAACCCCGGGTCAATTCTTTTACCTATTGAATGGCATGTTTATTAATCAGAGACTTAGAAAGGGACTTAAAAAGGGATATAATTGACATTATGAAAATGACAATGGGAAATGTATAGATTAATGTCTTGCCTAGGGACATAAATGCTGTGCTGGACCATGAACTAGGACATTTCACAGCCCCAGGTTAATTTTTGAAACCAAAAAATGGAAAGTTTTTAAGAAAAAATCTATGCTTAATTAGAGACTTAGAAAGGGATATAAATTAACATTTTGAAATTGACAATGGGAAATATACAGATTAATGTCTTGCCCAAGGACATAACTGCTTTATTTGTACCATTTTCCCAGACACTTCACAACCCCAGGTCAATTGTTTATACCAAAGAATGGCATGTTTATGACAACAAATACTTAGAAAGGGATATACAGTGCGTCCCAGAAAAAACGAAACCGAGATTTATTGATGTTTTATTATAACTTAATCACAATTGTAATTGATAAATGACACATTTCTGGAAAGCTTAGATCCTCCTCTTTCATTTGATGCAACTCATATAATGCATATTTCATGGATAAGTGATTAAAATCAATTTGAAGAGAGGAAACCAAAAAGTCATTTGGCTGACGATATCTGAATTTCAAAGAGAAAATCAAATTTCTAGAAATTTGAGTTTCTGCCCTTTCATATGACACCTTAGTTAGGAAAAATGAGCTAGGAATAACAAAGTTCTCTTTGTTTAAAGTAGTGCTTGCATTTCCATAATTTCATTAAACAAATTCGTTTTCACTTGCTGCCTGCCGTAGCAACCAACAGAATTAACAACAGACTTAACTCAGTTTAGTTGACAATCAGCCATGTAGTGAAAACGAATTCGTTTGATAAAATTATGGAGATGCAAGCACTACTTTAAACACACAGAACTATGTCATTCCTTGCTCATTTTTCCAGGTTGAGGTGTCATATGAAAGGGCAAAAACTCAACTTTCTAGAAATGTGATTTTCTCTTTGAAATTCAGAAACCGTCCGCCAAATGACTTTATGGTTTCCTCTCTTCAAATTCATTTTAATCATTCATGCGTGAAATATGCATCATATGAGTTGCATTGAATGAAAGAGGAGGATCTAAGCTTTCCAAAAATGTTCATTTTTAATTATAAATATGACTAAGTTATGATAAAACATTGATAATTCTCAGTTTCGTTTTTTCTGGGACGCACTGTACATTAACATTTTGAAATTGACAATGGGAAATATATAGATTAATGTCTTGCACAAGGACATAAATGCTTTGCTGGACCATGAATCCAGACACTTCACAACCCCAGGTCAATTGTTTATACCAAAGAATGGAGTGTTTATTAGAACAAATTCTTATTCAGAGACTTAGAAAGGGATGTGAATTAACATTATGAAATTGAAAATGGGAAATATATAGCTTAATGTCTTGCACAAGGACATAACTGCTTTGCTGTACTATATACCCAGACATTTCTCAACTGAAGGTCCATTCTTGTAGCTATAGAATGGCATTTTTATAATATATGTATTTAGAGACTTAGAAAGGGATATAATTGACAATAATGAAATTGACAATGGGAAATGTATAGATTAATGTCTTGCCCAAGGACATAAATGCTTTGCTGGACCATGAACCCAGACATTTCACAACCCCAGTAACTTTTTGTAGCTATAGAATGGCATGTTTAATTAAAAAAATATACGTAATCAGAGACGTAGTAAGGGATATAAATTTTCCGGGATAAATTAACATTTTAAAATTGACAATGGGAAATAAATAGATTAATATCTTGCCCAAGGACATGAATGCTTTGCTGGACCATGAACTCAGACACCTCACAACCCCAGGTCAATTGTTTATACCAAAGAATGGAGTGTTTTAAAGAAAAAATATATATTTAACCAGAGACGTAGAAAGGGATAAAAAAAAAAAGGGAAATTGACAATGGGAAATACATAGATTAATGTCTTTCCCAAGGACATAAATGCTTTGCTGGACCATGAACCCAGACATTTCACAACCCAAGGTCCATTCTTTTAGGTATAAAATGGAATGAGTTAAAAATCAGAGACTTGGAAAGCCATATTATTGAAACAATGAAATTGACAATGGGAAATATAGAGCTTAATGTCTTGCGCAAGGACATAAATGCATTGCTGGACCATGAACCCAGATATATCACAACCCCGGGTCAATTCTTTTACCTATTGAATGGCATGTTTATTAATCAAAGACTTAGAAAGGGACTTAAAAAGGGATATAATTGACTTTATGAAAATGACAATGGAAAATGTATAGATTAATGTCTTGCCCAAGGACATAAATGCTTTGCTGGACCATGAACTAGGACATTTCACAACCCCAGGTTAATTTTTTATACCAAAAAATGAAAAGTATTAAAGAAAAAATCTATGCTTAATCAGAGACTTAGAAAGGGATATAAATTAACATTTTGAAATTGACAATGGGAAATATACA
Source organism: Strongylocentrotus purpuratus (assembly GCF_000002235.5). Classification (NCBI taxonomy): domain Eukaryota; kingdom Metazoa; phylum Echinodermata; class Echinoidea; order Camarodonta; family Strongylocentrotidae; genus Strongylocentrotus; species Strongylocentrotus purpuratus. Next base: position 5,336,012 of record NW_022145607.1, on the reverse strand, counting down.
GATTAATGTCTTGCCCAAGGACATGAATGTTTTGCAGGACCATGAATCCAGACACTTCACAACCCCAGGTCAATTTTTTTGTAACACAGAATGGCATGTTTATTAGAACAAATTCTTATTCAGAGACTTAGAAAGGGATATGAATTAACATTATGAAATTGACAATGGGAAATATATAGATTAATGTCTTGCCCAAGGACATAACTGCTTTGCTGTACCATATACCCAGACATTTCTCAACTGAAGGTCCATTCTTGTAGCTATAGAATGGCATTTTTATTTGAAGAAATATATGTATTTGGAGACTTAGAATGGGAAATAATTGACAATAATGAAATTGACAATGGGAAATATATAGCTTAATGTATTGCCCAAGGACATAAATGCTTTGCTGGACCATGAACCCAGACACTTCACAACCCCAGGTCAATTGTTTATACCAAAGAATGGCATGTTTATGCCTAATCAGAGACGTAAAAAGGGATATAATTTGAAATAAAGTAACTGACGATGGGAAATATACAGATTAATGTCTTTCCCAAGGACATAAATGCTTTGCTGGACCATGAACCAAGACACTTCACAGCCCCAGGTCAATTGTTTATACCAAAGAATGGCATGGTTATGAGAACAAATTCTTATTCAGAGACTTAGAAAGGGATATGAATTAACATTATGAAATTGAAAATGGAAAATATATATACGTAAACTCAGACATTTCACAGCCCAAGGTCCATTCTTTTAGCTATAGAATGGCATGATTCTAAATCAGAGATGTAGAAAGGGATATAATTAACAATAATGAAATTGACAATGGAAAATATATAGATTAATGTCTTGCCCAAGAACATAAATGCTTTGCTGGACCATGAACCTAGACACTTCACAACCCCAGGTCAATTTTTTTAGCAATAGAATGGCATTCTTATATGAAAAAAATATATATATGTAAACTGAATTGAATACAAGGGAAGTGACATTCCGCGGCATTGTGGAACTAGGAAACCACATCATGTAAAACATTGGAATATGGACGTAATGTGATATGGAAGTAGGTAATGGGAAAGAGGCAAGAATGTGAATATAGGTCATAAGGACCATTTTAGGAAGACAAATGGAACATTTCTTGTTCAATGTTAACCATCCATACATAAAATTTTGTCAACAATGAACCTCTTGCCATGGGAAGCAACACTATAGAATCCACGTAAAATAAGAGCTATACAAGGACATCAAATAATAATGGTACAAATGATGGAAACTGATAAGTGAATAGACTGTCAAGAAACGGTACCTGTTGGGAAGGCAGACGAAGTGGTGAATCTGGTGTGAATGGGTCAGGAATGCTGGTGGTGAATCTGGTGTGAATGCGGCGGGAAAAGCAGGAAGGCAGGAATGCTGGTGGTGAATCTGGTGGTGGTTCTGGTGGTGTACCTGGTGTGAATGCAGCGGGAAAGGCAGGAAGGCAGGAATGCTGGCGGTGAATCTGGTGGTGAATCTGGTGTGAATGCGGCGGGAAAGGCAGGAATGCTGGTGGTGAATCTGGTGGTGAATCTGGTGTGAATGCGGCGGGAAAGGCAGGAATGCTGGTGGTGAATCTGGTGGTGTACCTGGTGTGAATGCGGCGGGAAAGGCAGGAAGGCAGGAATGCTGGCGGTGAATCTGGTGGTGAATCTGGTGTGAATGCGGCGGGAAAGGCAGGAATGCTGGTGGTGAATCTGGTGGTGAATCTGGTGTGAATGCGGCGGGAAAGGCAGGAATGCTGGTGGTGAATCTGGTGGTGAATCTGGTGTGAATGCGGCGGGAAAGGCAGGAAGGCAGGAATGCTGGTGGTGAATCTGGTGGTGAATCTGGTGGTGAATCTGGTGTGAATGCGGCGGGAAAGGCAGGAATGCTGGTGGTGAATCTGGTGGTGAATCTGGTGTGAATGCGGCGGGAAAGGCAGGAATGCTGGTGGTGAATCTGGTGGTGAATCTGGTGTGAATGCGGCGGGAAAGGCAGGAAGGCAGGAATGCTGGCGGTGAATATGGTGTGAATTAGGCAGGAAGGCAGGAATGCTGGTTTTACAGATGAATTTAGAATATGTTGTATACTGGGAGTCCTTGTATGATGGTAGCTCTTATTTCACGTCTGCCTGCTGGAGAATACCCAAAAATATATTGTATTCACAATTGTATTCTCTACGTTGCAGTTATGAACTTTTTAAACAAGTCATAGATTTTGTTTCTCCACTTCATATATTATTTAAAGGTAATACAAAGTTTTGGTATGGGGTTATGGTTATGGTGACTTCGGTTCAAATGAACATATTGGAATTAAGCATATGCGATCCTACAATATTCAGTGGTCATTGTCGTGGTTGAAATCAAGTCTAAAGTTATACAATTGTAAATAGTAAACTCTTTATGTTGTAAAGCTCCCTCTCAAGGTCAAGATATTATTTAAGCTATGAAACAATATTTCTGGACTAAAATCGACCGATTAGCTATTCCTGTTTGGAAATTATACATCACAACTACATATTCTAAGATTTTCATGGTCGCAGCTACCATTGTACGGCAATAGGCGCCATTTGAAACTTATCAAAATTTACCGGGAGCACCGGTAAATTTTTATATTCAATTTTTCTTGAAAGCAGAAGTGTTTTAGGGGCTTAATTTTCTAGTGCTTATAATACATCCACAGGGGCATCCAAATATATCAAAATTGTAAAGAATCACTAGCCACCCAATTTTCAAAATCTCCCAAAACTTTGTATTACCTTTAACATTCACCCATGATTATTGAAGGAAAGAAACTGTTTAGCAATAGGTCTAAAATGACTGAAAGTTTCTAGAATACTATCATTAATGTTTAGTATTCAAAATGTCAACATCAAAGTTCATCGATCTCATTATTATTTTTTAATTACATGAGATTAATTTAGGATCATGGTAAAATATCATGAAAGACTTCAATGGTGAACCAACCTATACCACTTGGTAAGGCAATTCCTTTTACAATTCAAAAGCTGCGATATACCTATCACACATATTGTTATTTTAGTTGTATAGCTTTCTTCATTAGATATGAACCAATACCCTTGGCAATCCATGATATTACCATCAGTATTGCAAATGCAGATATCTCATGAATCTATTTTCAGAATATTGATTGAGTTACTTACTGGGCCTCAGTCCGATTGAACGTCTGGCTCAGCAAAGATGAAAAGCTCACGATTCAGACGCTGTGAAAGATAAGACATAATTGGAATCAAATTTCAATTCAATACTTTTGACATACTGTACATTTTCTGTTTATACAGTGCGTCCCAGAAAAAACGAAACCGAGAAGTATCGATGTTCTATCATAAGTTAATCACAACTATAATTAATGAATGATACATATTTGGAAAGCTTAGGGTCTCCTCTCTCATGTAATGCTACTCAGATGATGCATATTTCACGCATGAGTGATTAAAAGCAATTTGAAGGAAGGAAACCAAAAAGACATTTGGCGGGCAGTATCTGAATTTCGAAGAAAAAAATCACATTTCTAGAAAGTTGAGCTTCTGCCCTTTCATATGACACCTCAATCAGGAAAAATGAGCCAGAAATGACAAAGTTCTGTTTGTTTAAAGTAGTGCTTGCATTTTCATAATTTTATTAAACGAATTCGTTTTCACTGGCTGCCTGCCGTATCAATAAACGAAATTAACAAAAAGTTAACAAATTAACAAACTCCGTTTCGTTGACAATCAGCCGTAGACGAGAGTCTTCATGCATGGATGATTGTCATCAAAACGGAGTTAAGTCTTTTGTCAAATCTGCTTTTTGCTACGGCAGGCAACCAGTGAAAACGAATTCGTTTGTTAAAATTATGAAAATGTAAGGGCTACTTTAAACAAACAGAACTTTGTTATTTTTCGCTAATTTTTCCTGATTGAGGTGTCATATGAAAGGGCAGAAACTCAACTTTCTAGAAATGTGAATTTTTCTTCGAAATTCAGATACCGCCCGCCAAATGTCTTTTTGGTTTCCTTCCTTCCTTCAAATTGCTTTTAATCACTCATGCGTGAAATATGCATCATCTGAGTAGCATCAACTGAAAGAGGAGACTCTAAGCTTTCCAAATATGTATCATTCATTAATTATGGTTGTGATTAAGTTATGATAAAACATCGATACTTCTCGGTTTCGTTTTTTCTGGGACGCACTGTATAAACAGAAAAAAGTCATAGTAAAGTTATACCAGTAGGTAGATTATATGATTATTAAATGAAATTTCATGAATCACAACCTTTCTATTACATGTACATGTAGTTTTTATAGAATATTGTACAAGCTTTGACCCCAAAACACCCACATTCTCTCAATATCTACATTAAAGATAAAGACTAGTTATGGTCATGCGATTGCATTGTGAAAGAAACGTTGTGGAATCGATCAGAAAAGGTTGATCATCTAGCATATATGTGTACTGCAAGGTTCTGGAATCATCAAACTGATAAGAAATTTGGCCCAGTCTTCGTAAAGTTACAAGCACTGTACACAGAAAGATGTATATGGGACTACGCACACGTGCACGACACGTGCGTTTATCTCTCACAGTCCAATAGATAAACTAATTTACCAAATATATCAATTAGTAGGCGGTTTCCCGGCAATTTTTTTATTATCATGTATTAGTCAAAACATATTCTTTCACATGATTGGTAATAAAGAGCTTCCATTTCATTTTTTGAAATTGGGGCATTTCCAATACTGGTCTTTACCTTTAACAGAATCCCTGACCCTGTCTAAAAGCTGCATTACAATGATTTCAAGTTAACAGTTGTTAATCAAGCCTTGTAAAATCAAGGATATTGAGCTATTTTAAGAGAAATTGTTCCACATTGGAATTAAAAGAATGAGAGAGCTCGTAAAACTTTTTTCACTTCTACCCCAATTCAGTCTTCTCTCATGTTCCTGAAGCTATCAATAAATTAAATTCAATCATCTTCAGACTATTATCCCTTTTACAATAAAATGACAAGTTGATTGTTTTAGTTGAAGCATGATGGAGAGATTTACTCACGTGACCACCGGATCATATGGCAGCCTGTTGTATGAGATCTGTATAAATAAAAAGAGATATAAGTAACATGTGATATTTGAATCTATATCAAACATATTTATGAAAAGTTAGTGTGCAATCAGTAGCATATGTAGCTAAGGCATCTTGGCATGAACCCCAAAATTGTATGTTGCCCCAGGTGCCCCCCCCCCATTTGAAATTTTGAAATTTTGTAAGATCGCAATATAACATAATTATCATAATGCGAAGGGAAACTTCAATTCAATTTGATAAATTTTAATTGAAAAAAAAACACATTTAATTAAGACATTAAACAGAAAGTAAATATAAAATGGACCGATCATATACAAAGTAGCTAGCATTTGATTAGATAACAAATAAAGTTTCAAGGTGTTTATTGTAATTATTATTCCATTGTTCTCCGAGTCAATGATGTTGTGTACCATACCATAACAAAAATCAAAGAGCATTGTACCGCTAGAAATCATGCACATGCAAGGAAGGACGGTATTAAATAAAACCAACATTTTTCATAAAATTTTGCAAAATGTAAATATTTATAATTTTCTTAATAAATATTTATCAGTTGTTCCTCAAAATTGTCAATTTCACTTGTCACTTTATAAATTCTCCTTTTATTTCTACTCATCAAAAATATCAGGGTGGATTTTCCCATTTTATTTCCGTAAGCTTCAATTAGTTTCTGATATTGATGACTGTTCCAAAGAGACTATGTCAGGCTCCACTGACTGCCTCTACACAGAGACTGAAGTCTTGATTGTACTGGTTAGTGAGGGGAGGTTACGCAATGCAGTTTCTGTGTGATTGCCGATATCATTGTGCGCAGTAGCTTCAAGAGAATTACATAATGTACTTGTAGGTTACCTGAAATTAAGTCCTTATATTTTGATGTTTTACAAATATTTTGGATGTAATTTTATAGAACAGTATTTGAAAATCAGATCTACTTTCTTTCCAATCATTATTTTTTTTCTAAATCAAGCTACATTTAAGTCTAGAAAAACATAAAGCAAACTTGTCACCGGATTCTGGCAAAAAGTGCGGCAAGGTTACCCTTTATGTATGGGGATCAGTTTTATTACACACTTCCGGATCGATCCCCATACCAGACAATCATTTCTGTCCACTTATATTTAGACTATAAATTTTTGTCTCTTTTTGTTCGTTAGCCTCTTATTCGGGTAAGGTCGGCTCCTCTCTTTAATTTTCGGTCTACTTTACATTGATCGAGTTCAGAATTTTCAGATCAAAACAAAATCAACACAGCTATTAATCACACATAGGTGCATTACTATCCTGGCTGTGTAGTAAAAGCTGTGCTTTTGATTCTCAACATTTTAAACACCACTGTACAAAACTCAACTGATTTCACTCAAAATTGGTACTTTAGTGACAATTGATGACATGACTGTGTAGAGTCTATGCAATAATGTGTGGTGTGTATATTTGTGTATAGGTATAATAATACCCGCCTCACAGCAAGCATGCAGTGCTAGAGGTCAATACACATTAGCATCGACTCTCTTAGACTGAAGTACGGCCTATGCCGTACTAGTGGAACAAATGGTTCGGTTCGGCAGGACCGCGATGAATGACATATGCAACGAGATTTTCACTCTTTACATCCTCATAAATGCACTTTTGCTGCAATATTACAATAGGCTAATAAAACTATAAAAAATAACAAACAAATATGGCTTTGACTTACGATAGCTTGCTCATTTATATCCTAAATTAAAGGTAATACAAAGTTTTGGTATGGGGTCATGAATTTGGTTCAAATGAACATATTAGAAGCATATGCAATCCTACAATATACAGTGATCATTGTCGCGGTCGAAATCAAGTCTAAAATAATAAAATTGTAAATAATAAACTCTTTATGTTGTATAGCTCCCTCTCAAGGTCAAGATATTAATAAAACTATAAAACGATGTTTCTTGACCAAAATCGACCGATTAGCTACTCCCGTTTGGAAATTATATATCACAACTACATATTCTGAGATTTTCATAGTCGCAGCTACCATTGTACGGCCGTAGGCGCTATTTGAAATTTATCACAATTTACCGGGAGCATCAGTAAATTTTTATATTTGATTTTTCTCGAAAGCAGAAGTGTTTTAGGGGCTAAATTTCTAGTGCTTATAATACATCCACATAGGCATCCAAATACATCAAAATTGTAAAGAATCACTATCCACCCAATTTTAAAAAATTCCCAAAACTTTGTATTACCTTTAATGATTAATCCGAGAAAGTCTCATAGTCGACATAATTCGTTGTCATCCATCTTTAACGGTTTTAATTAATGAATATTATTTTTTTCTTTTCGAACGTCCAATAGCTACGTACTAGTCAACCTAGTGATATATGAATATTCATAAACCCAATACGAAACGAGTGCTCTGATTGGCCATTCGCTTTGTTTTGGTAGGTACGACCAAAAAAAAAGTGTCCCCCCCCCCCCCCCCCCCAACCCCCACTGAGCGACTTTTTGGTCGGCGCGATTTTGTAATTTTCCTGAGCCGTTGCGAAATTTTGGACTCGATTTTAAAATCCCCCCCCCCCCCCCCTTGAAAAAACATTTCCATGTGTTGGTGCACTCCGCATTCAGTGCGCTTATTACTTTTGTTGTTATTGAATAATATTCAAAATACCCAGTGCATATTTTCTAGTTTGGTGTCTTCTGTATTAAATAATGCCATTATATTAAAAGTGTCTTATAAACGGCCTCCCGGCTAGCTGTTGGGAGAATTTTCGGCAAGGGGGTGGGATCGGACTACATATTTTCCAATCAACATTGCCGTTAAATACACTTCGAGCAAATTAAGCAAACACGAATAGTAGCTATATTATATAGGCCTAATTTTGTTATTATAAATTGAAAAATTTGGGGTCGTTTGCAGTTGGTTACATCTATTTACATAAAAGGTTGTTGATAAACAAGATAAACGGTGAAGAAGAAACAAAAATTGGTCATAAATCCCCGAGTTAACATCCAGGTTATTTGAAGAAAACTGATTTGCGTTCATCCCGCACTCCCCCCCCCCAAAAAAAAAACCCACCATAAACACAACTGTAATGAAATCGATGACATGTCCACCATTTAGATTAATGATTATACTTACAATGTTGCATGCAGTAATCATGCAATGCGTTGCCGAAAACGAAAATTCCATTACGTTTACATTGGGCGGCTCTTAAAGTCATCGCCAAACATCGACGGGGTCGGATATTGATGAAAGCTTCCATTCTGTTTAGAGAATAAATCAAACATTATAATTCGTATGTCATCATCATTTATAAAGTCGCTCTGAGAGAAAACATAATTAGCAAGAGATCAATGTAGGCCTTTATATACTCAGTGACATAATTATATTGTAAACATATCAAAATGAACAACAAAACATTTTCTTTAAAAGTTGAGCTGAATATATATAACGTATAATTTAGTAATTGACTAAAATAAATAATCTATCTAATTAATTTTTACTTATACACGGTACACTGCAAATTTGTTTTGTAACGACTTTACACAACATTGGGTGGTAACCCAGGGGTTGTCTTAAGTTGTGTATAAAAAAATACACAACTTTACACTGCAAATTCGTTATGTAAAGAAGTGTATTTTTTTTACACAACTTAACACTGAACCACGCAATAAAGTGGTTACACAACGAATTTGTAGTGTGGTCTTCCATGATGCCTCGTTTGGTAACAGCAAAATGCAATGACAATCATGAATATAAATCCATAATATCATAACAAAATAAAACACAGAATAAATAATAATGCATGAATACAATTTGTTGGTATCCTTGTAATAAATGTGGACTTTTTAAACAAAAAATACTGTTGCATATATTTGTAATATCGTATTACATGTATATATGGTAATCTGTTCTTAAATCAAGTGAAATATAATCTTAACTTTTTATACATTTTTTGAATAGCCTCATAAAGTTGTTTCTGAAGCTCATAATTTTTTATAAGCAAAGTAAAAAGACAATCTTGGCTCAACATATAGACTCACATGCACTTGAGATACCAAAACAGGGGTAACAGGACACTTTTTTTTTTGGGCCTCGAAATTTGAAAATTTGACATTTGGCTCCGTTGGGGGGGGGGGGGGGGGGTAAGGTCACCTTTTTAGGTCAGCCATGGGAATAATTTTTTTTTATAATTAAAAAAAAAAATCAAAGGGGGGGGGGTTTAGGGGGAGTGATGGGGGGGGGGGGGTTTACACACATAAAAATACCAAAGGGGGGGGGGTTAACCCCCCCCCCCCATGTGTACGCGCCTGGGTGTGATTAACACAAGATAAATGCTTTGAAATATAATGAGAAATAAAAGTAAGAGTTCAAGGAATAGAATCCTCTCGGCATTCAATTTCCCCCCGGTCCCCAACAGAAAAAATCTTCTGTGTGCCCATGTCTTGAGCCATAATGCATGCATGGTCGTACAGAGAATTTTGTTATGTTGGGGACCGGGGTAAAATTCAATGAATTATTGAAAATTGATTGCATTTTTCTTTGAGGTTTTTTATTTGTGGGAACTGCCCCCTACCCTAGCCCCCGCTGCGTACAGTCGTGGTTCAGTGGCAAAGCAATGGCATTGTAACTGTGAGGCCCCAGGATCAAATCCGTGTCGATGTGCCATATTAGTGCCCTTTTGTGGGGCATTAATCCTCATTACTGTCATTTATGACTTAAGGGCGTAGGTCCCCTAGTTGATAAGCATAGTAGCATACACATGCTTTAGCATTCACGCAAAATAAACACAAATTATTAGTCAATAAAATCTGAGAATGTGTACTATTATCTAGATCTATTAGGAATGATTCATTGTCAAAATAATTCCATAAATTGAGGTAAAAAAAAATATTCCAACTAGATGAGCGACAGTGTAGTATTCCCATTACAAAACAAATGTAGAGCTGCACTCCTATCATCGGTTTTCTTCCTTTAAAAATATGATACCTGATCTGCTCAAGAAAGTCAGCAGAGTCTCACATTTTGGCGGGACCTTCAACAGAACGGGATAATTGTTTTCATGTTTAAAGGGCATTTCAATGCTTGCAAAATCTATAATTATGCGTGTTTAGTAAAAACAATAAGAAAATCAGTGTTCTGATTAAAACAAAAGGATGGGACAAACAATAAGAAGATGTCTCTCGAAAACGCTTTTGAGAACAATTGGGGGTATAACTTTCCCAACCTAATGATGCTCTTGGTCTATTCAAATGTTTATAAACATTTCCAATCCTTTGATTAAAACTTTCACTACTGTACTTTAAAAAAAGATAGATAAAAACTGTTCTAAAACTTACGCGGCATCGTCGGCGAAGTTTCTCCGATGTTGGTGGCATATTCTTGTTGGGTGCCTTGTCTTCCTTTTGCATCGGTGCCCCTTCTGCGTGTTACAGAGACATCGAAATGCGGCTGGCATCACTCGTGGCATGATGATCTGGAGAAGGGGATGAAGAAACATTAACAACACATTATTAATACATAAATAAAGTATAGACCTCAAATAAGGTTGATGATTATGTTCGATGTGGTCTCTCATTCTATTATTCTAAAGAAACTAATTTGTTCATGTTGGTTTTGATGATTCAAGTTTACGCTTTTTTCATGTGTATCTAACTCCGTCTGAGGATATCATATTTTTTCAGTCAACGGTAATAGTTTGTTAGATTACAGTCACTTGCAGGAGAAGTACAATGGGTCCCTTGCTATTTACTATTTATCATTTTGTATAAATGATATCTCAAATGCTATACAGTTTAGTACCATTCCACTGTAATACTGATTTTAATTATTGAGTATGTTTACGTCTCTATGGAGATTTTAAACGGATTTCTAAGCGGATGACGCGCAATGAATTCTTGTCGAATCCTAAGAAATGTGAATTAATTTTCGCTGCAAGGCTTTATAATATAAAGCCTTCACTTTTCCAACCTCATCTTGATTACGGTTCTGTTGTGTGGTTAATGCATGAGCAAATTTAGTTCATGTGATGTGTGTTCCACAAAATCGAGCACTTTGCAATTTATTACGAGTTGAACGTAGGTATATTACTGTTTTATTTATTTTTTATGTTGCATGGATGCCTCCCATTACTAATTTGTTCTAAATTTTCTACTAAGACAAGTAAATATTCTCTTCGCAATTATGACTGTAAACATTTATCTTGAATAAAAAATAATGTGACCTTTTTAAGTATAAGAGTAGTTTTAGACATTTCAATCCATTACATTGTGATATTAACCGATGAATAGACAACCTTGTTCACGTCTTTGTTAACTTAATCAGCTCTATCTATTTTTTGTTCACTGGGGGGGGGGGGGGGGGGGCTGGGTTCAAATGGTAAGTCTCATAGTTTTCTCGATAATTTTCATTTGTTTTGTCAATTATATGTCATTAGTTGTTTGTTCAATAATGCACATGGGCTCCCTGAAAAGTGGTCTATTTTGCCGGGCTGATTGTGAGCCTGATTTTACAGTGTTTATATACATACATGACAAAATAATAGTTAACCGATTCTTTAAAGATATTACTCCTTGCTTCGACTGTGGGAGAATACAATGTTACTCACGAACTATAATTTTTGTTATTTTCAACTGATTTCACAGATTTTCAAATTCATAGCCTCACTCAGAATTTAAAAGGAATACTGGAATACAACAAAACAGTTGTCAGAGGGCCTTAGGTAGCATGTTTATATCCAACATTCAAGGGTTCTAAAAAGTATTCCCATTCTGAATCGTACGTAAACATTGTCTAAAAAGAAATACTATACAAATTGAAGATACATACCGAAGTAATGTGTACGAAAAAAGTCTGATATGGCGATGGCTGAAACAAATGAAAGAGAGAGTAATAAATGATCAAATAAAAAATTCATTCATAGGCCTATCACTTACATTATAGACGCTCTATAGTGCAAATGATGAAACCACATAAACGCGCTAACTCAAAGGTACAACATGATTAAGGATAGGGCATAACAAAGGGAAGATTACAGTTGATTGTAGTCCTAATTGAACAGATAGGTTTTAATATTCTTTGAGAATGCTTCTACGTATTACGGCAGAACCATTTATTTGACAATATTCCTGTTAGTTCACTAACCAGGTTTTCAAAAAAACTTCGGTATCGGATAGTCAATGTATTATAGCACAATGATGGAAAAGCTGATGGGGTCGATAAATAGAATTCCTTTCCTTCTAAATTTTAACCTACTACGGTATCTCCTAAACGGTTTGCTTTAGAAACCATATATACATGTTGTTTAGAATTTAATTGTATATATATATCCTTAACGAATCATTACAGTTGTTTTTTTCCTTAATTAACCTTGAAACTTGAAACAAATTAAGAGAACTTTCATAAAAAAAGAAAAGAAAAGGAACATTATCGTGGTTATATTCAAAGGGAAAACAAATTTGAATATACAAATAAATAACTATATTCTTTCATAACTTTCAAAACAACTTAAGAAAATGAAAACTTGATTTGCCCATAAATACACCATGATTGGCTAAAAAAATAAAAGTTACAATATTGTTTTTTACAATATTATTGATATCATGCCCCTCATCTTTGTAGAACTAAAATATCCATGAAAATTGGTTCAAGTAGTGTTTATTGAGCAATTGGGAAGTAAAAGTTCACTATCTAAGAATCAGGTTATCCATTATGAGTATTTGTATACATCGAAATTATAAAAAGTACAAAAGCAAGTCTGTAATATAATATGATAGACCATTACAATCATAGCATTATTTTACAACTTCTATTCCACTTTGGACCGATATCCACGTATTTGACGATTTAACTGCACATGACCGGTTTACGTTACTATTACGTTTTAGTTGTGAAGAAGAATAGTCTAGGTGTGGTCAACAGGCGCGTACGCAGGGGGGGGGGGGGGGTGGGTTGAACCCCACCCCCCCTTTGGTATTTGTTATGTGTGTATTTTGGAGGAAAACCCTTTGCATTTTTTTTTTTATTTAATTAAAAAAAAAAAATTATACCAATTGCTGACCTAAAAAAGTATCCTCTTACCCCCCCCCCCCCGCTTATTCAGCGGCTGGCTGAGTCGTTGCGAAATTTTCGGCCCGATTAAAAATGTTAAATCCCCCCCCCCCTTGAAAAAATCCCGCGCCTGGTGGTCAATATGTAATATGTTTACTGTAAAGAAAACGAAAATCTTCATCCTATTTATCAGTCAAGTTATAATAATTACATATATTCACTATTTTTTGCATGGAGATCCTTTTTTCTTATGGATAATAATAATTGAATTCATATACATATATTTACACGAATTAAATTAACATAATATGTCGGTGATTTGTTTGAATAAATAATGCGACCAAATAATGTATCTAGTTCTCTGTTTCCAAGTTACTTCCATGAAAGAGATATGCATTCAATTACAAAAGGACCTCGTATAAAATTAAATGTTTACATTGTCCGCTGAATCAATCGTAATTATCACAATGATAGAAACAAGAGCATGATAAAGCTTTTAGTCGTCTTGCTTCTATCAGAGCTTTAAAAATAATCAATAAGGAGTTACACATTCACATTCCGAAGATTACGTGACAAATCATTACGTATCGTTGCATGCACACGGACATCTCCAATCACGCATAATCATTCATTGAGAGACAGATAAACAACTTGATCATTATTTCTATTCATTACGATAAAACAACTGAATGAGGATATGTCTCATTATCTCGTAACGACATTCTTAAGAGTCTTGGTTGAAATAATATAAATCAAAGTTCATACACAAGCATATTGGCAATATGGCGATAAGCAGTTTTGTTAACATAATATATCACAATAGAGAACATCATTACAAGATCATATTTTGATCAAATACAAACATACATGCATAATGTTAAAATAAAAGTTCGTCTTTATACCAGCAATCTAGCAACAACCTGACAGTATTTTATGATAAAATAAGTTCTCGATTAATAATATATCTCTCCTACATAACACCAGTACTGTGATAGCATACACACGTGCATAATATTATGCTACTAGAAAAAGTAGAGAAGATAATAATATATGTACTTACCAAATACGAAGTGAAAAGGGAACTGAAGAAAACGCGCGAATTCGGGGGTCCAGCAGTATCTTGATCGCTCCATTGTCCCTATTCATACAATTAAATCTATTATCATGATTTCAAAGACTTTCACATACTTGGCGTTTAAACATGTTAATCGTTTCTAAGCTGTGAGACTGAACTCGTATATATCAATTAACGACACTCTTCTCATAATGTGCATCGTCACCAGTCTCGTCCATAGTTTGGAAGAACTATTCTATGGTTGTTAACCATCGGAGCATGTAGCCATGGTAATACAATTCGCTAACCATGTGACGACGAGAAGAGAAGATGGGTGAATTCCCTGTTCATAACTAAGCCAAAGTCAGAGCATCTATTGATAGACAACCAGCTATTGTGTATTGTGCAAGGTTGAAAAAGTAGAACGGGTGAATGTCGTTCATAAGTATGAACATTGCATAATGAAAGAATGGAAGCGCTTTAATACGTTCCTTAATAAAAATAAACTTTAAATTCGAGCGAGCGTAGAGAGCGAGTTTTAGATGAAATTTGAGAAAAAATTGCTTTCAGCCGCTTTAAATTGGGGGCTCTGAGGCTCTGAGGAATCCATTGTTTTGGGGATGATGATGAATTATAAAAACATCTTTTCATAGCATTAACGGTTATTGTGTCTCTTAATGTTTTAATGTGAATGAGATTTGGCAATGTTAATGCTGTTGCCGTCGAACACACCTTCATGGGTTACCTTGCCATTCTGTGAAGTTCAAAGGTCATGGGGTTTAAGGTATAATAGGTTCAAATATGCTTCTTTTATAGCAGATGAGTAGATTAGCCTACCCAGGCGCGCTGGAAGCACTTTGGGATTGGGAGGTGGGGGGGGGGGGGGCAAACATTACATTGGGCTCGCCTTTCAGAGGCAGTGGCGTAATGAGCAAAAGAGTTTGGGGGCAGAAAAATCTGTACCACCACTCTTACATATTAAATGCAGGCCCCGTGGCAGTGGAACGTTTTTAAAAGTAACGATCAGGAAGAGCATATATATTCGATGTTAGTGTCGTCAATCCCTGGCTGGGAGACGGTCACCTGTGAATGATGAACCTACCGGGCCCTGTCCCTTAAATTGTAGGTGAACGGAACGCCCAGTCAGATTTCTATTTTTTTAAAAATTTGTATTGAATTGTAATTTAAATTTGTTTTTATTTGTATTGCTTAGTCGATGTTAGTGTTGTTAATTCCTGGCTGGAAGATGGTGATCAGTGAATGATGAACCTACCGGGCCCTGCCCCTTAAATTGTAGGTGAACGGCACGCCCAGTCAGATTTCTAATTTGTTTTAAATTTGTATTGCTTAGTCGATGTTAGTGTTGTTAATTCCTGGCTATTTTTAGGCTAGGAGATGGTGACCTGTGAATGATTAACCTACCGGGCCCTAGTGAAAGGCACGCCCACTCAGATTTATATATTTTTTAATTATTTGTATAGCTTAGTCGATGATAGTGTTGTTAATCACTGGCTGTAAATAAAGAACTTACCGGGCCCTGCCCCTTGAACTGTAGGTGAACGGCATGCCCAGTCAGATTTTTTAAAAATAATTATTTGTATTGCTTAGTCGATGTAGCCTTTATGTTGTTAATTCCTGGCTGAGAAAATCTGTATTCCGTTAGATCACAGTGATACCAACGGAAAACAGATTTCCTACAATATTTACTTGTACATTTAGGAAGATATTATGCGAGGGAGCGTAGCAACCGAGCAAAAAGTTTTTTCGCATTTGTATTAGTCTAAACGCTGCACTCTTAGGCCCTCCAGAGCCTAAAAGTGTGTTAAAGTCTTTAGTCAGTATTTGCTATACATTTTTAGGGCACTTTTCAAATTTTCCGGTGGGGCGACGATCCCCCCTAAATCCCGCCCATACCCCCTAGGGAATAATTTGTTGGACATCAAATCTCTTTCACGTACACTCTCTCTCAAGGATAATTTTATGGAACAAAGGGTTGTCTTGGGAATTACTAAATCTATCTTAACGGATGTGGTCTAGGGGCCCGCATTAGGAGCCCTGATGGGTTGCCAGGGCAGAGCTTCCCATTTTTTTTTATTTTTTTTTTTTTTTTTGGGGGGGGGTCCATGGGTGGAACCCCCTCACGTTCTAGAGTTAAAAAAAAAATGAAAATCAAGATGGCCGTCACGAACGATAGAAATGGTAATTTCTCCTTGAAATTCACACGACCTCTATCATTTCATGTTGTTGAAATAAAATTTATTTCAAATTCATAGTACAAACTCAGTTGGCGGATCCAGGAATTTCTAACGGGGGGGGGGGGGGGGGGCACAAAATCGCATGGGGTGAAATATATGTAAAACGGCGGAGCGACCAAGCAGGGGTGGGTCTGGGAAAACCACATTAGGCGCATTTCAGGCACTTCCTGGAGTAATATGACGTTAAATTCCGCGCAAAGCGCAGAAGCTATGACGTTCATTTAATTATAAGAGAAAGAAGATGATTTCTTGTACCGTTCTCTACTCTTAATCCTTGTCTGAATTCAGTTTCACCCTTCCGTGCGATGCGCAAAAGCTTTGACGTTTCATTAAATTATTGCTCTCAATCCTTGTCTAAAATCAGTTTCTCCCCTCCCGCGCGAAGCAGCTTTTACGTTTCATTAAAGTATTAGAGAGAAAAGAGACGATTCGTTGCACCGTTCTCTACTCTTAATCTTCGTCTGAATTTAGTTTTTCCCCTCCCGCGCGAAGCGCGGAAGCAGTGACGTTTCATTAAATTATTAGAGGAAGAAGACGATTTGTTGTACTGTTTTCGTTTCTTAATCCTTGTCTGTATTCAGTTTACCCCCTCCCGCCCGAAGCGTGGAAGCTTTGACGTTTCATTGTCTGAATTCTCAAAAATGTTTCTTTGTCCGATAAAAAGTCACAGTTCGTAAGAAAAGATCGAGAGCGGACGATCGGTGCGGATTTCATCCGCGCAGAATGTCCGTGTCGGACATTCCGTGCGCGCCTCAAATGTCCGACGGACAATCTGTGCGGAAGAGGTCTCGCACCAATAGTCCGCCTGCCGCACCGAATGTCCGTACTCTAGTCCACACGTATACATATTCAATACAAGTATAAATATATGAAACGACTGGATAACCCATATTCAGCTTTGCCAGCTAGCTAGGGATGACACTACAGGTCTTCCCGGCGCGGATCAAGGGGGGGGGGGGGGGGGGGGAGGGCCTTGACCCCCAACCGCCAACAAAAAATGAAGAGAGAGAGAGGGAGAAGGTAAAGCGGAGAGTAAGGGAAAGGAAGAAGAGGAAGAAGAAAAGAAAAGGGGGGAACAAAGGAGATCGGGGGCGAAAGGCCTTCGCCACCCCCCCCCCTCAGCAAAAGAGAGAGAGAGAGAAGTAAGGAAAATAAGGGAAAGGGAAAGAAGAGACAAAGGGAAAGGAAAAAGAAGAAGAAAAAGGGGAAAGAAGAAGATCGGGGGAGGGGGCCTCCCAGGCTGTTGCCCCCCCCCCCCCCCAGCAAAAAGAAAGAGAGAAGGAAGAGAAGGGAAAGAAAAAAGGGAAAAGACGAGATAAAGGGAAGAAAAGAAAAGAAGGAAGATATCAGTTGCAGTTTACCCGCCAACAAGTTGGGGATTGGGGGGGGGGGGGCAAATGGCCCTTGTCCCCCCCTTCTACAGCAAACTTAAAAGAGAGAGAAAAGAAGAGAAGGGGAAGGGTAAAAAAAGAAAGGTACGGAGATCAATTGTGATTTTTCCCACCAACGCGGTGTGGATCGGGGGCGAAAGGCCTTCGCCTGCCCTCCCCTGGCCCCTCAGCAAACAAAAAGAGAGAGAGAGAGAGAAAGAAGGAAAAGAAGGGAAAGGGAAAGAAGAGAGAAGAGGAAAGGAAGAAGAAAAGAAAAAGGGGTCCGACAGGGCCTTGCCGCCCATGCTGTTGCCTCCCCCCGCAAAACAAGAGAGAAGGAAGGAAAGGGAAAGAAACAAAAGAAGAAAAGAAAAGAAGGGATATCAGTTGCAATTTTCCTGCAAACAAGATGTGGATCGCGGAGAAAGGCCTTTCCCTCTGCCCCCTACCCTCCCCGACCACCCCCACCCCCACCCCCTCCCCGCCAAAAAAAAAAAAGAGAGAAAGAATGGAAAGGGAAAGAGGAGAGCCAAAATGGAAAACAAAAGAGGAAGAAGAAAAGAAAAGGGTGAAAAGAGGCAGAGATCAGTTGCGATTAATCCCACTAACATCGTGTGGATCGGGGGGAGGGGGCGAAAGGCCCCTGCCTCCCTCAGCAAACTTAAATGAGAGAGAGAGAGAGAGAGAGAGAGCGAAGTAAGGGAAGGGAAAGGGGGGGGGGGGGAGAGGAAGAAGAAAGGTAGGGGAGATCAGTTGCAATTTGTCCCAATTTGTACCCCTACCCCCCCCCCCTCAGCAAAGAGAGAGAGAGAGAGAGAGAGAGAGAGAGAGAGAGAAGGAGAAGGGAGGTGAAAGGGAAAGAGGAGAGAAAGGGACAGGAAACAAAGAGGAAAAAAAAAAGGAATTAAGGAAGATCAGTTGCGATTTTCATTGGTTCTTCTATCATCATTGTACAACTATCATTGTACAAATGTATTTATAACATTTATTTATTCCTGTTTGATAACAAAAATATGAATATAAACTCACAACAGCAACAAAATTAAATGTAGAAGGAAACTATCTTGCTGGGAGCAAGAAGCGCAAAAATGATCATGCATTTGCATGTACATGTAAGTGTATCATTAATATCATTCATATTGTTTAATTACATCTTGTGAAATAGTATGCATTCAAGCTTTTGGGATTTTTTGTTGGTGTATTTGTATGAAATAAAGCATTTTGAGCTTGTAATGCACATGTTGCAATTTCAGGTGCAACTTAGCGTTCAAATATGGGTTACGCACGGCCAGGCATTAGTGTAGGAAATCTTCAAATGTTAATCAGGTATATGACTAAATTACTTGTCTGTTGCCTAACGAAAAAAATTATATCTAGTCAGGCCTGAATTGAGTCGCAAAACAATCATTTGGTTAAAAGGAAAAAAACATATTTGATGACATTCGAAATTCCCAAATAACCAATACGATTGGAGAGCGAGTACTCGTTTTGTTTTTCTTCAAAAATTACTCAACTATAAATAGCTGGCCCGGATACTTGAGCCTCTCACAAAACGCAAGTATAGGCCTGATGTGTCGTCAGGGGCGTCGCTAGACCTTTTTCAGTGGGGGGGGGGGGGGGGGTATAGAGGCCAACGATTACCGACAAAACAAGCCACCAATTACCGACAAAATTAAATGTCCCAATATCTACAAATGTAACCCTATAAACCCGAGGCCAAAGGCTAAATTGTTATGCGCAAATGGTCATTTTCGTCGACGACATAAATATACAAATTATTTCGTCAACTTAGTAAGCATCATAGCTATATATTTTAATGCAGGCGCGTAGGTAGGATCTTATTTAAGGGAGGGGCGGTATTGGGCAAGCGAATCACTTAAAGAGCACGCAAAGCGCTCCCTAGGTGGGGTAGGGGTGGGTGAAAGGCCTCCCGCGCGAAGCGCGGTAGCTTAGACGTTTCATTAAATTATTATGAAAAGAAGACGATTTGTTGTACCGTTCTCGACTCTTAATCCTTGTCTGAATTCAGTTTCCCCGTCCCACGCGAAGCGCGGAAGCATGGGTGTCGATCCCGGGGGGGGGGGGGGGGAGGGGGGGGGGATGGGGGGGGGATATATCCCCCCCAATATTCCAGGTGGGGGGGATGGCCTGTACAATCATCCCCCCCCCCCAATAATTCACCATCAAAAAAAAAAAATGAAGAGAAAAATTAAGGATGAGAGCCCGATGAGAGTAGTTAATGGTTATTACTCGCAAGATGATCATCAATATACACATTTTGCTATCTCATTTTCATAATACATACATATATACGAAGTAAATAAGACAACCGTATATGAGACAAGAATAAATTGAATTCTCGCTCATACGGCTTCATCAGGAATTGATGAATTTATTCAATTGTTCAATCAACAGCATCATAGAAATGCAGTGCGCCAAATGCAAAGACGCAGCGTGAAGGCAACGAGCTAAATGTTAAGCGCGAAGCGCAAAAGTAGCAATCTGCAATGCACATCAGACAATCCTGGACAGTGTTAACATAGATGAACTCTGTGACGATTTCGTGATGAGATCGGAGACAAGGAGAAAGATTTTCGGACATTAGTATGACTTATAAAATAGTTCTCTAGTTGTTGTGTTGTTTCCGTTCACCCTTTTTAAAATTCACGTCATTGTATCTTTATTTTTGTTTTTTTCACTCATTTTATTTCCTGATATTTCCTAAAACATTTTTCATTTTTGGAGAAAGATTATTATGTCACAACTTATTTGTAACACAAATTATTTTCAGTGGGGAAACTGAATTCAGACAAGGATTAATATAGAGAACAGTACAACGAAGCGTCTTCTTTTACAAATAATTTAATGAAACGTGAAAGCTTCCGCGCTAAGCGCGGAATGGGCGAAAATGAATACAGACAAGGATTAAGAGTAATAATTTATTGAAACGTTAAAGGTTCCGCGCTTCGCGCGGTAGGGGGGAAACTGCATTCATGAAGGACACGATACAACAAATCGTCTTCTTTCACTAATGTGAAAGCTTCCGCGCTTCGCGCAGGAATGGGCGAAAATGAATTCAGACAAGGATTAAGAGTCGAGAATGGTACATAGGATCTTCTTCTTTCTTTAATCATCTAATGAAACATCAGAGCTTCCGCGCTATGCGCGGGGAAGGGGGAATTTGATTCAAACATTAAGGATTAAGAGTCGAGAATGGTACATCGAATCGTCTTCTTTCTTTAATAATCTGATGAAACGTCAGAGCTTCCGCGCTACGCGCGGAGGAAGGGGAACTTGAATCAAACAAGGATTAAGAGTCGAGAACGGTCCAACGAATCGTCTTCTGTCTCTAATAATTTAGTGAAACGTCAAAGCTTCCGCGCTTCGCGCGGTAGGGGAGAAACTGAATTCATGAAGGACACGATACAACAAATCGTCTTCTTTCTCTAATGTGAAAGCTTCCGCGCTTCGCGCAGGAATGGTCGAAAATGAATTCAGACAAGGATTAAGAGTCGAAAATGGTACATAGGATCGTCTTCTTTCTTTAATAATCTAATGTAACGTCAGAGCTTCCGCGCTATGTGCGGAGGAAGGGGGAATTGATTCAAGCAAGGATTAAGAGTTGAGAATGGTACGTCGAATCGTCTTCTGTCTTTAATAATCTAATGAAACGTCAGAGCTTCCGCGCTACGCGCGGAGGAAGGGGAACTTGATTCAAACAAGGATTAAGAGTCGAGAACGGTCCAACGAATCGTCTTCTTTCTCTAATAATTTAGTGAAACGTCAAAGCTTCCGCGCTTCGGGGGGGGGGGGGACTCCCCCTCCCTGCACGCAACCCCCTAGGGACCGCGCTTCGCGTGCTCACTACCGCCCCCTAAAATGAAATCCTGGCTACGCGCTTGGGAGGGGTGCAACTTGCCACACGCTTCTACCTCTTGATTGCTTTGATCCATTGCCAAAAATATTTTGGCACCTATCATCCCCCCCAACCACGGATACAAATCGACACCCTTGCGCGGAAGCTTAGACGTTTCATTAAATTATTATAGAAAGAAGACGATTTGTTGTATACCGTTCTCTATACTCTTAACCCTAAGTGTCTGAATTCAGTTTTCCCCCTCTCGCGCGAAGCGCGGGAGCTTCGACGTTTCATTAAATTATTAGAAAAAGAAGACGATTCATTGTACCGACTCTAAATCATTGTGTGAATTTTCAAAAATGTTTCTTTGTCCGATAAAAAGTCACAGTTCGAAGGGGAAAAAATTGCTGGCCGACCGACATAAAAAAAATCCCACCGGCTTCAACCTCACACCCCCCCCCTTTTGCGACGCCCCTGAATGTAGGGTGGCCTGAGCGGGTAGGCGTGGTTCTAAACTTACAGAGACACTTCGATAAAGACACCCTTATTTCATGATTGCGTGTGTTGAATTGCCCTGGGCTTTACAACTTTAAACCTCCAGGGTTTATTTTGCATAAATAGGTATTTACATGTTCATTTATATAATAAAAGGAAATAATGAATATTCAAATATCATAGGTAGCAAATAAAGGATGACTAACAGAGGAATGACAACAAACAGATAGGAGAGGATGATCAAGCATAATGATGTGCACCAATCTATAAATGTGAATTACTAAGTAGCCTGTTCACACTACAGCTCTACAGTAACAAAGCATTTGTAGCCTTAATTTTAAGCAGTTGAAGAAATTAATAAAAGTAGGCCTACTTGAAGAAATCGTTAAATTGTAAGATATTCAGTTCATTTTTATTAAGTAAGACAAAGTACTAGGTGTTAAAATAACACACATTTAACACCTTTGGAAAAAATAATACCCCAGGAACGTGAAAAACAAAACTTTTATTGTAATGCCTATAAACGGACATATTTAAAAACTGAAATGTGGCACCACCCAAAAAATATACTTCTGAGATCCTCCTTTGTCTTTAATTTGCACCTGTAAATAAATTCTTTGTTCCTCGTCTATGTCATCGCGCCGAAAAATTTCAGACTTCTCTTCTTTTGAGGTGCACATGCAGCCTCAGACAAATGTGCCAAAGAAGTTTTGTCTTCTTGTGTTCCTGGAAACAAAGTTTTGGGCAATATTTTTCAAGTCCAGTTTATCTGTACGAGATTTATATATGAGTAATATTAAGCTTTGGTTGAGCTTTCTTTGGGTCATTGTACTTATCAGATAAGTTTTGATCCCTTTCAAGACAGAGAATGTTCTCTCGCAAGTTGCCGTTGTAACCGGGATGGTAAGGTAAATGAGAAGAAGAATGTGTACCTCTGAGAATGATCTCTTATAGATTGGACTGTTGTTGAAAATCTCACAGATTGTTTTAATGTATTTGATACGTTTCCTCTCATCGTTGTTGTTGTTGTTGGTAAATGTTTTGTGGCGTTCATTCATATTGAATATATACGCCATAAATATCTTCAATTTTATAAGAAAATCAGTTATAGTCTTTATTAGAAAAATGAGAATAAAGATTTGTAATGAAATAATTAATTAATAAGTAACGCAATTTATTGGGAGTCTCTGGATGGTTTTCAACTTCGTGTTTCTGCTTTTTTTAAAAGTTTAATCTGGTCAGCCCGGTTTCGGTTGCATGGAACCTAGCTTTGCTCGATTTGAAACAGGCTCTCATCGTCATACACGTCTTGGAGGTTTGTTAGCTGCCGAGTTAATGCTACAAAGTCAATATCTCCGGCATACACTTCCCTCAACTCATCAGCACGAACAAAATATTGGGGAGGGGGGGGGGGGGGGGAGGGCTCATGATAACCGAGCCCGGCCGAAATATTGGGGGGGGGGGGGGGCTCAATGATATCTGAGCCCCCCAATATATATATATTTTTTTTTTGGGGGGGGGGGGGCTGTGCCCCCAAGCACCCCCCGGTTCCTAAGCCTATGTACAGGTCAATGAAGTCTACTTTTTGAAACTTAAAGGGATTGGGTGACTTTGTCTCAGGTTCTGAAACAAAATCCTGGAATGATAGTTAGGGCTAGTTCTGATCGGAAAACGACCCAAATATCGGAGTATGGCTAGCTGCCCCAGGGCCTTGTCCTATATACGGATCAGGGAAAAAATACTTTAAAAATTTCGGGGGCTACTTGTATGACTTTCGGGGGCTCTTTTTGGCATTTCGGGGGCTGATTCACCCCAAACTCCGTGTATTTTCCCCTGATACGGATAAGTGAGCGCCTTGATCGGTCCATTTCTAACTCGTGTTTTTAGCCCTTCTTTCTTTTCTTTTTCCTTTCCTTTCTTTTTCTTTCCTTTCCTTTTTTTTCAAAGAGGGGGGGGGGGGGGGGTCCGTCGCCCCCCGTATGTCCGCGCCTGAGTGACACCCACATAAACTAACCTTATTTATTACCGAACAAAAATAAAGAAAGAGCCCCTCGACACCATAGGTCTAAGTAATCAGCCAGTTGCTACCCCCCCCCACCAAAATAAACTTTAAAAGTGATTTTTTTTGTTCTAATTTGATGCCAGTGATTTACAGATGCTGCTGAAACGGTCTAATTTTCCGGGATTTTTCCACACTTTTTAGTAAATTATACTTTTTATGCGTTTGTGGGAGAATGACAAATTTCAAAATTTACAGTCAGGCAAGAAATGTGCTTATTTACTATTTAGAGGCCTACTACGGCGGGCTTGGGGGCTCAAGCCCCCCCCCCCCACACACACTTTTGAAAAAGTATATTAAAGAGAATTAAATAAAAAGAAATAGAAAAGAAAGTATGCTCATGTGACCGTAATTAAATGCCCATACCCCTGTGCTTCCGGGGGCTCTGCCCCTGGACCCCACCTTGGGACCTAAGGCTGGCCCCTGGATGCTAATCTGACCTTAATTTTAAAGCCTAAAACCCCTGCGCTTCCGGGGACTCCGCCCCTTGGACTCACCACTAGTATATACTCGTGATACAGGCCCAGCTCCAATAGTCCGTGGGCCAGAGGGGGCTACCGTGCACCCCCCCTATGATCCTACTTTTTGGGTGTCATTTTGTTCATTGTGATCCATAATATCAGAAAAAAGACGTTCCCAAGAAAAAAAAATCATTTGGACACTGTTTTTTTGCTCCTTATTTGAAGATATGTAAAAATGTCAGTTTTTCGTGTTTTGCACACTTTCTTAGGGTTTGTGAATTATGTGCTATACATTTTACCCTGTTTCTCAGCAGATATAACTCTAATCTCCGCCAAATGTATAAACAATCTTCATAAACTATACAACAATAGGTAGACGAAATTATTTTATTTTATTTTATTGTCTTCGATTATTAATGACGTCATAAATTTGTATATATTTTGATATGCAAATTTCTGTCTCAAAACCTGTCAAAATCACCTGAAAGTTGTATTTTGTCTGCTATTATCATGAAATAAGTTTTCAAACCCCTAATTTGGTGTAAAATTATTCATTGATATGTTATCTGATGTTTCCTGCAAAAAAACTTAGTCAACTCATGTAGATAAATGTTTTTTCCCATTATTTTGTATGTCATCATATCAGTTTTCCGTGTATTGTACATTTTCTTAGGGTTTGTGAATTATGTGCTTACACTTTACCCTGTTTCTCAGCAGATATAAGTCTAACATCCATCAAATTAATAAACAATCTTTGTAAATTATACAACAACAGGTAGACAAAATAATTTTAATCTATTTTATTGTCTTCAATTATTAATGACGTCATCAATTTGCATATATTTAATATGCAAATTTCTGTCTCAAAACCTGTCAAAATCACCTAACAATAGTATTTTGTCTGCTTTTATCATGAAATAAGTTTTCTAGCCACCTAATTTGGTGTAATATTATTCATTGATATGTTATCTGATGTTTCCCGCAAAAAAATCAGTATCAGTCAACTCGTATGCGCATCCCCCCCCCCCCGCTTATTACAACTAGTACATTCTGTATATACAGTGCGTCCCAGAAAAAACGAAACCGAGAGTATCGATGTTTTATCATAACTTAATCACAACCATAATTAATGAATGATACATATTTGGAAAGCTTAGAGTCTCCTCTTTCAGTTGATGCTACTCATATTTCACGCATGAGTGATTAAAAGCAATTTGAAGGAAGGAAACCAAAAAGTAATTTGGCGGGCGGTATCTGAATTTCAAAGAAAAATTCAAATTTCTAGATAGTTGAGTTTCTGCCCTTTCATATGACACCTCAATCAGGAAAAATGAGCGAGGAATGACAAAGTTCTGTTTGTTTAAAGTAGTGCTTGCATTTCCATAATTTTAACAAACGAATTCGTTTTCACTGGGTCCCTGCCGTAGCAAAAAGCAGATTTGACAAAAGACTTAACTCCGTTTCGTTGACAATCAGCCATGCATGAAGACTCTCGTCTACGGCTGATTGTCAACGAAACGGAGTTAAGTCTTTTTTTAATTTCGTTTATTGATACGGCAGGCAGCCAGTGAAAACGAATTCGTTTAATAAAATTATGGAAATGCAAGCACTACTTTAAACAAACAGAACTTTGTCATTCCTGGCTCATTTTTCCTGATTGAGGTGTCATATGAAAGGGCAGAAACTCAACCTTCTAGAAATGTGAATTTTTCTTCGAAATTCAGATACCGCCCGCCAAATGTCTTTTTGGTTTCCTTCCTTCAAATTGCTTTTAATCACTCATGCGTGAAATATGCACCACGTGAGTACCATCAACTGAAAGAAGGGACTTTAAGCTTTCCAAATATGTATCATTCATTAATTATGGTTGTGATTAAGTTATGATAAAACATCGATACTTCTCGGTTTCGTTTTTTCTGGGACGCACTGTATATGGGACTACGTGATATCTATCCAGGCCGGATAGATATGGTAATTTACCAAATAGTAAGCGGTTTCCCGGCAAAATTTGTATCATCACGTATTAGTCAAAACATATTCTTTCACATGATTGGTAATAAGAGCTTCCATTCCATTTGTTGAGAGGGGTGCGTTTCTGAACTGGTCGATACCTTTAAATGTATGTTATGAATCGTGAAAGTCTTTAAGTTTTTAAAGAAATGTTCATATCAACCTTGCATGCTATCAGATGCATGCATCTAAACTTAGTTTAGTTTTTCCTTGAAAAGCACGTGAAATGCAGTATAATCTTTTACAAAACGAATCGTGTTTTTTTTAATTTGCAACTATGTTAGTCTTATTAAAGGGGATGTATGATCGAAATACAAAGAGAAAGAGAGAGATATATATATAGAGAGAGAGAGAGAGAGAGAGGGGGGGGGGGGGGGGGGAGAGAGAGAGGGGGGCCAGATCAGAGAAGGGAAGTTTTGGAATATTTTTTTTCTTCATTAATCTACCCTAAAATAGACTCGAAGCCAAAGCACACTCACACCCAGGCGCGGATCCAGGGGGGAGGCCGAGCGGGCCTTGCCCCCCCCCCCGCAAAAAAAAAAAAAAAAAAAAAAAAAAAGAGAGAGAGAGAGAAGGAAAAGAAGAGAAAGGGAAAGAGGAGAGGAAGGGAAAAAAAGAAGAGGAAGACGAAAAGAAAAGAGGGAAGAAGGAGATCGGGGGGGGGGGGGGAAAGGACTTGCCTCCCAGGCTGTTGCCTCCCCCTCCCCCCCCCCTAATCAAAAAATAAAAGAGAAGGAAGGAAAGGGAAAGAAAAAAGAAAAAAAAGGAGATAAAGGGAAAGACAAAAGAGGAAGAAGAAAAGAAGGGGGATATCAGTTGCAATTTTCCCGCCAACAAGTTGTGGATCGGGGGGGGGGGCAAAAGGCCCTAGCTCCCCCCCCCCCCCCCGTCCCCGCTAAAAAAAAGAGAGAAGGAAGGAAAAGGGAAAGAAGAGAGCTAAAAGGGAACAAAAAAGAGGAAGAAAAAAAGAAAAGGGAAAAGAAGCGGAGATCAGTTGCGGTTAATCCCGCCAACAATGTGTGGAGCGGGGTGGGGACCAAAATGACCTTGCCCCTCCCCCCCTCCCCCCAGCAAACCTAAAAGAGAGATAAGGAAGGGAAGGGAAAGGGAAAGAGGAGATAAAGGGAAAGAAAGAAAAAGAGAATGAAGAAAGGTAAGGGATATCAGTTGCAATTTTCCCGCCAACAAGGTGTAGATCGGAGGGGGGGGGGGGGGGGGGGGGGCACTGGCGTACTGATAGGGGGGGGGGGGCTTTGGAGAAATATAATTCAAACGTGGTTTATTTCTAATTCCAAAACGGTGGTTTACAAATAATGCTGAAATGAGATAATTTTCCGAGATATTTCCTCACTTCTTGCGTTTGTTGGAAAATGACAAATTCCTAAATTTACAGCCAGGCAAGAAAATGCTTCTTGAGATGCCTACATATCAGGGCCCGCGGAACGGCGGGGATCGGGATCCTCGAGCCCCCCCCCCCTCACACTTTCTCTGAAAAAGTATATTAAAGAGAAATAGAAAGAAAGAGAGCGAGAAAGAAAAAATAGTTAACTGCCAGTGTCACATTATAATGGGGTATCAAAATATGCTCATCTAACCATGATTAAATGCCTAAAACCCCAAGGGCTCTGCCCCCTGGATTCCACCTAGGGCCTTAAGGCGGGCCCTTAGATGCTCATCTGACGGTCATTTAATGCATAAAACCCCTGATTTCTGGGGGCTCTGCCCCCTGGACCCCACGCCAAATAGTGTCCTGCCAGTGTCACAAATAATAAGGTATCAAAAATGCTCATCTGACCGTAATTAAACGCCTAAAACCCCTGAGCTTCCGGGGGCTCTACCCCTGGACCCAACCAAGAGCCCTTGATACTCATCTGACCGTAATTGAGTGCCTAAAACCCTTGAGTTTTCGGGGCTCCGCCCCCTAAACCCCAAGCCAATTAGTGACCTGCCACTGTAACAATTAGGTATCAAAATAATGCTCATCTGACCGTAATTAAATGCCTAAAACTCCTGAACTTCCGGGGCTCTGCCCCTTGGACCCCGCCTAGGGCCCTAAGGCGGACCCCTTAATGCTAATCTGACCGTAAATTAAAACCTTAAACCCCTGAGCTTCCGGGCGGACAGGGTATCAACATATGTTCATCTGACCGCAGGCGCGTAGACAGGGGGCGGTAGGGGGGGGGGGGTCCCCCATAAACGCCGGCCTTAAAAAGAGAGGAGTGAAAAGGAAGAGGACGTAGGAAAGAAAAGGGAATAGACAAAGAACATTTTGAAATTTAGACAAGGATTAAGAGTCGAGAACGGTACGACGAATCGTCTTCTTTCTCTAATGATTTAATGAAACGTAAAAGCTTCCGCGCTTCGCGCGGGTGGGGGAAACTAAATTATTTTCGAGAGCGGAACAACGAATCGTCTTCGTTCTCTAAAAATTTAATGAAACTTCGAAGCGGGGGGGGGGGGGGGAACTGAATTTAGACAAGGATTAAGTCGAGAACGGTACAACGAATCGTCTTCTTTCTCTAATGATTTAATGAAACGTAAAAGCTTCCGCGCTTCGCGCGGGAGGGGGGGGGGGGGAAACTGAAATTAGACGAGGATTAAAAGTCATAACGGTACAACGAATCGTCTTCTTTCTCTAATATTTAAATGAAACGTCGAAGCTTCCGCGCTTTGCGCGGGAGTCAGGGGGTGGGGGGGGGGGGACTGAATTTAGACAAGGATTAAGAGTCGAGAGGAAGAAAAGGGAATAGACAAAGAACATTTTTGAAATTTAGACAAGGATTAAGAGTCGAGAACGGTACGACGAATCGTCTTCTTTCTCTAATGATTTAATGAAACGTAAAAGCTTCCGCGCTTCGCGCGGGTGGGGGAAACTAAATTATTTTCGAGAGCGGAACAACGAATCGTCTTCGTTCTCTAAAAATTTAATGAAACTTCGAAGCGGGGGGGGGGGGGAACTGAATTTAGACAAGGATTAAGAGTCGAGAACGGTACAACGAATCGTCTTCTTTCTCTAATGATTTAATGAAACGTAAAAGCTTCCGCGCTTCGCGCGGGAGGGGGGGGGGGAAACTGAAATTAGACGAGGATTAAAAGTCATAATGGTACAACGAATCGTCTTCTTTCTCTAATATTTAAATGAAACGTCGAAGCTTCCGCGCTTTGCGCGGGAGTCAGGGGGTGGGGGGGGGTGAGGGGTGGGGGGGGGGGGGGGGACTGAATTTAGACAAGGATTAAGAGTCGAGAACGGTACAACGAATCGTCTTCTTTCTCTAATGATTAAATGAAACGTAAAAGCTTGGGGGAAAACTGAATTTAGACGAAGATTAAGAGTCGATAACGACACAACGAATCGTCTTCTTTCTCTAATAATTTAATGAAACGTCGAAGCTTCCGCGC
This sequence comes from Strongylocentrotus purpuratus, assembly GCF_000002235.5. Taxonomy (NCBI): domain Eukaryota; kingdom Metazoa; phylum Echinodermata; class Echinoidea; order Camarodonta; family Strongylocentrotidae; genus Strongylocentrotus; species Strongylocentrotus purpuratus. The sequence goes on along the minus strand of NW_022145607.1, from coordinate 5,305,933 downwards.
TTCGCGCGGTAGGGGGTGGGGAGGGGGAAACTGAATTTAGACAAGGATTAAGAGTCGAGAACGGTACAACGAATCGTCTTCTTTCTATAATGATTTAATGAAACGTAAAAGCATTCGCGCTTCTCGCGGGATAGGGAGAAACATAATTCAGACGAGGATTATTTTTGGGAATGGTACAACGAATCGTCTTCTTTCTCTAATAATTTATTGAAATGTCAAAGCCTCCGCGCTTCGCGGAGGAGGGAGGGGGAAAACTCGCCCCTCCCTGCACCCACCCACCCCTAATTACGTCACTGCTGGTCACCATTACGTACCAGTATTTGGCTCGCATAATTTCAAATTTGGGCCTCCCCCCCTAAGAAATCCTGGATTCGCGCCTGTATAGATCTGTCGACAAACCTCCTTTGTGAATTCGGGCCTATACATTCACATAGAAAGGTTGTAGGCGGTTGTAGGAGAAAGCGGTTGCGTACGAAAAAATTAGACGCAAGCGGCCTACCAGTGGATAATCGAATTTTCGCGCTGATGTTGTGTTGTTGTTGTTGTTGCAAGTTCTACTGCTGTTGTCGTTGTTGATGTTGAAATTGGTAGTAGAGGTAGGCAGCAGAGGACGGGTATATGTATAAGTAGGGTGGTAATAGATGTATAGGGTAAGCCTCGGAAAAGCTTTCAGGTTGTCAAAAACAACCTTTGTTTAAAAAATATGCATAAAGTTTGGTAAACCGGTCCATTGAGGCCCCCAACCCTCATGAAATTTTAGGAAGTATGCCCTCTAGTGTTCTAATATATGATATCCATTGAAATCCCAACCTACATGTATCTTCAGGATATTGTGATTTTTAATTAATCTATACTCAGTAGTTAAAATGTACCGACGAGATGACGAGATAATTCATGAAAAGAAGACGAGAAGCAAGTCAAGTCGACTTGGTTTGGACGAGAAGATGAGATGACGAATCATTGGAACTCGAAAAGTCAGCTTGTTGGGACGGGAAGTCGAGAGGACCAGTTAGGACGATGCCTCCCGGTCCACTGTCCTCCATCAATCACCTATGATTTGGCATGAAACTTCTCCGTTTTGTTGTCGTGTGTTTGTTTTTTTGTTTTTGTTTTGTTTTTTGTTTATTTATTTATTTATTTATGTATTATTTTATTTATTTATTTATTATTATTATTATTATTATTATTATTATTATTATTATTTTTTTTTTTTGGGGGGGGGGGGGGGGGAGAAGTTACCCCTGTATAATTTGGCTCAATCCCCCCCCCCCTTTCATAGCTTGTCAGCCGAAAGTTTAGTCATGTATGAGGTGACCCCTACCCCCAAATTTTGAGGCAACTTTGGCCGGGGAAAATAAATGACGTCAGAGTACCCATAGCCCCTACCCTTTTAACAATCTTTTTTAAGGGCTGTCGCCATCGCGGCATTTCGTTATCTAAATAAGCTGACTTCCCGAGTTCCAACAGCTCATATTCTCGTCTTTTAACTCATCAGCTTCTTGCCCCATATTATCTCGTCATCTCGTCGGCACTTTTCAGAGTCCGTATCTCTACCACAGTTTGTGATTTATGTGATGTCTGTTGCTCTGTATTTGCATCAACAACAGCGCCATCTACGACGAGGATGAAGCTTGCAAAACATCCGCAAGGGAAATTATACAATGTACAAATATAGGTGTTTTTGTTTCTTTTTATTATTTGTTATATTTTTTTAATTGTGTTTATTACATTATGTTTTAACAAATTCTCTCGAAATTACTTGTAGAACACAAATTCAACTAACCTAGTCAGTGACAGGCGAATTATTACAACACACTAGCATAATAATTGAAGCGGACACACATATTTTCTTTTCAAAAGCTTTTTTTAATAAGTTTCTTTTACATATTTACATGTTCATTATGTAATATGTACAAAATGTTACAAGAAAGAAAAAACATCAACAACCATACTTCCCCTTTTCTTGTTGAACGCATGGTGGAATGGAATGTTAAATGACAAAAGCGAAGGCAGAACAAATTTCGATTGTCATGTCATCAGATGTGGTTCAAAATTGAAAGATAATGCTGTTACTTGATTACTGTCAAATAAGACAAAGTTACTTGGAAAACCAACTGAACACAATATAAGACAATGATTAGGAAGTTGAAACATGTTTGTTGAATTAATCGCGCATTTTTATCTAAAGTTGTAGATCCCTTTCTGAGAGAAACAAAATGATGTATGAAACGTATGGAAAGGGTTTCTTCGAAACAGAAACAATCTGAAAATTTCGAATTTCCTTCAGTTGGAACGTTGATCTTTATCAATTTATAATATTCATTATTGACTAATCATAATTTTAAGTACAGATGCACAAAATCAACTCGTGCTTAGACATTGAAACATTTTTAAAGCATGTTTCTAACAGATGGCATTGTTATGCTTAGTCCGAGGACTTTACTTTAATTGTTTCAACTTTAAACTTCTGAAAAGTAATCACTGTTAGGCAAAGTTGCAACAAAGATCATGATCATGAAGAAATATTGATTTATTTCATTACAAAAATCCTGATAAATTCCAACAAACATGATCATCAAAACTGCTGTTTGAATACTTCTGTTCAAACGTGATACTTCTAAGTACTAAACAATAATACTGAGAAAAACAAGAGAAATGTGAATTAAAACGAATTCAGTGATGGATGAAGTGAAGACCATACTCACTCCATGTTACAATGTTGGTATCCACACAAACAAAAACGAGGAAAATTATTATTTCAAAACGAGTTTTATCAAACGGCCTATCAAGAATCAATGACAAAGTAGAAGCGATATCCCAGAACAGTCCGATAACAATGACATTCTAATATCCATATTCAATAATTACACTGCGCCATCTATCGCCGCTACAGACCCCGATATTTTGCTTTCAAATTTTACTTCAACCGAAAATAAAAAATGATGATTACAAATTGAAATATCGTACTTTGACATCTATGTTCTTTTTAGAAGGAGAAAAGGGTAGTTGTCAATCCATCCTACCTCATCTTCAAAAATGTGAGCTGTACTTTTAATGCTTTCGTTAATCCAACCAGTTTGAGGATACTCGGGAAGATAATTTTCCAAGAAATCGATGGGCATGGATCGTTTTTAAACCAATGTCGTTAGTGACGGAATAGGGTTACTCTCATGGCAATGCGACATGTATAATACACAGTTTGCGACAGATAGTTTGAGAAGTACAAATCAAAGTATCGCATCTTCGTCATACAAATATGAAATTTTCGAGTATAGTGGTTCGAATAAGCTTCCTCTTGACACCCAACCATTCTGAGCTAATGACAAGAGTTTCTCACTAACAGGACCCACTTCATTCAGCAGGGATAACAAAGGATAATGGAGAAAAATCACCAAACTTGATTAATGTTTAGTTGCAACAGGATTACGCAACATTGTTGAAACAAAAGATTTAGTAAAAACGGTCAAAAATTAAGTAAACAAAATAATTTTCAAGGTGAAAAGAGATTTGAAACATTTGAAAGAAAAGAATAACAGGAACATGTGCAAGGTTAACAACAATGAAAAGCAGCAACATTGGTAACATTTACATATTATAGAACAGTCCCACTCATTTCTATTGGTGTCCTGTTATTCCGGTACAGGTCTCACCCATGCAACAACATAGGGAGCAACATAGTTCAGATTGAAACCATACGGTCTCTGGTTGGAGGTGGACGCCGAGACACACGGGATCAAACACCCATTGGCTGATATGACCGACTGGTACTGCTGCGGTTGAACCTGGTGTTGGGATGTAACCGTGGTGTGCCTGGAATACACCGCGGGCGCGGTGGCGGTTAAAGGATGACCGCTGACCGAAGAGATAGCCGCAGCGGTCATTGCTGGAACGGTGTGGGTTGGTCGGGTTGAAGCAACGGCTAGGAGCGGTTCCGATGGCTTCATGGCGCAAGCCAACGCGGTACGATTCAGAGGGGATGGCAAGGCATAGTACTGGTTCGTATCAACAGTCAAGGGTGTCATTAAGTGTGCAGGGGGCAATCCACGAGTTACAGACCCACCCGGTAATGTTCTACTAGTAGTTGGCAAAGATGGCAGATTGGAGGAATCTGCAGACAGGGCAAGGGACAATGTATTGGTTTCTTGAGGCGATGTTTGCGTGCTCATCGTTGCTTCGCATTCCGTTGGTCCGTCTCCGTCAGACGAACGTCCTGATGACCAGGGCGTGGCCGCTGTCGTGTCGTTATTAATGTCCAGTTTGGCACGAATCTGTAGGAGATGGGCAGTGAGTCCGACAACCACCTCGTCTTCAGGAGAGAAACCTTCGACATCAACCAGGTAACGGATTGTCTCCTCCATGCAGTCCTGGAAACCGGCCAGGATAGCATCAGTAGGAGACACATCTTGAATTTGATCCGATTCACCAGTCGATGGTTCTAAAGCAAGATTTACATCTGAAGGAAAAGATAAGAGAGGGAGAAAGTGAGATGAGAATATATTAATGACCACGTTGAATTATTGGAGGCATAATTACCCCTCTGTATTTGCATTCATTATCATTCACATTTACTTATAAATGTTTAAAACTTATATGTACGCATCTGCAACTTAACTAGAATCGGGTGGTGATGATGAAAGGTGACGAAAAACATCAAAGGCAAGTCATGACCCATAGTCACATCATTAAATGAGTTCATTTCATCCCTACCCGCTACTGTTACTCCCACACCATACCAGGTACCAAGTAAAACATATAACAACGTTGAGGAATGGTTGATGGATCTGGGAGTTATACACTTATCTAAAAAAGAAATTCCCCCCCCCCCCAAAAAAAAAAAAAATATCACTACTAAAAAAACAAATCATCATTAAAGCTATGCATGGTCTGGAAGATTGTCAAGAAAGGGGGACAACATCTGGGTGGATGGGCATGCACAAAACGTATCGGCTGTTTTGGTATCATTATGTCCAATGATATGAGTAGAGTAAGGTATATGATGGTTCTCTGTTGAAAAGCTTTTCTCCTTGTTTAATAAAGATCGGGAGCTTTAGTCGCCAGTGACATCATCGGCATCGGGTGCCTGAGGGTACAGTTGATCGATCAATGCATGTCTCTTACGGCTCCACTTAACCATGTTGTCAAACAAGTCTCGCTCAAAGACCACTACATCGAGAGAAAGGGCTGTACAAACACTGTACCACACATCCACTATGAGGTGGTGTTTACCTAGACCGGGGAATCGTCGTGCATGCTCACAGCACACAGAGCTAAGACGGGGGTCGATGGGGGAGATGAAGGGTGTGCCCATTTTGTTGATTAAAATTTAGACATAAAGAGGGGGCACATATTGAACAAACATTTCTTTTCCTGGGGATTGGATGGGGCTGGATCATGTTCCGCTGACGGGTTTTATTATAACAATCACGCATCTAGATAATCAATATTCAAAATCATGCTCATAATGTTAGTGAGCGGTGAGGGACAAAAATAAATCACCTCTGAATCCTAAAGTGAAACTAAAAAGTCCACTACGAAATTTTTGAAAAAAAATCTTCTGAATAACAGATAAATAACGAAATATCTCAGAATGGTCGCCACAATGGTGGAAGGGGAGACAGACGAAACACTGACAGACCATGGACAGACCAAGTCAACAGTTAAAGTTAAAAGTTAAAAATAAAGATTTCTTGATAATTTATTTGAAGAAAAAAAGGTTTTGCTTATGAATTCAAGTTCAAATGACAAAATAAAAAAGGATGTTATAATACAAATACAAATGGCATTATCGTCATTTTGCATGAGCTGATGGCTGTTGCCTTTACATACCTGTATGTCGCCCTCCACGGCGATGTGTGTCGGGTGTTGTCGACGAGCTGGAAAACGATCTGCAAAACGCCACCGTGGTCTCGAGCAGACTGGCCTCATCAACGCCAACCGTCTATAGTATAGAAATAGAGAGAGAGAGAGAGAGAGAGAAAGAGAGAAAGAGAGAGAAAGAGAGCGAGAGAGAGAGAGAGAGAGTGAGAGAGAGAGAGAGAGAGAGAGAGAGATGCGAATTGATTAGTATTGAGCCGTATTTATATCATATTTAGATTCTGATTCATTAATCGAGATTTAATCATTATCTCATGCATGTTTACGTAGCATCTCCATTATCCCGTAAAAATCGAAATAAATTATTCCCGAATATTCGAAACTTAAATCATAATCTCAACCGAAAGACTGAAAATGTGCGATCAATAATTGTTAAACCGTGTGATTCTTCATTTGGTTTCGAGCGTGCTCATGTTTATACGTATAACAGTGTCTAATACGAATATATAAAATGCATGCATGACTTTATTTGCATGTATTTCGCTTGTATGCGGATTCTAATCACGGGATTGGAGATCAATTAAGAGAACGTTTGCACGCCATTTTATTGGTGGTACTACTCGTACTAGACATATAGTGCTCTTCTGGAATCTAACCTGCCCACCAAACTCCATCACGATAGAGTACTTCAGATGTATGCATAACATGAGCAAGACATTTCGTTACATCCTTCATTTTATTATTAAAGACTATCATTTTATGCAACAGTAGTTATCGATCTTTATATAAACAAGTGAAATAATTTGATATTTCACCTTTCCCCGACGACTGCATACGCAATCCTTTCTCGACGAAGTGTCGTGAAGGGCACTTAATATACGCCGTCTACGTCATAATGACGTCGAAACTCTTCTTTCTAGCATACACTCAATGACTTGGATTACTGAACATTTCAAACCGCAGGGTGTTTAGATATATATATATATATATATATATATTTAGAGTATAGAAAAACATAACTCATCATATTATAAAAACGAATATTCTCTAAGGTATTGAACGTATAACGTATAAGCTTCCACAAGAAAGTGAATTTGAAAGAGATTTATTCTTCGGATTATCGAGAAAAACTGTTATACATTAAGATGTTGTTTCCGCCTCTTCCATGGTTCGCTTACATGGGCTATATACATATTCATCTCTCTCTCTCCCTCTCTCTCTCTCTCTCTCTCTATCTCTCTCTCTCTTCACCTTCTCTTCCCTTCTCTTTCCCTTCTCTACCCCTATATTTTCTTCCAGATTTATATCTCATTCTTTTAATTTAGTACTACTACTAATCATAACATGAAACAGATTAGAGGAAACAGCTCAAGGAATTAACATGATCGCAAAGGCTTTCAAGAAATCCACCTGAGGTAATTTTAATTTTCTTGGGAGCCATCGATTGAAATGCGCGAACATATAACGTAATTCTAACGTGATTAATGTAGGCTAAATCATCGTGTATATAAATTGCTCTAAATCGATTTTGTTGTTGTCAAAAGTCTTTAAAGCTTATCTGCCATAGTTTACAGGAGGGATTAGACCGCCCTGCAAGGTCACTGGACAGGTGGTTATCTCATCAACTCAGCTCTCAGTTAACATAAGAAAAAGAGGATCATGGGGGACCAATGGTCACCGATTAGGCATTGTTTGTTATATAGAGGGCGCAAGTAGCTACAAGTAGTGCAGTGGGCCTTAAGATCGAGTTTGAAATGACATGACAGCAGTTATTGGAGGGGTTATGAATGAATTTGAAATGCAATTCATGAATTCCACACAATATTAATACAAGCCACCGGGGAAGGCACGCGAAGGCATAGTGGAGCGTTTCATCTGATTAGCTATTCACAATGGCGTTCCGGAAGCCTTGAACGAGAAAATAGCAAATGAAAATAATACGCCGTTCCGCTCTCATTCGAAGTCCATGTTTCTATAGTTGTACGAAAAGAAAGACGTTAAAGGTTATTTCTTCTTCTTTTCAATACCTCTTTCACAAATCGATTTGATTATTCAGGAGTGGGTGTGTGGACTGAACTTGAATGCGTTGGTTCTCTAATGATAACACAGGTCTATGGATCACTAACAATACATCATGGCGCTTTGCTTCACTCATTGTATCCACCTTACGGAGCGTAGCCTCAAGAATAACATAAGAATCGCTCGCCCATGCCCTCTCTAATTCTCTTCCAGTTTCAGCTAGCTCTCTGTATCTTTCCCTCTTTTCATCTACCCTCCATTTCTGTCTTTTAATATAGTATTCCGTCCGCCCTTCTCTTTTTCATTTTTGTGCACTTTGATTTCATCATACTCCTTTCTCATCCGTTCATCTTGTTATACTTAAAAATCAATCCTCATTTCGTTATATTATCCATTCTCTCTGACCTGCCTACTCTTCTTCTATATCGATTTTCCATCTTCCTATCATACTAAAATGTAGTATCTATATATCTCATCCATATAACTCTTCTAACTGGGTACTGTATGCACATCAAGCTCCGGATTTGCGCTGCAACCCTTCTGAATCTATTCAATGTTTACAATTATAATGATGGACATATTCATATGCTTTGTATCAAATGAATGGTCATGGAAATGTATGATCGAAATAAATATAACCAATGTCAACAAATCTAATCGAATCACATCCAATTTGTCCACTATGTCACTGTACAATATTACTATTTTAAAACAGTTTTGTTAATCTCTGGATCGAAGAAAAAAATATTGCACGCTTCAAAAGCACCAGGTTCCTTTGTCTGCATCGCCAGCAAGGTTGGAGCATGGATGGTTTGAGTAATCACTGGCCGTTTCTTGTGTGTGAAGTTCGCCATGTTCAGGGCGCTGATGCTCGCTAACAAATTGATCTGAGTCATACAATACGCGTCGGAATGGTAATATGAAGACTTCACATCTAGACCTGTTCATATGTGAAAGTTAATCACACAGTAGGTGAATGGGTCCATGTTTTTACACAGGCTATTCCGAATAGCAAGACCCGTTAATACATATGTTCACACGGGTCCAACTGCAAGCCAAGCAAATAATCTTTAGTTATAACTACAGGTTGGTGAAACATCGAAGTTAGTGCGTCTGCACGGCTCATAACTTTGAGGGAGGACCAAGCCTGTAGCTGGAAGTTTACCCGTTGATCCTATCACATAGCTCGTGGTTTTAAAAACTGCGAATAACTAAAACAATCGAAACCACGAGTGCGTCCGCACAGTTTTTCCCTACAAGAAAATCTTAGTTTTAAACCAGGAGCTAAACGTTAAGTTTATAGACCCTCGTATGAACCTAGCTGATGTAATGCCCCAGATAAGCACACTGTGACCGTTTCACATCGAAATGGTAATTAGAGTCTTGTAAGAGGATTGCACATGCATGACACGTTAGGAATGACAGATGCTATACGCAGTCTGAGAGACAGATCGCTAGATGTGAAAACGATCTGAATTATACACGAGATGAGTAACATGGTACGAACGGCAGCGGAGTGAAACAGAACCCGTTTCCGAGCGAGGCTGATGATCATGATAATGGCCTTGAACGTGTAATCATCGAGTAACTCTCGGTGAAGTTGAAGACATCTTCTTTGCTTTCTCTCATCTCATCATTCCAACCTTGAGGGTGAAGTTTCTCTGATGTATCTTTAAATCAATTTCTTGATACGTAAGATGATAATTATACATTCACATATTTTTCAGTACAACAATACACAATGAGATTTGCAGACAGCTAGCGCATCTCCTTCTTACCACGCCCACATTCATCAAACATCTCCAGACACCATGTAATCCCGATATGGACATTTAGATTTTACACAGGAATTCTGATGACTATCAAATTATCATGGTCAACTTACCAGACCTAATATAATAATTGGCCATTTGGGAATTGCAAAATAACTATAAGATATTATTTCGGATGTAAATGATAACTATTGGAAATAATTGAATAAAATCCAATAACACAAAATGTTTTGTTCATAGATTAATGAGAACATGTTGCATCTTCTAAAGTTGGCTATGGCGATATGATCATGCAATGAGATACAATTAAGATTAGTTTTTCCCATTTATAAGGTAATCATATATCACTAGGGATAGTAGGAGAAACATAATGTGTCAGTCTTCCATAGACTGAAATCCAGTTAGTCAATGCAACGTTCATTTCACAAGGTACCATAGTCGAAACTGTATTTGAATGGAATCAATACCTACGTGCAAGCACCAAGTAACATTGTGGGAATAGCAAAAGTAGATTTTAAAGTCCTATTTAAAATATCCTTTGATACAAGCCCAGGATTTTCCCTCTTGTTTTTGAGAAAGAGTAATAGTCATAAAGGTAGATGTGCATGAGAGAATGATATTACAGATGTAAAGATAAAACCAAAAACCAACAAATAATTTGGATAAAAACACACAATGACTAAATAAAGGCATGAACCAAATGAAGTGTTCATGAAAGAAGAAAAAAAAGGAAAATATCAATCAAGTCTATGGACTTTCAAAAGTCAATATGTTCAACGCAATCACAACGCAAACAAATCTTTAATAGGATTTCTATCTAAACATCTGTTATCAAGTGTGTCTTTCTCTCCATTTCGATATCACATATTCTCAGTCTCGTGGGGCTGGCTAATAATCTCATATATCATGCGAGACGTGCTTGTAACAATAGAGTATGGCCGTCTTCTTGTCACAATTTTCGCGCCTCCATTCCAATTGCGACGCCATTCGGTGAAGTTGGTCTTCACTGTTTGCCGAAAAAAACAAAGACAGGTTTGAATCTTCGCTTTTATTATTATACAGGTCAGACAATATTGATGGCGTTCAACGAGATTGTCATTTGTTAATACATCTCTTTATCTCAGGCCACGATTGAAATCCTCCATTATCTGTGATATCACATAGTATAAAAGAGCTTCCTATCCTATTCACGTATGTACAAAAAAATAGTCATAAATCGTTGAAGAGCCGTCATAATGGGATGAGCCCGGGGAAATCCCTTGGAGTTCTTTTCAAGAGAAACTAACATTATTACCTTTGTCACACCGCCAAACCGACTACAGACCGACTTTAAAGCCCCTCTGAAGTGTTGGGATCGAGCCCCACTTGATGGTAAACTTTCTCTTAAATTGTATCATAATGTAAAAGAGGATGTCATTTAAAACACACTTCTGCAAAGATTTCCCCCAGAAATATCTATTTGAAGACAGATATTGATAACAGAATACATAATTTGGGTTTTCTGTCGCCGCAGAAAACCTAGATTTTGTATTCTTTAATAAATATTCGACTTCAAACACATTTGTTTTGAATATCTTTGCAGAAATGTGTCTCGAGACATCCTCTTTCACAATATGATACAATTAAGTGAAATTTTGTCATCAAATTGTTGGCGAATGTGGGGCTCCCAACACTTATAGAGGGGCTTTAAACCCGACAGATTCTTTTTCACTGACGAAAGTGTACTGTTTTGTTCGTTCCGTTGGTCTGGTATCGGTGTCGTGTGGATGATATTGGATGGTGTAATGTTAGTAAGAACATAATTACCCCCATCATCTTTGTTCCATTTGTTGGCATATTCGCTTGAGCTCTTTCATCATTTTGGCTAAATGTGCAATATTAATTGTTTAAATTTGTAGGCATAATTCAGAAGATACGTTGTAGAGTTTCGAGGTCTGCAGTTATAACAAATAACAAACCAGTCACTTCTCTCAGCTGATTGGAAAGGACTTTTTCTTCATTTGTCAAATCAAGTCGGCTATAAAATCAATATCTGTCAAAATCAGAGTTCCAATCACAAAGTCTGAATGCTTGCATGATTGATGAAGCCAAGCAACAAAAAATACATCTTTTGTAGGAAACTTTAACAAAACGTTTGGCAAACAGCAGCATCGCGCTATTTCAAACACTTCGCGTGCTTATCTACCACAATCTTGCATTATTCACAAAGTATTGATTTTCATTTAAAGCACAGTGCTTCGACGAAGCGGGAATATGAACTCATAAATAAATGTTGAAAGTACAATGTATACTCAATAAAATTCCCACCTTTTTGTGAAACTTTATCAGTGATATAAATCTAGTCTGGTTACCTAGTGGTGAATTTCCTTCCTTTTCATGAAAAATCAGTTTTTAGTGTTGCATGGATGGAAAGATCGTTGATTCCCTTCATCGTTCAAGCAATGAATCGTTACCACAAACCCGCAATGTAACAGACTCTACCACAGCCTCTGTCGGGGTATACGTAGGTAATGGGATGCATGGTAATGACCGCAAGTAACCTCCTAGATATTATTCTGCTCCAGAAGTTTTGCCGGAGACAGAATGAGACGTATTCGTTGCTATGGACATGATGAGTGTGATGAGAAATTATGTGGAATTGTATCATGTTATGAAGATTGCCTCATCTAGCGATTTTTCTTGAGTAGAAATGTACACGTCTTTGCAGCTCCTCATTCGTTTCTACAGCTCCCTCCCTCTCTCTCTATTTCTCCTCTTCAACAAACAATGCATGTCAAGACTAGTGTGTAATCTCATAATAATCTGATATATATATAATTATGCAGGTGATTATTTTTTTTTACTGATCTTGAACTGTTGCGTAAACCATTGTTGTATCTTCATTTGGCAGGAATACCATACTTTCTGATTTATGCAATCTCCATGACGACGACCCTGCAACACCCAGAGGTACTATATGAAACCTGAGGAAGCTTCCATCCTCTGCAACAGGTGCCATCCGGTCAAATCAATAATCTTGGGACAATATTCAGATACCTCAGGAAAAGACGAAATTTCGATTATCATTTTGTCCCACTATTTTCCTCTTCACTTCTCTTCCGAAGCTGGCCTTTCTCCCACACATTTTATGAACTGTATAAGGAGAGAGAATTCACAGTGGCACTTTGTTTAAAAGCCCTTTCAGAGCAGAGCAAATAAAGTTGGCCTGGTAGTCACGAATCGAGAGAAAGATGAATGGCAAAGAAGCCACACCATCCTGATCACGTATGCTGGAATATGGAGCGTGACTATATAAACTTGGGAGGCCACCTTGCTAACAGGAATATACTTTTTTATTTGATAAACGAGTCAAAACGACAATACTAATTTTACAATGTATTCAGGCTATTGTGATAAATCCTATTTGGTTTTGTCTCAAATGAGAAATACTGCAATTTTCACTCGTGACATCTTTATACATTTCAAGCAGTTATGCATTATTTACGACAATTACTAGCAAGATTATGGGAGGGTATATCGCCTTCTCTATACATAAATGATATTCCCGTGTCATGACAAAGCGTATGATTGTTGCTAGGTCAATTCAACTACACACAAGCTTTGTCAATCGATGTGAATGATACAAGACTAAAGCATTTGCATGTTTTACAATTCGTGGACGAAATTGAAGCAAGAATATAATGGAATGGAAAACGTAATTGTAAAAATGAAGTGGAATACCTATTATCAAATAATAGAGAGTTGCGTTTCGGTTGGCCGGTTGCGGGAGAGGGTGGGGTTAGAACTTAGAAGACCTAAATACTTCTAAATCGATAAGGGAATCCTTCCTAAGTATGTTAACATGGATCAGCTTGAGATTGAAATCAATACATGCCGTGTAGTTGTGTTAGGCAAAACGTGTAAAGCAACAATCAATTTCCCTGTACTCATTGAGCTAGCACATCGATTTACAAGAACGTTTAAAAAGTACGAGGTATTATAATGATTATTGGTCTCGAGTTTGGAAACAAGTTGCTTTCACTTTCAACTTAAGCTGCTTTCAGTTTGACAACAAACTTTCAAGGACATACTTATCTCCGATACTTTTGAACACTCCGATCAATAGGGATTATTATGTATAATTTCATGTCCTGTTGGTTATCAATTCACAAGTTCCATGCACTGTGTTAATGATTACCTCTCTGTCTCTGTCTCTCTCTCTCTCTCTTTACTTTCGCTCTCTCTCTCTCTCTCTCTCCTTCTTCTTCTTCTTCTCTTCTTCTTCCCTTTCTTCTTTTTCTTCTTCTTCTTTTTCTTCTTCTTCTTTTTCCTTCTTCTTCTTCTTCTTCTCCTCCTCCTTCCTCATCTTCTTCTTTTCTTCTTCTTCTCCTCCTCCTCCTTCTGCTTCATCTTCTTCCCCTTTTCCTCTCATTTGATGTCCTTTTTTCCTGTCTTGTGAATTCTCTCTCCCTCATCATGCTCACACGTCAACTCAAAGCAAACATGAGAGAAGTGCGTAAAAGGACGTTCTAAACCATCTTCCCTTTTCTCCTCTTCTTCTCCAAATGTCAACAGCGTGGTCATGTTAAATATTTGCTCGCTTTGAGGGCGGTTTATAAGCACTTATTGCCTAACGTATGCTGTACATAATACATGCAGATAAATTGCACTTACAATATTACATGTATAATTATGTACATGCCCTTATGTAATATGACAGAGTTAACAACTAATTTTCAAAATGTTGATTCGTGCGCGAAGATAACATATGTAAAATGCCATGTGTCATTAAAGTTGACAGCCTGTAATGAATATCCAGATATGCACTTATCTAATGTCCCTCGCTAAATTTCATAATCCAACCATTTGCAAGTTATGCTACCGAAACCGTTATGATAGCGGACGGATATGCGTGGGTTGAGCAAGTAAACCCTGAGTACATTGGTCAACAGGTTGGAATTACATGTAGTTAGAATTGGACTTTAGGATCTATCTCGATCAATACACGCGTGCATAATTATGATGGCATTGTATTGCTGAACATACACAGACATAATGCACTACACGTTTCTTAAGAGGCGGGATCAATAGGCACGATCTACTATCTTTGTCAGTTCAGTTGCAGTTTCGAAGTCATTTTATTATTAAAGCGGGAAGTTACAGAAAGCGTAACACGACAAAACAACAAAGTCCGGTATTTAATGTGAAATAAAATGCTAAAAGGTCTGCATGAATCATGTGTCCGCCCTCAGGATTTCGCTTTCTCAGCTCGACTCATAATTTTGCATTTTCTAATCCCATTATGTGTTTCTCATTCCATTCAATTTTGTAATGTTTTCTCAAACTTGCTCTTGTCTCCCTTCTATACTCACTTTGAATAAAGATAAGCAAAATTAATATTACCATGAGTCACTCGTGCATGATTTGATTGAATTGGATTGGATTAGATTCAATGCAACGGTGTCAATATAAATGTTAACAAACCTTGTCTCTATATGTTAAAGGAAATGAAACGGAAATGAAACGAAACTAAAATAAGAGCTGAAAATAGGACCAGAAACATAATTGATCGGGTTATTTTGCCATCTATTCCCCAGAAGAGGACCAATAAGATACACTTCATTTCGCTACTCATACAGGCTTATGAATTATTCATGTTGCTTGTGATTCTTCCGTCCTCTTGGGGCCTAACATTGATTTGTGATACATAATGTTGCAGGTGAGGCCCTTGCGAAGAGGAAATCGCAAAGCAACATGCCATTTTCTTCCCCAAACTACATGTATCCTCATTTCACCCTCTCTCTCTCTCTCTGTCAGACTTTCTCTCCCATTCCCCCTCGCTCCCCGTTTCTACTATCAATCCCACTTTTTGCAACGCTTTTCTACCATCATGTACTCCTACTAGTAGAATGCTATTTCTCTCTTTCTGAACTCATAAATCGACACATAAAAATAGCTAAGGACATGTTACGTGCAAAGTCGCATTACTATGCGAAGTGTGCATTTTGGGTCTCAAAAATTCATAGAAATTGAGAGGACCGGTTGCCAAGTCTGCTGCCAGCTCATTGAGGTGTAGGCACACAGGGCGCGGGTCACACGTGCCTCCCTCGCGCTCCATACACACGCCAGCCTTCAAACACAATCAAGAAGCATTCCAACATAAGGCAGATATCATCCATGAATAATCTACCCCCCTTCTTTACCCTCTCTCTCTCTCTCTCTCTCTCTTTGTTTCCCCCTTTCTCCGTCTGTCTCCCCTCTCCCATCCTGTACCCCTGTTTCATCTCTCTCGCCCCACTCCTCCGTTGAACCACATCTTTCTGCCTTTCTAGGTATATTTTCTATCTCCCTCTTTCTATTTTGATATTTTATCTCTTCCTCCCTTCTCACTATTTGTCGGGCTCTGTTTTCCAACTTTCATTCCCCCTTCACACTGTCCTTCTTCACATCACCCTCCTCTCATGAATTTCCTCTTCTCTACTATACCTGTCTGTCTGTGTGCCCCATCTCCCCTATACCTCTCTTTCTCCCCACCCCTCCCTCCCTCTTCTCTCTCCATCGGAATCAATCTTCCAATATCTCTCCCTCCGACACACTTCACCCTCTTTCAGCTTATCTCTTTATCCTGTTATCAAGACAGTCACGTTCACTCACGTTCACTTATCTCCTCATTATCTATTTTGTCATCTCTAAGCATAAAGATGTCCGTATTCACATCAGGTACTGAGTGAAATAATGATGAGATATCATGCAGGATCGCAATGCCTTCAAGGTGAAAGTTTGAATAATCACGAACATCTTGTCTTTTCAACCTTCTTTAATTCAGCGAAAAGATGAATCTAATTTTTCATTACAGGTACAGGTAGGCCTAGTTTATTTGAATTTATGTTTTTTTTCGTCGAAATGTTGCTTTGCATTATTGTGTCGTTTCATCAGTCCATAATAAGATACCAAATCCCAACACAAAAAGTATGACAATGTGACTCAGATATTAAATTAATGCGAATCGAGAGTTATATTGTGTTTAGGTGTATGTGTAAAATTCCTTTCCAACAATGGGCTTACAAAAACTTAGAGCATTGCTAATGATCATTGCATAAGACATCGGTGTGTCTTTGGTGCTTCTAATGACCCTAACGCCATTTACCATTGCAAGAAGTGCTGTTCCGCGAATAGCTCAATGAATCACATTTCTTTCTTCTTGCCCTCTAGCCAGTCAGTACCCTGGCTCCTAGCTAATCCATCATTATATTAGCATAGTGATCTGTCATTTCTAATACAGGGATTCAACTTTCTCTTCACGTTTACACCTGATCAAACGTCATCTTGGCCAAGAAATAAACCAAGCGGAGGAGAATGTCTGCTCTCTGCGCGGACCACTGGTTGGGAGTAGAGGGAGCAGGTGTGTGGTGGGATGGATAGGTTCGGGGATGAATGGACGACCATCAACACAGTGTCATGCAGGCAAGCGACAATAGCCTGTTAGCTTGCCTGACGGAGCTCCCGAGCTACTTGTATGCAGCACCCCCGATGAGCTCAGGCGATGGACCCTTAGATATAGGATGGTGTATCTTGTCACAAAGACAATTTAGTCCCGGGAATTACCTCCCATTGTCTTCTCCTCCCTACCTCGCAACAATGATGCATCCATTAGCTCGCACTGATCTGATGATAACGGTAATTAGTTTGGGGTTCATCTGCCTTTCAGAAATGAGGGATGATTACATTGTACATTTGCCAGAGCTGCGATGATTTGGATGATTTATTCATGCATTGCTGCTCTTGATGATGATGATAACGAATGTGATGGTGATGATGGTGGTGGTTGTTTAGGTGGTGGTAGGAGTAAAGATGTTGTTGGTGGTGGCGGTGACAAATTGATGGCATGGTGGTGGTGGTATTTGTTGTGGTGGTGGAGATGATGTTTGGGGCGATAGTGGTGGTGGTGGTGGTGGTAGTAGTAGGGACTTTTATATTTGCGTGGACTGATACGTGTGACATCCATACAAGGCAGTGCATTAAAAGGACGTCGATCGTAGCAATCCACGTTGTCGTTGGGCAAATCTAAAAATTCCTAGTATTGGTCGTGGTGTTGATGTGGGTAGTGGTGATAGTGGTGTTGGTTGATGGTTTGACTGGTGTTGGTGATGACGGTAATGGTAATCATGATAATGGTGATGGTAATTTCGTTTATAGTTCACCTATACGACACAAGAATATATCATCATCAATCAATTATTACAACTACGTAGATATCAAGAAGGGTTACTAGATGAGACCACTTAGCAAGCAAAAATAAACCACAATACCAAATACTATCAGGCAGACGGACACTGGTCAGACTTCCCTTCCATGAACAAAAACACACCCGATCCTCTGCAAGCTGGCGAAGGAATTAATCCGGTAGATCAAGGGTTAAAGGACGTGACGTCAAGAGCTACTTGGTTTTATTTCTTCCCCTAATCAGTAGACAAACATCCTCTGAAGCATTATTGATATTCTTGAGGTGATCCGAAACAATGATATCAAATACAATACGTTTACCCATACAGCAGGAGATAAAGAAACCTCCCTCACTTTATGTAACGATTACGACAGGTTTATCGAGTTTTATCAGGTTGATGTCCAAAAGCCGAGCATATTATCGAGTAGTGATTAGTAAGCTTGGATGATCAGCTGGTAGGCTGTCTAGTGGCAGAGGCTGGGCTAATGCTATTAACTGTGTGTAATTTTACATTAATTAGATTGCTTTATTCCATGGCTTTGTACGGGTAAAGGGTAGAACTACTGGGAGGAGGAGAGCAACATGGAGGGCATAAGAGGATTGGAGGGTCGGATGATGAGGAAGAGGAGGGATTGGAACAATATTAAGATCAGCACTGGGCCTATACTGACACTGATGAGAATAATCATTAAAATTTAAACAGCAACTGAAAAATGGGTCTAACACTGGACTGTGCAAGGAATTTAATACACCGGCTAGCCACTCCTAGTTTGCTCTACGCTTGGTCATCCCATTTACCCATTCTGTGTTCCGTGGGATATCCTGGGTCATGTTGCACAATATTAACATGACAAAATTATCATGATTTCTATTCCAAACATCCTTATCCCATTCATCCCTCTCATCATTGATCGCCTGTACCTCAAGGCACTGCATCAGTCATAATTTACATGTACATCATTAGTGTCAGTTTTGTATGTAGACATCGTTAGTGGTATGTACAATAGAGGTCTAATGAATGACTTGGTGCTTGAGCCTTGAGGCGATTATCAAATTCGTGAATGCGGTGTTTTTTCAGAAATGTTGCTCCTTACAATGTGATCATGTTGATCAAGGACATTCACTTGATATTACTAAGACCCCCTTCTCTCTCAACACACGCACACAGAAGCTCACTTCAAGACACCATGGTAACGGGAAACAAAGAATTGAATTGGATGTCCATATTACTCAATCTGGGCAGGCTTTCCCCCTCGGACTACACAAGCTAGGAGAGCAACCGTGAAGCACGACTTGGTAATATGCATGACATATCTCATCTCATCTCCGCTCATATCTATTATTCTTCTCTCAAATCCATTCCTCCTTATCTCTACCGATCACGCGGAAATTTCATGCATGTTGCGGGTATGAAAAACACCACAATCTGACCCGCACTATACAACACTCTAGGCTCTAGCCGAATGGGGGTACAAGTACATGTTCAGCAAATACTGAAGGAGGGTATACCAGGGTTACCCACGAGCCAAACGCGAGCTTTTTAACAGGTTGCGCTCCTTATATGGTCATAGAGCAGTCCCACGGTGCGTGCCTAGCAGACAAAACTCTGCTCCATTATGAATTCTCGTTGCATCGTGAAAAATGACTTGAATTTGTATGCCATAGCTTATCGCTACCCCCCAGCCGCAAGATTTGTTCAAAGATTGAATTGCAAACAAATGAAATGCGCATAAGAATGATCGAATAACAAATAACTTCGTTGAACCATAGCATCTCAGAGATTTAGGAATTGCTGTAACATGACTTGTCAAAATCATTAATGTTTAAGGAAAGAGTGAACACCATCAAATCAGTGATTTATTGCAAATCTTATGCCGTGATTTCCTTCAATTATATCTGCGAAGTGTATATTACATATTATAATGATACGCTAAAATAGTTAATGGAATTAGTGGCAAAATAATGAAAAACATACCGGCAGAATTACGGTTTTCAAAGCGGAAATGCGCTGAACTATCACAAGCCTTATCAAACCACTCCTACACATTTTCAGCACAATTTCAATTTGCACAATTTCAGGCTTTTGTAATTCTTCTCCTGACTTTCACTCACAACCACTTCATACACATACAGAGCGCTTCAGGTACACTAGAAACATGCAGTAAATGCGTTGTGTTGTTAAATTAACGTAATTATTGATCTGGAAATCTTACCTGTAAGCCAAGAAGTTGAGCTAGCTCCTTGAGGCTCCTATCTACCCTCTCCATCTTACCAGACTGACTGGTATCAGCTCCAATGGGCGTGGCTCCGTGGTGGTGATGCTGATGCGCTCTCAGAGTCTGTCAAGATGGAGAATATGAGTTATCATTAGGTATCAATGAAATTTGATATAATGTTATGAAATGGAAGATGAGGATGATTGAGAGTGGTAAATACCAACTCCACTGGGTGTGGTCGTGTCGTGGTGATGCGATCTCAGGAATGTATTTATCATCAGTTATGATTACTAGGAATCAATGAGATTGGTATGAGGTTATGGAATGGAAGATGACAGGTTGTGGTATCAGCTCCGATGGGCGTGGCTGGTTGGTTGTTATCAGCTCTCCAGAATCTGCAGAAATAGGCAGTACTTACGCCTTATGATTTATGGATGTGGTCAGATGTTCGTAAATCAATCGTTGAATGTTTCTTTCAAGATAAATCCGAGGCAGGGTGTAGGAAAATGTCCCTGGTTACTTCAAGATTATGATATGTCATAATATAGTTGTATCGATGGCTTTCAGTGAAAATGAAATAAAACAGTTGGTAAGGTTATCATTAAAACTCATTTCTTTCAAAATGTTAAGAAAACAAGAATAACATCTGTATGATCTGGACCCAATTGAAAATGCAGTTGTAATTTAGAGCATTTTTCTACGCTGACATGGCTGGTGTATGTATGTAAATAAGAAAACAATCATTGGAAAATAATTTTCACAATACCTCGCTACATGCAGGACACGTGTTGAATGTTTCGTTCACAGACTTGTCTAGCTAGCGTGCCTCGAGCAACAAACCTCACTTTTTGGTACGACTGGTTATCACTCCACAGGCGGACACGCGCCTGCGGTTAACGCCACATAATATAGTTTTGAGGAGGAAGAAACTTATAAAAGTAATTATAATAAAAAGGTGTATCACTTTCAATCTGTCTTCATCATTTAATGGGGTTCTTAACTGTAATAAAAAAAATATGGAAAACTGTGAATAATGCTCAATCTGAAATCATTTAATCAACTATATGCCGCTCCCCTTTTTCTCTCTCTCGATCTTTCTGTCTACGTGTTCAAACTGATATAAATAGGTTGTTTTTTCCTACTTGCTAATCGTAAGAGCCTGTGTGCAGTTCAAGATTGCGTCAATGATCTGAAGCTCCATTACCATGAAGATGCTTGAAAAATACTTCGCAGGCAGGCAGGTTCACAACCAAGACTAAAGATTTGTCTGACCTTCTATATGTATTTTTAGATGACCATGAGGTCAAGAGGTCATTGTCTGGTGACCCGAGATGACCAAGGGACCACTCGCTAGTCTGCTATCTCATGATAGTCTCCATGAATCTCAGAAATGCATCCGATCGGCAAGTTTGGCAAAGTAATTTGGTAAAGGTTGGAGAAGATCAACATTAACAAGACTGCTGAACTGTGATGAACCATGGACATTGGGCCTACATCAATATAGGATTGGATATACATGTAATAATGATAATATTCGGTTCCTGTATAGCTCATATTAAGCGCTTCCAAAGAGCTTCGGAAATTATTACCCTAGCTTTAGCTCCGGCAGCCGTCATCAACGCACAATGCATTTCAAAGAATAATACTACCAAGTACCCATTTACCTCACCTGGGACTGGGTCGAGTGTGGCAAATGTAGATTAATATCTTGCCAAAGGACATAAGTGCCTCGGCGAGACTCAGAACCGCGGACCTCGTGATCCACAGTCCGATGTAGCTCAACTTCAACTGTCTTTCAAGTTTCAATAAAATCTTCACTTAGTAAACTTTGAACATATTTTGTATCGGATGACAGATTTTTATCCCATACAATATGACTATTATACCACGCGCAGGGTAACGTAGAAATGAAAATGGAGAAGTCTTTGCACCTTACAATCATTACAGTTACAATCAATGCTGAATGCTCATGAATGAAACCAAGAAGGATTGGGTTCGTATAGTCTGCAAGGTTCAAAGATTACAGATCTCAAGTCGAACCAAATTTTAAAAATGAAGTTCTGGATAGCATAATCCTACAGAGTACAGAGTGCAGGTGCAATGAAATCAAGGAGTTGCTTGATGAGACCTACCTTTTCTTTTCTCAGCAGATGCCTGGTATTTCCTATGTAGTATTTACTAAGAAATACAGAAACCGACTACAGAGTATCTTCGACATGGAATCCTTGCTCCATCCAAACCAAACCACATCCTTGCTGTCTCAAGCTCTCACTAAAACTGAAACTCGTCCTCACAAACATACTTGGATCACGTGACAAACAACCACGTGTTCTTGGACGTTGAATTTCCCAAACAAAATAACAAACATTCCATGTCCACAAACTTGCCAGGACTTGTCGACCCAGGCCACCACCCCTCCCAAACTTTAAACCCCCTTTTCTGACCCTCTCGCGACCCCCGCTAACGATTTCTTCTCACTCTTAAGCTCCCTTCACATACAGCTCGAAAATTCTCACAATGCACACCTGTGCTGTTGACATTGTAAGCTTGTATGTTAGTTCAAAGAGTGTGAACGCTCCGAGTTCCTTGCAGTATCGGAATGGATGTGTTGTGGAAGAGAGGTGCGCGTGTGTGAGCGCACCCCAAGACGGCGCATGTATTTACTGTGTAATGAAGTTCACACCTGTTACGTGAATGGAACCCTTGTATGCTCCCAGGGGACCTCCATGAACTTGCTTTATCATCCACGCCAAAACATTCTCACTCTCTCTTACCGTCAACCTCCCAGTTCCCAACCCATCATCCTGTATTCTCCATGGATAACGATCATCTCCATCCGCCTCTTCCCATCTGCATTCTCTTTCCTTTATTTCCTGCCTAATTTTCAGACATGTACAAAAGTTATACTGCCATTTTCATGTTCAAGTCGAATGATTTTTGTCCCACACCTACCTGACTAATTATAATGATGTTACATTACCCCAATACAGGAGAGTGATTTGAATGAAGTAAAATATTCCATGTGCAACTTGTAATATGGTTGCACAACTAAATGTCAGCGGCATTCATATCAGCAAATGGAAATGAATCCTTAAACATACAATGTAAAATGTACTTTAAAAGCTCAACAGGGATAATGTTACACAAATAAAGATCAAATCAAGCACTGTTCATCAACTCCATGAACTAAACTAATAATAATGACATACATAATAACGTTCAATATAACTACGATGCAAAGTTACACGCACCTCCTGCTTCACAAATCAAGCTTGTTTGGTTGGAACTTGTAATTGTGCTATTTTTAATCATTTCACCAATTTCATAACTGGTTAAGGGGTGAGGGTAATGATATAATTAATTAATAAAGCGTTTGACGTCGGTATTACGTGCATGCACGATGGAGGTATTGAACTGTTTCTTGACAGAATTCTAGTACAAGAGCTGTATGACGGCATGTACTTGTTGCGCCCGCACCTGTAATAATTTGCACAGTATCACCCGTAAGCTTGAGTTACACTGGGAACAGAAGCTCTAGATTTCACTAATAACACGACCATTACTCAGCTGCAAATGTTCAAGGTGTATTATATATGAAGCCTTACAAAATGAACTAATTTGCTCAAGACCTTAGGAGTAAAATCTCCAGTTACCACGAGAGGAGAGGCGGCCATTTCGTTCACAGTCAAATTTCAAAACTTGCATGTACATGTGCTAAAAATATAGATAATGAGCGACTGAAATCTTTCTCTTTCTATATAATCGGCGTCCTTTTCAAAATATATTTCAAAAGCTAGATATCGGCCCAGAGAATATCTCATTGTGCTTCAGACTGTTTCATTTTGAGTACTTATTAGAATATGGTTTATTCTTGATAACAAATCTCAGAATTGTACTGATCAATCTCAAGAGTTACAGAGATTGATCAATAGAGTTCTAAAAAGATTTGTAAAGAAACCATATTGCCACAATCAATATCACGAAAAGAGGTAAGGAAAAATGATTCCAACTTCAAGGGCATGTGATGGACAACAGTGTATTTATTTGTATAGCGAAATATCTTGTAATTCAAAGCAGGTTAGTCTCATTCTGATTCTACTTTACAAGCATAAATATACATAATGATATACGATACTATATTCACATTTATTTCCTACATAATTATGAGATCTTGTGAGGGGATGGTTATAAAATATACCGATAATGCTCCCTTCCAGGAAAGCGTCTCATTAATGTTTTCGTACCTTTGCTTTCCTGGTGCTCCGTCCTGAGGTTCGTCTTGGTTCAGACTTGGTCTGCATCTCCTTAGTTACGTTACCATGGTTACTGGTAGAGGTGAAAGGATTCCTGCAAAAGATGACGACCGTAAAAAATATTTGTAATACTTTGATCAAACATCCTCTATAATAAATAAATGTTTGTGATTTAATTGCATCTACAAAACCATGGAATATACGGACATGCTGATAGGAGGGTGATCATCGATGTATGCACGATGCAAGAGGGGGGGGGGGGATTGATGAAAGAAGAAAAGAGAGAAATAAATATGAGAAATCAGAATAAATAAGACGACTTCGATGAAGAAGAAGAAGAAGTATAACAAGAATTGGTACCACAAATATTGTACTAAAGGTTAGAATTATGATAGGGATAAGAGAAGAAACAATTAATGCCTTCTTATTTATCGCTAATCATCCGTCTACCATGACGATTACGATAATTACCGTACAGTAAATTAAATGTTAAGTAGGCGTTTTTGACCCTTTTCCTCCCATCTTCTCACTTTATCTCTTTAATCTTTTCCCTCGGAAACCCATTTTGTATTTTTGCTATATAAGATCTCCAAGTACAACGAAACTGTCCTAGCTCAGAACCATGTAATGTTTTCACATGACACCATAATAACGTGGGTACCAGACAACCATGACTATACAAGAAGCAGTAGCATCATTAACACTCCCCCACAGTAATTCATGGTAAGTATATTGACATAATTATTAGCAACCCCCTTTCCGGTAAATTAATTTCTTTCCCGTCATACACGATGCGTTTCTTGTTAGCACCGCGGTATCAGAGCTAGTTTGAATTATCATGCAGGGTGAAAATCTAATTAATCACTAATCAAATTTGACAGTGAAAGGGTAAGATGTCTATAAGGTAAGTGCTAGAGGAGGCACCGTGCCCCTTGCCATGGGATATGTGTGTGTGTGTTGGGGGGGGGGGGGGGACGTGCCTCCAACCCAATCGAATAGTCCGCTAAACATGAAACAGTGATAAGAGAGAGGGAGAAACGTTATTCATGCCGACATGACCCCCTCCATCCAACACGCTCCACCGACTGATAAATAATAAATAGATGAGTCAGAGTCTCAGAGAACTAATGCATAAGCTTTAAACCAACAAGGCCAGCCTGGTGAATTTGTGGGCCCAATATACATATTTATTTCATCCAGTAAATAGTTTGAATACAAAAAATGCTGTGCCGTAAACCATGCACCAAACCCACTTCAGACCGACTCCATAGATGTAATGTAATATTTTCGTCTGGTCTGTTGTCGGTCCGGTGTCGGTCTGTTGTCGGTATGACTTGGGTATAAAATCCGGCTGAATTATTTCACATGCGTTCAAGCCACGGTCACCTGCACAAGACAGTACATATATTGTTGACATCTTAATGCTATACACGGTTCGTGGCCGTGTATGGAACTTGATTACAACACCACTTGCGGTATGTAATTATAGGTGGAAGAACCCAATTAATATGCTGAAATAACCGGACGTCGTGCCATGAATAAAACTACCAGACAGCTAATAAGAGGTTAACACGATAACCTACACAGCTTCCTATCCTTTAACCCTGCACCCCTCCTTTCATCTGATAATCTTGCTTCTGCTTGTAATGTTTCCTCGTTTTTTCCCCCATAGAATATTCTTCCTCCGATGCGAATCCTGATTATGGCACTTTGTTGTCATTGGTCTGCTTATAGATTCTTCGTTTCCGTTATTTGACATTATTGCATATTATGCGGTGTATTGATATTAACTCTTCTTTCAGAAATGCCAGTTCTGAATGCATTCCTCTTTGACAGTTCATCTTCTTGTAAGACAAGTTTGCATAGGAGAACTGAATCAACTCAATCAAGTAACATTCGACGTCACATGTGATTAATAAAGAAGATATTTTCGAAAATATTAATGTATCATATTTTATTAAATTATAAATCATTATGTCGATCGCTTGCGGCACAGATTGAATTACGCCAAATTGTTCACCCGTAGTGTCCATTTCGATTTTTACGTCTGTACGTTCACCGTTCACTGTAGTCATGGCAACCATCGTAAGAAGTAACCTAACCCAGAAAATACTTCTACAAATGGGAAATACACGCACGTACCAGTCATCTTATCGCAGTAAACACTAGAGCAACTGTATTTATTTTATAACGTTGCGTATCACTTGTACTTGATGAATGCATGCATTTGTCATTAGCACCTCCCTAATCCTTAGTGGGATAATGATTTCAGTTCTCACTTCATATAAAGGTTAGTACGTGGGTGGAACTTAAGGGTAGTTCAGTAGTTAGGTCGTCTACGAATATTTACACTAGTTCTGATTTTACCTTCCTGCTTACCATACAATAATCCTCAACTTCTCTGCTGCCCGCATTTTAGGCTAGAGGTGTTTAAAAATCTATAAATAAACACGTAGATGTGCGAGACAGAGAGGAAGGGGGTATAGGTCAACTAATACCTTGAGAAAAATAGAATTAACTGGTAATTATTGCATCGATGCTGTAACGGCAGGTGATGTAGTTCCATTTCCTTTAACCCGTCTTTGTCGCCCCCATTGCCGTATATCCTCGATAAACTCATGTCCAGTGTACCATACAATGTGGTAAGCCTCAAAGCATGGCGATTACACATGAATGAGAGCGCTTTCACGCATGAAGCAAAGCACTTGCCACATAAGACCCTCGACTATAACACACCTGAGTACGGGTGTCAATGGGTATTCCAACAGAAACGGAGTTCATGGACGCTTAGGAGTTATATCTTGCAAGTTCGAAGGATATTTCCATCACAATCACATCATTATATGAAATGAAAGACGTAATTTCTGAAAGGATGTCACTTCTACAGCGTGCTGTGATTAGCTTGACGATATGAGACTATCATAATTATTGAGAAGGGGGGGGGGGGTTTCTATACCTTGAATCACATCGAGAAATCTGCCTACTTCAAACTATTATACTCTCCTAATAATTTTATCAAGAAGCAAATGAGTTAATATTCCACCCTGTAGTCTATATAGGAATGGGAGGAATGACAGTGTAGCATATACTGCCTCATAATCATATTTAATCATAATCATAATTAATCCACAAAGTATAGTTAATATTAATAATATAGCCAGCAACATGTTGCATGTGTCAACAGAATTTGATTATCAATGTGCCGAAAAAATATTTTAAAAACCTTGGAGGTTGCCCCCCCCCCCAACCCAACCCAAATCCACCCCATCCCTTTGGCAACTATTAATTAGAACATCACCATGTTGTTACTTCATGTGAGCCAATTACAGTCGAAACAAATACTATAGGATAGTATGTGTGTAAAGGATTGACTGGATTCATTCAATTTTATTAATCGAAATCGCAAGCGGAAACCAAAGTAAGCGTTATAAAATGTAATTATATTTGATATTAATCATCGAGACAGCGTGAAAGAAAGGGGACTTACACAAATAATGTGCATTCCCGAAGTACATGTATAGCATCACAAGAAGTGAGTAATGAGCCTAACAAAAGAGAGAACCAACATCAAACTTACACGACTAGATAAGATCAGCATGTGAAATAAAAAAATGATAGGCTATACCATTGATAACGAAAGCCAAAGCAAGAACCGGGTTGAACAAAAGATCTGAAATTTGTATGGAGTTCGATCATCACTTTGTTAGCATTGTTGGATATCTTTGTTTGATAAACTGGGAGATAGAAAGCGGAAGGGGTCCGTGGGTAAGTGGAGTTGCTGGTGGGTTGGTTGGAGCACAAGTCTGGGAACCATATTGAACAGATTTTCGTTTTGTTCAGCCTACAGTCTTTGTTCTTTCGACATGAGCTTCTGAAAGGAACATAATGTTTAATGACGAGAAGGAGATTGAGGAAGATTAAAAAAACATTAAAAAACATGCATATATTATATGTGAATCCAAAACAGGAAAATAGGCTCGAGAATCAAACTAAATGTAAGGAAAAGGGGGGGGGGATTATGAAATGGTAGCCATTATTATTTAATAGAGAGGGCCAGAAAAGAAACAATATTTCGAATATTTCATTCATCACAAAGTGCATGTCAGGCACAAATAATATCTGGGAAGCATCAGAAAAATAAACGAGATATGAGCCAAATGCAATAGTATAGATTTAAACTATAATAAAAAATTATAACCGACCGACGGTAGTAGGATCAAAAGGAACCATGCACGAAAATATATATATTTAATGTTTTTTTAAAACGATCATCAAAATTTAGCTTATTTAAAATATGACATGTGATTATGGACATTCTTATGTCCATGCTTTAATAAAGCGAGCGCAAGGCAGAGGGCAGTGAGTTGTCGGGAGGGACATGAGAAAGAGAATAAAAGCGCCAAGAATAATTCATAGTAACGGAGGTAATCAACCTAAAATGGTTTGAAGGACAAAAGATTGAAAGCTCTGTCATGCGTGTATACCATCCATCCATACATAGTCGATGACTTTCATCATCAAGATAATATACGTCATATTCGTACGTACTGGAAAGCAGGTGGTTTCGATAACGCATTTACAATTACTCTTTGTCAGTCTCTTACACAAAAACGCAAGCAATACAGCTCTTGAAATGCTAATTTCATCATCACTGAAGCGGATAGCATTCGTAATTTTGCTCGTACATAATATTAGAGTAGGTACTTTATCATTTATTAAATTAATCATTAATTCACTCCCTCCATCGCTAGATTAATGGCAAATGTTGTATCATGGCATTGCCTTAAAAATGTATATCCTTGTCTTTGTATGTAATGCAAATAGCGATACTTGATGATAGTTATACCAGACACACACCTACAGGCACAACATTTAATTTGTTATCTTTGAAATGAACAAATTAAATGGAGGCATGTAGTATTAGACCAGTATTCTATGACTAATGTACCCAATCATGAAATTTGACAAATCGATTACTATGTAATCATGATAATATGCACATTACAAGATGAAGGTCAGAACATTTTAACGATAATCACGAGACGTGATCTAGAACTGATTGACAGGTCTATATTCTTACCTGAGTCTCCTGCTGCTCAGATGTCTTTCGTAGGTTGCCATGGTAATATGACAATCCAGAGGTTTACAACAAACCACAAATGGTAAAACAATCAATGAACAATCGATGATAAGCTGAAAATCCCCGCGAATGAAAGAAAAATGGAAAAGGTCCTCGAAAACAAAAGCCGCAGCAGTGTAAAATATAAGATGAAAAGTCTTTAAGTTTTATCGCAAGATTTTCAAAGACTCCTTAAAATATTTCTCCCTTCATGTGGATGGGGTGTGATGAACAAAGTATGAGGTTAAGCGTCTTCCTAAACTAATGATGCTCGGCAGTACTCAGAGTCAGTGGTCTAAAATAATCCAAGAATTCCAGAGTTGATCAGATGGATATATTTCTATCCATACAACCTGCTTGTCCCTGTAACTTGTAAAACGCTGCCCCCACAAAGACCTGTAAGACCGTAGAGTGATTGCTCGGTAGGCTGACAGTAAACCAAGTAGGCTCTCGATCCAAGCGGAAATTATGCGCTGTCTGCTTGCTGCCTGCTCTGATCTTCGCCTTTTGCTCGACCGCTGAAGTGCTACCGATTGAAGCGAGTAGTAGCGAGCTTAGCTTAGCCACCCCCTCTTCAAAACCGCCTTTGTGTCGTACAGACGGCGTGTGCCTCTGCTCTGTGCAGAATAATGAAAAGAACCACCTTTTTCGCTTTTCTTTCTTTATCTTCTCTCGGCCTTTCAATATTTTTTCCTCTTTCTCCAAGCATCACTCGACAGCCGCTCAGTGTGTGCTCTGCTCAGCTCTTTTTTTCTTCCCCCTCTGTCGCTTAATTCCCAAGCGATCGATACTCGTCATAATGCCTGACGCTGTAGTACACACAATGATACAGTAGTCTCTGTTTGCGAACTAAATTATAGTTTCTCGAAAGTTTAGGCACCCATTAAAGAAAAGAATATAACCGTGAATAGAGAAAGTTAAAAGAATGACTCAAATAGGTATTTTCACCGATGTACATATGATAAATGATGACATATCTTCACACACTTGTTCATTTCCTTTTCCCATGTGTTTGTAGGTTTTTTCTCATACATTCCCCCTTTCTTAGTTTTGGACGATGATGATGATGCTACAAAAACTACTACATGTACAACAAGAACAAAAACAATAACAATAACAATAGCTTCTAGTACAACAGCTACTACTACTACTCCTACAGCTACTACTACTACTACTACTACTACTACTACTTCTACTACTACTACTACTACTATTACTACTACTACTACTTCTACTACTACTACTACTACTACTACTACTACTACTACCCTACTACTTATTTTACTACTACTACTACTACTACTTCGACTACCCTACTACTTCTACTACTACTACTACTACTACTACTACAACTACTACCCTACTACTTATTTTACTACTACTACTACTACTACTACTACTTCGACTACCCTACTACTTCTACTACTACTACTACTACTACTACTACTACTACTGATCCAGTAATCATTGCCATCAATCCATCATCTAAATCATAAACATCATCATCATACATTTACCACTTTCATTTTAACGTGAATAATTTGCAATGGTTTATGATGATTTTAAAAGGAGCGATCTCAAACTCAGGCATGTTACTTGTTAGGAAGTTTTGCCATTTGTGCCTCCACCGTGCACCATATGATGCTGCGTGTAGTAGACATGCTCAAGTGTCTAACGGAGAATACTTCATTGTCTACCACGGTCTGAAGTAAGCGACTAGTCTCAGGCGAGTGCTCAAGCATACGCGTGCCTGGCTCGCTTTCTCAATAGGCGAGTTTACACTACAGAGATGATAAATGATGGCTTTTACGATATCTACTTCCAAACCGTTTACATTAGGGATTATGAGGTAACTCAAATGATGTAATTATCTTCTCTTTATCAAGTCTTTTCGTCCCTTAAAAAAATATGTTTAATTTTTGGTATCGTCCTGTAGTGTTGCTGCCCCTAACTAAACTGCCCTGCCCTCTTCCTCTTACCGCTCTTAAAAATACTTCCACACAACTCCCTCTCTCCTCCTCCTCCTCCTCCTCCTCTACTCCCCTCCCCTCCCAGGGCCTCCCATCCCATACCCCCACCTCTTCCATATTCTACTTACAGCACACATTGTCATCCAAATGTCTACGAGGGTCATTCCAAACATCAAGTTAGACAATCAATCCTCATTTTATGGCTTTAATTGATTGACAAAGACTAACTTCGTCTTCGGTGATGCAAACACAATCACGAGTATCGGTGGATTTAGAAGGGGCGCACACCACTTCGTTAGTAGTAGGATCAATCCGGGATCCGCGACAGGAGAAGCCGCAATTATCAGGGACATTTAATCATATATAACATCACTTTCATTTCAGTTCATGTACAGCTGATTAAGGTTGATAAAAGTCAAAGACAAGGTAACTGTAGTTTGCATCTAAGCAGCAACAATTTGAATTATTCCTCCAATAAGATGTACCCCTACATCGCCATAAGTATGGGCTTCTAGACAGAATGCATTGGAAGGGTCTGGGGCATGGGGTTCAGCTAAGTAAAGAACATAAATTCGTCCCGGACACTAGGCAAATATTTACCACGAGTCCTGTTTACATGAGCATGGTGAGAGAGAGAGAGAGAGAGAGAGAGAGAGAGAGAAGGGGACGTGAGATGAGTAGCAGCATACATGGTAAGGCGTCAAGGTGGTTTTACAAGAACTTTATACAGCGGCGTATCCAGACATTGATGAACGGGAGGGGCGGGGGGGGGGGGGGGGGGGGGATCCACCCCACCTAAGAGGGAGTATATTGGCTAATAATTGATCACTAATAAATTATGAAAGTTCTACTGATTTTTCAAACAGAGGCCTTAAAACAGAGGGGGTGGGGTAGAATTTTTTTTTTTTTTTTTTTTTTTTTGGGGGGGGGGGGGGGGGAGGGTGCTACACCGGTTTTACCCCATGCTGGGGGGGGGGGGGTAGGCCATTGTTTTCTCAATATAGAGTTAACTATTGAGAGGATGATTGCATGTATGGAGAGTGGAATCGAAGAGCAGAGTGAGGTAGTGAACATATTAATATAGTATTATAAGCAAGAAGACAAGGAGAATACCGAGAAAAAGAAATTCGAAAGATGGCCATGCAGTCGCAGCTCCTTCTATATTTATTCAGGGATACGATCCAAAAATGCCAGTGGGGTGTATTTCCAACAAATTTGCAATATTATCTTGCACCTGTTGAAAGGGTGCCTAATAATGGGTTTCTATTTTGCACCCTAAAGTGTACTGTTATTGAAACATTTAAATGGTTCGTAGGTTAAATAAACTTGAATTACCTTATGATATGATTTGATTTAAAGTAAGAATTGGAAAGGAGGGTAAATACATTTTAAAGAGAGGGAAAATGCAGTCTATAAGAATTATGCTGCTTCTATTCAATGCCTGCCATTGAGCATGAAAGAATAACGAAATCATGTAATGTTTTTCGACATAGATGGCGCTAGTGTATATGCTCGAATCTCTCTGATTGTGAAAAGGAAATCTCTCTCAAGGATAGATGTGATCGTACAAAAAACAATAACTGTAAACTTATACTGCACTATACTGACATGGACGTACTAAGAATTCCATGCTTTAATTCATTATAGAAAAAAGTAGAATCAGTTTTGATTTCGACTCTTCGCGTAATGTATAAATACGTCCACCTTCTCCTTCTCCTTATCTTCTTGCTACTCGCTTAGTTACGAATATCAAATGTCTTATTTCAATGTTCTTATGTAATGGAATATGAATTTTTCAAGTAAGAAAATAATTTTAATAGGCACTTTCCTAGCCATGCTAGCCGGGTCTCAAATTTACCTGCAAAAAGGAGTTTATTCATAGGAAAAGAAATGTCCCGTCGGGGGAATTATTTAATATCCCCAATCATTTCAGAATATCAAACTCATCTTTTGGGTTATGACAATCGATTAGGACCCAAATGCAGGCCTACCCAAATGCACCAGCCTTTCATTGGTACACCAAAATAAATTTTATAAAACATGAAAAGAGACACACAAAAAAACATGTCAAATTATCGATGATCTTCTTCATCATATAATTATACGGAACCTATTCTTTACAAGCTTTTGATTAGGTTTCTTTATATTTCACCATCAAATAAAAATGTTCGTCTTCTTATGAAAGCTGTTAAATAACTTGATCAATATCTAAATTTGTAACATGAATCGTATTTCCTTTTGTGTGATATATAATTTACAAATAATTGTTTTATATTTTGTTATATTTGTATCATGTCTAATATTGAAAACAATAAACTGAAACTGAAACTGAAACTTGTTTCCCACTAAGAAAAAGGAAACAATTGTTTTTCATGCAATTGGTACTAAAAGTCGTATAGCATGAATTTCTTGTTGGAATTTTTTTCCCTCTCTTTCAGGAATCGCAAAAAAAAGGCATTCTCCTTCCCAACATTACCAATCACGCAATGTGATTTTACTAATTTGTTTTGTGAGAAATCATAGAAAGAAATGCGAAGAAAGTTATGTGTAATATTATACAAATAATGAATGGTTATGAGTTCCATAGTGCGAATGTTTTCATGAGTTGAAAGATTAACATTCTATTCAACGAGGCTGACGCCTCGTTGAATAGAATTAACGTTAATCTTTCAACGAATGAAAATATTCGCACCATTAAACGAATGAAAAACATTCAGTATTTGTTTTATACAACATCGAAGAAGATCTAATAGAACGTTAATCAACAAATTATGCTTTACTCCTTATATTAAAGATAAATTAAAGTTGGAGTCAAGCCTTCTCGATTACATTCAGATTGCCTTCGCGTCAGATACACGCAGGGATACGCGCGCACACGACAAAGAGGTACGCAGTCTGCATATAACCAAAAATGCACGGCGCATATAACCAAAAATGCACGACCGTGCAATATAACATCTATTGAATATCATGTGACCAACAATCCTCCAATCAAATGACAAGGATCCACGTAGGTGTTGTATAAATCATTCTATATAGGCATGGTCACACGATGTGACCCCTTTCAATATAGGCCCATGGATTTCTTATAGTAACTATTTATGTTATTCAACTTCAGTAGTAGCAATGTTTAAACGTAAAGTTGAGCTCTGGACATGCCATTGCATTTTGAAAGAAACGGTTTGGAATCGATCAGAAAAGGTTGATCATGTATATTGCATAAAAATATTGGTGTCTACTGGAGCCATCAAAATGATACGAAATTTGGCCCAGTCTTGGTAAAGTAACATTAATAGGTATATGGGACTACACAAACATGTGGCATGAAAATCGGGCCTCATTTTTAAGCTGTTACTTGTCATATTTGTATGAAGGCATTTGAAGAGCCATGCTTTGCAGGGAACATATTTTCTCTGATGTTCTTCCACACTTGCATAACACCAATGATAACGCTCACAATCTTTTTTCTCCCCTCTCCCCAGAACTCAACCTTCTCTTTAAAGGTACTATGTCCCATTTGCAGGCCAAAAAAAATGAAAAGGTTAAATTCCAATGGCATTTGAAAGAAAATCCTAATTTAGAACTTCCCTAAAAAAAAAAAAAAAAAAAAGGGGGGGGGGGGGGCTTACAAATGTTTTTAAGTGGGAAAATAACGACTATTAGTTGTCGAATCAACCTAGGAGCTATAGAGCCAATAAGTAATAGTCTGATTTTTCAGACCATTGTACCGAATTTTCTCAGACCTGCTAAGCTCCACCCTAAAACAATTGCTAAAAACTATGTGCCTGACCCCAGTGAGAATGGGATTTAAAGGCACACTGCCATACTTGTAGCTACTTGCTCCCTCTATAGAAAACTTCCCCAATCGGTGCCTGTTGGTCCCCCATGATCCTCTTTTTCTTATGTTAAATGAGAGCTGAGTTAATGAGATAGCCACCTGTCACAGTGACCTCGATGGCTCGCTGTGTGGTCTAATCCCTTCTTGCCCAGTAGTGGTGACAGTCTTTAAGTTGGAAATTACCTATGCCTTGCTACATGAAAAGGTCGGCTCTAGAAGAGTCAGATAACAAATGAGGGCGAACACTACACGCTCTCCCGTATGCTTCCCATTAAAGGCCCACTGCACTACTGGTAGCTACTTGCGCCCTCTATATAACAAACAATTCCTAATCGGTGACCAGTGGTCCCCCATGATCCTCTTTTTCTTATGTTAACTGAGAGCTGAGTTAATGAGATAACCACCTGCCCAGTGACCTTGTAGAGCGGTTTAATCCCTCCTGTAAACTACGGCAGATAAGCTTTAAGAGCCCGATGACCTTTGGGTGTTCATTGTTCGGTAGGAACTATACCTGCACCTAGTCTGCAAGCACAAACCCTGGTCAGTCGTAAAAGTGAGTCTGCACTATAAGACTACCACAGGCCATGTACTGTAGCTGCTCCTGACACATATATTGACACAACCAGTAGGTAGCTGGGCTAGACTTCTCTCAAGGCACAATGATTTTTGATTAAGTGTCAAATTAGGGTCTGTGCCTGCAGACTAACCTGCACCTAACACTGTAAGGTCAGAATTAGTGTGGGTAAAGTGGTTTAGTTTCCGTGTGGCCTCGCATGACCGTGACCGGAAATTCCTCGCTTAAAAAGACATATGGACATGTGTGTATATTATAACTGGGAGTATACACATTCCCTATTTGCCGTTGACATTGTTAGCTTCATAATTCACAAACTGACCACTATAAAGTTGCTGATAAAAAACCTGTTCCGATCAAAGGGCGCGCTTGCGTCTGTAACAATTAACTCGTCTACACGTATGCTAGCTTGCCCGTACGACTACAGTTGAAAAATGTCTGCTGCTATTTCTAATATAAAACCTTTGACAAAAGACCATGGACGCTACGAAGATGCTTTTAACAATGCTTTCTATAAGGTGGTGAAGAAAGATGTCGCTCTCGAAAAGGTGATTCAATATTTTGATGCCACAGTGATGAAGAGGCTTACTGATGTCTTTGGGTGTGGTGAAGAGTTCAGTCTACTTGGTGTAGGAGTCGGAGAAGGTAAAGAGCTATTTCTTTTTATAAAATCAGTTATATTGATTGTAGTCATGACTTAAAGGGATAGTTGAGTCCTTTTTTCAGACCGCAAATGCCTTCAAAGTGCATGGTTATTACTCTTATTCTTATCTATTTATAGTGCCCTTTTAGAATCTTAAATTGCTATGAAAGTAATTTTAGACCCCTTAAATGTGTGAAATTTAGCCAATACGATCGTACTTCTACTTCTACGTCGGTACTTGACAGGATCCATCAGTCAGGATATAACGTCAAGGTTGAAATTCAGCTCCACTTTTAAAAAAACACGGTGACCGTTAATTATTGATTTAATTAAAAATAACCAATAACAATACATGAGCCGGCTAATCGTGGGTAACACGAAAATGCCAACAATAAAGTATTAAAAATCGTTATATTTCAGCCGTCTCTGAACCGATTTTGATTAAACAAAGATGATTTTGTCATTTAAATATTATGTTCTTTCAAATTTGACACTCAGTTTTTCATTATCTCACAAAAAAAATTATTTTGTGAAGCGCCCTCTGCAACAGAATTCGACTATCCCTTTAATATTTTTCGCGACTGTTGCGTACTATACTGTCTGTGCTTGAGGGCGTTTCCGACATGGCGTGGACAGTGCACTGGGAGTGGGTTTGGTCGGCAGATGCCCCAACACAAGTGTGTTTTTTATCCCCCAAAAGTGTGTATAATATATATATATGTATATATAACTCTTTTGAAAGCAGTAGGCCTTCAGAGATAAGTTTTATGTACATCTTTTAGCTCAATATAAACAATGTAAGTATATTTATATTAAATGTTTATATAAAGTTAGATATATAGATAAACGTTTTAGAAACAGAATATAATTATAGGTCTTCTGTGGTATATGCGCAATCTCCGTCTGTCTAGATCCGTGTATACCACTTTATAAAGTACGTCAATAGGTGGTCGATGATTGTTTAATTTTAGTGTCTCAACCTCCATCTTAGTATAGGCCTATACATGTTACTCTATTTGTTACCCTATATAATTTGTGCTTATGTATATTGACTTTTATACATTGGCCCCAACATGGCATAATTAAAAACAATTGTTTGTTCCACAGGCCCGCAGGAATTTCACTTTCTGAAGAGTCTTCAATCTCACTACTCATCCATATGTAATGTTGCAGTAGACCCTAATGAAGGCATGCTACAAACATTCAAGGGTAGAGTTGCTACATTGAATTTTGATGACAAATCGTCTTGTCATTGGTTCACTGGTCCGTTGTCACAATTCGTTGCTGAAAGCCCCTTGGCGGGAAACAAGTACAACCTCATCAGCTCTATTCATTCGCTCTACTACACGGGTGACTTTGAGACGACCTTCACCCAACTAGCATCCATGATGAAAGATAAGGGTCTCATGATCATCATTTGTAAAAACGGTAGGTAGCGTATAGACATTATCATTCGCTCCATTGGCTCTTGCAAGTGTCTCAACTAAAATATTTAAAAATGTCGTAATAAAACACTTTGAACGAGTGTAAAATCAAGTCGAAAATATCTTCAAAAATACTTTTCAACATAATTATAGGGGGAGGATGGAGTGAAATCGGACACGAATCGGGATACGATTGTTTAAACTTATGACTTTGTAAATATTCATTGTAGCCTCTAAACTTTTATGATGCTAAATAATCTTAATCCTGGGAGTAGGCTACATATATACACCGTCCTTATTTTTTGTTTTTTAGGTTATATACATTTTTTTAATAAGAAGTCTTGAACGGGATGAAGTAGGCTACTTGGGGTGAACTCGGACTGTCAAGGAGATACAACGGATAAAACTTTATAAACAATCTTTAAATCATTTTTTTAAAAGGTGATTTCGCCAAAACTAAAGCAATTGCTGGAGATATTAAGACTAATATATAATTTTAGAATGAGACTTAGTGGTCGCTCGTTATATTGAACGATAAACATCCGTTGTACAATGTAGATAATGAGATGCAAGTTTTAAAGGTACTATGCAGCCAACCTCAAATGCTGTAGAACTTTGCAGGAATTATGAATATGTCATGTATGTCCTATCTGTGAAATTTAAACGTTAGCAGTGTCCTCATATTCAAATTATGCAAGGAAACCCGTTAACTTGCTAGACTTCACTGTCAGACACTATTGAGTGACTGACTGGCTTTTCTTCTTCTTTGGTAATAAAATACATGAAAAGGGTTGTAAAGGGTACAAGAGCATTTGTCTACATCAATAACCCACTTCTTGTGATGGCCAAGATTAAACTGATTGAATCTTTGTGCAGCATAAAACGTATGACCATTCGGTACAATTGTCTGAAAATCAAGACTATTACTTTTAGGCTCTATAGCCCTAAAGTCGATTTGACAAATACTAGTCGTTATTTTCCCACTTGAAGACATTTTCAAGCCCCACCTTTTTTAGGGAAGTTCTAAATTAGTATTATCTTTCAAATGCAGTTGGAATTTAACTTTTTCATTTTCTTTGGCCTGCAAATGGGACATAGTACCTTTAAGCAAAATTTCAGGATTTTTAAAATCATATGATATGTATTGTTTTTACTCAAGTTTGTCCGAATTAACTTTTTATTACAGTTTATTTCAGTCTCGATTGTTTGTTCATTCGTTGTTGCTTTATACAGATATTAACCTGATCTCACAAACATTCCACAAGTTACCCTGGCTGGCAGAAAGCACTCTATCAAATGAACGACTTTCCTCGAAGAATGTTCGAGAATTTGCACAAAGCCAAGGATATGATGTCACCACTGTCGACATACCTGTACATTGGGACATCACCGAAGTGTTTGATGACCAGTCAGACTTTGGAAATAAACTCCTTGACTTCTTCACCCAG
This sequence comes from Strongylocentrotus purpuratus, assembly GCF_000002235.5. Taxonomy (NCBI): domain Eukaryota; kingdom Metazoa; phylum Echinodermata; class Echinoidea; order Camarodonta; family Strongylocentrotidae; genus Strongylocentrotus; species Strongylocentrotus purpuratus. The sequence goes on along the minus strand of NW_022145607.1, from coordinate 5,266,640 downwards.
GCGGCGTACTTTCGGGAGACGGCACCGTCTGAGGTGGTCGATGATTTGATGAGCTTTTGGCGTTCCATTTCGACCGAAGATGAGAATGGACGTATTTTAGCACCAGCCCATGACGAAATACTTCTCATCTCCAAATAATTCACTGTAATCGTTCTTCAGAGCACTTAAAAGTATGTTGTTTACAATATCAATAGAGTTTATCACAATTGCCCTTTTTCATGCGCTTACTATATAGTTATCTATCTACCACGTATTGGTGCTCAAGCAGCTCTAATAGTGCCTTGGATACGATACAGGATGCGACATATATATAGTTCCATTTCAAATATTTTATGAACGATTTAGATGAGCGAGTTTAAGGTAAAGGGAGACCAAATATGAGGGGGGAGGGTATTTTGAAGAAAAAACTCCGATACTATTGTTATCATTATTATTGAATTGAATTGATTTGAATTGAATTCAATTCGATCATTCTATTTTTCCATTACTGCAATAGTTTTACGCACAAAATGTGATATTTAAGGAGCAAAATCTTGTAACATTTGAAACATTGAAACACAATTTTTGTAGTTAAAAAAGGTGAACTCTGGCCCGTGAAGGTACTGCGTCCCATTTGCAGGCCAATAAATGAAAAGGTTAACTTCCAATGGCATTTGAAAGACAATAATAATTTAGAACTTCCCTCAAAATGTAAGGGCTTGAAAATGGCTATATGGGAAAATAACGACCATTAGTTGTCGAGTCGACTTAAGTGATTGCAATTAACCAAGTAATAGTCTGATTTTCAGACCCTTTTACCCAATAACCGTACGTTTTCGTGCTGCACAAAGACTCAATCAGTTTAATTTTGGCCAAAGAAGTGGGTTATTGATGTAAACAAAAGCTTATGAACCTGTTACAGTTCATTTTTTGTATATTACGGGTTTCCTTGCATAATTTGAATAATTTGAATTTTAATTTGGTTCGACTGGAAATATGCCCACGGAACAGTTTTCAACTGTTGAAACTCGACATATGCCAACAGTCAGTTATCAACTGGCCAACTGGAAATATGCAAATATACCAGTTATCAACCGGTGCAACTGAATATATGCCCACAGACCAGTTATGAACTGCTTCAAATGGAAATATGCCCACAGACCAGTTCTCAACTGGTGTAACTGGTCTTGAAGGACTGGTTCCAGTTAAATGAAATGCAGTCGCACCAAGTATCCCATTGATGTGCATCATATGGACCAGTTAGAATCATTTCACTGGAACCATTTGCCGTCAACTGGGATCCAGTTTAATTTAACTGGTTCCAGTTGAGGTTAACTGGAACCAATTGTAAATTCCAACTGGTGGTAACTGGTTTGTCCTTCTTTGGCCATATGAAGACATGTACAGGTATAGCTGTATGAGATTCTGTGGCAATTGTGTGATTAAGTAATTTAGGAATATCACTCTGTGGAAATTTCCATGTGAACACACAATTTTTTTTACATATTCTAAAATGTTAAGGGGAACCGAACTATGACAAAGATATAAGCACACAGTTTACTTTTATGACACACACTGTTATAAACATGTGGCACTTTGTGAATAATATATACGCCTGTGGTAAACCACAATCTGAAACATCACACTGCGACAATACTCTGAACACAGAGTTTGCACATAGTGCAATACATATACCACTGTGGTAAATAATATGTGGTGCTCTGTGTTAAATATGTCAGTTTACGTGCATATTATGTAGTAAACCACATGGTTTGAAACTCCACACTGTTACAATAATGTGAACACATAATGTCCACACATTTTATACATAGTTGACTTTGTGAACATAAGGGTTAGGAACATAGTGTAAACGTAGCATTAGTTATTTAGCATAGAAACTAAAATGACAGACCGCGTCTGAATGTGGCCCTGTTCACACGCATATGTATGCTTGTGTGTACTGTTTAATAGTTTACTGCATAGTTTTAAAGCAGGGTGTGTTCACATAGAGATGTAAACCAGTTTAACTTTAATCTTGTGTCCTATCATAAATAATCTATATCAACGTGTAGTACTGCTTTAGCGAAAGGGTTTGTACATGCTTACATGCTGAAGCATTTGTTTGTTTGTTTATTATCATTAACTGTTGAGGATCTGAAAGTTGTGTATTGTTCGTACGTGCGCCCGAAAGTCGAATACTGCGCACCTGTTTGGCATTCAGGTTTGACTAGGGCAGACAAGAAACTGATAGAGAGAATTCAGAAACGAGCGTGTCGCGTCATGCTTGGCCAAAGATACACGAGTTATGATGATGCCCTCAATGTTCTTGACCTTCCCACACTGGAGGAGAGGAGGGAAAGGTTAACAAAGAAATTTGCGAGTAACCTCACAAAGGAAACGTCCCCCTCCTATCACTGGCTCCCCCCTACGCGAGCTTCCCGTACTTCCCGCAACCTGCGCAACGCTAATGACTATTCCGAAATCAAATGCAAAAATGAGCGCCACAGAAAGAGCGCACTCCCCTTCATTGTGAGGTTACTCAATTCAAAACTGGATTAATGTAAAGACTGATCGTTTGTTCATAAATGCTGAGCGTATACGTAAATCAAATTGTTATCTTATAGATGTGCTTGAATGAAAAATTATATTGTTTACTGAAGATTTACTGTTTTGTTTATACGGATTATATTAATTTCAATATTGCATTACCAAACATATTCTCTATTAGCCAATAATAGGAAGTGAAACTATAATTTCACTCTCCTTTTGTCTTAGGTGAATTATACGTCCATTTTGTTCTCCATATACATGTACCTTGCACCCACATGACAATAGGCTTACTTTGAAGCATGCAAAACAGATAATTTTTCTTAGCACTGATCATAATTTATTCAACTGTTATATTCCTCCTATGAATTTGCTTAAGACATATCATAAAGCACTTATTTTTCCACATCCATTACCCACTTCCGTTATCCCACCATCAATATTCTTTGATCTAAGGTGTACCTATAATTGTTTGTTATGAATGTACTATTTTTAATGACTTTGTAATACTATTGTATTTTGTGCAGTATCCTTGTGTTATTACATATGTAAATTGCACTCAATTCAGCCGAAAGGCAGCCATGTACAATTTTTTTTTTTATACCACAATAAATAAGTAAATAAATAAATTACAGATTGTTATCTGAAGATTTTACCGAAGATATTAAGGTGAAGTTTACACCATTGTTGATATTGCTGAATAAAACGGAAGTTTGTTGAACTTTAGCAAACTGTTTCCAATTGTTGATTTTCATCGGTGTGCCATTTTGAATAACAACAGTCGGACATTTGTTGTTAGACGAAAGTCCTTCATATAAAGATTTATGAAAGCTGCCTAATTACTCTATAAATGACATCAAACTATAATAAACAATTGCTAAAAACTATGTGCCTGACCCCAGTGAGAATGGGATTTAAGTTTGAAATTACCTATGCCTTGCTACATGAAAAGGTCGGCTCTAGAAGAGTCAGATAACAAATGAGGGCGAACACTACACGCTCTCCCGTATGCTTCCCATTATGAGCCCGATGACCTTTGGGTGTTCATTGTTCGGTAGGAACTATGCACCTAACACTGTAAGGTCAGAATTATTGTGGGTAAAATGGTTTAGTTTCCGTGTGCCCTTGCATGACCGTGACCGGAAATTCCTCGCTTAAAAAGACATATGGACATGTGTGTATATTATAACTGGGAGTATACACACTCCCTATTTGCCGTTGACATTGTTATCTTCATAATTCATAAACTGACCACTATATTGCTGATAAAAATCCTGTTACGATCGAAGAGCGCACTTGCATCTGTAACAACTCGTCTACACGTATGCTTGCCCGTACGACTACAGTTGAAAAAATGTCTGCTGCTAATTCTAATATAAAGCCTTTGACAGAAGATCATGAACGCTACGAAGATGTTTATTACAATGCTTTCTACAAGGTGGCTCAGAAAGATGTCGTTCTCGAAAAGGTGATTCAGTATTTTGATGCCACAGTGATGAAGAGGCTTACTGATGTCTTTGGGGGTGGTGAAGAGCTCAGTCTACTGGGTGTAGGAGTCGGAGAAGGTGAGTTATTTCTTTTATAAAATCAGTATATTTTGAATAAGGAGTCATGACAGAATATAGATTGTTTGCGACTTTTGCGTACTCTGTCTGTGCTTATATAGTTGTCAAGGAGGGCATATCAGACATTGAGTGGATCGAGTCGGCAGATGCCCCAACATCAGCGGTTTTTATCCCAATAAAAAGTATATATACAAACTCTTTCGAAAGCAGTAGGCCTTCATGGATGCATTTTACTTGTTTTATGTCAATATATTAACAATTTAAGTATATATTTATAAAGATATATATATATATATATATTTAATATTAAGGCATGAAGAAAATGGTCTAGGAACGTTAGACGTAGCTGTACTTTACAAGTTTATTACGAGCTTTCGGCTTGTGAGGCCTTCTTTAGGTTCTGAAGTACAAACATATACAAAAACAATATTAATACTAGAATTTAAATCGTCACGAGGACGATTAAGGTGGTCTGTCTTCAAGTCTTATGATAGATTATAATATTTACTTTATTGAGAAAGGGAGAAGTTATATAGACATGTAAACAATGATGATCATGATGATGATGATGATGATGATCTTGATAGTAATGGTGATGACGATGATGATGATGATGATGATCATGATGATGTTGATGATTATCATCAACAGACCATGATGACATCAGACTGACAAAAATGAGAGAACATTTAGATAGTATATAGTCACAGCTACAACATACTCAAAAATCAACAAAAATCAAGCCGAAATAACGGCGATATTGCTCGCAAAAGACAAGATTTTGTAGAATCCAGATTTGAGAAAAAGTCATCTCCCATAAGGATTGCACGCAAAAAATATTGGATCAAGTGATAATAGGGTAATAATAAAGTAAATATGGTTGTATATTACATTATTTACGATTGTACGTGTTTTAATATTGAAAGGAGATGGTACAGTGAAGGGTGAAAGAGAAAAAAAAGTGAAGAAAACAAATTGTTGGAGACGCCCGGACTCGAACCAGGGACCTCGAGGTCGGAAGTCAAGTGCGTTACGGATATACCAAAACATTTCCCATAGAGATTACAGGTAAACGGGAAATGGAATTCTCAAATCCCACTTTGGAAGTGAAATATGAGCATGATCCCGGCATCTGAATGAAAAATAAAGGGCACACTTATGATAGCTTATTGTCTCAGCTACAACATACTCAAAGCTCAGCGTAAATAAAGATAAAACGACGGAGATATTGCTCGCGAAAGACGAGAATGTAGAATCCAGTTTTGAGAAAAAGTCATGTCCCATAGAGAATACACGCAAAATGTGAAAAATTGACATGCCACCTTTAATCGCAAAAATACGCCATGATACCTTTGTCAAAATGAAATATTGTGTTGACTGCATTTGTAGAGAATTGTCTAAGCTAGATCATATTAAAATTTGGAAGAAAATTGATCATTGTTTACAGAGATACAGTCAATTTTCCAGAAATATGCTGACGTCATAATATGCAAATTGAAATTTTGAGTTTGGAGGCCATTATGATGACGTCGTGAGTTAATTGAGGGTCAAATGAGACATGAAATCATACCTCCAACTCATAATCTATTTAAATATGAAAGAAATTGGGGGTTATCTATCAATTCTGAAGAGTTAAAATGAATTTTGTATAGGCATGTTTTTGCCCATGTATTGTGGATACAGATAGCGCAGGTCGGCGCGTGCGTTCAACTTTGACAGCCGCTAATTGCGTTATTACTGGTCGGAAAAAGGTAAACAAGGTATCAAAATGCTTGGAAAAATGTAATAAATATGATAACAGAGAAAATTTGGCGATTCTATGTTGCAAAATGCCAGGACGCGCGGGTACGCATGGAAACGCGCGCGCATAATTACGCGCGCGCAAATTTTAAAAATGCTTACAATGGCCTGAAACGTGTGCAAAAAAAATTTGAAACGAATTAGAGCATTTTAAAAATTTGATGCGTGCGTACGTGCGCGTCGAGGTGCGCGCGCGGAAATTGTTGGCATTTTTAGTTGACCTTTGACCTGAAATTGATGTATACCAAATATGGTTCATTTTTGATGACTCATGATTGTGATACGATAATGACCTGATTTTTACAAAATGGCGCCTGGATGACGTCACGATGACCTAATGACCTTGAAAAAGTAAATTAGACTTGAAATCATAGGGCTTGATGACTGACAAAAATTTGAAGGAAATTGACTATGTCGATTTCGAGTAAACGTGTGCACAAAAAAGTGTACGGAAGAAATAAAAATAAAGAAAGAAAGAAAGAAAGAAAGAAATAAAGAAAGAAAATTCTAGCGAAATCAATAGGTGATCTGTCGTTGACAGACCACCTAATTACACCTTACAGCGTCATTAGAAGGACATTATGTAATGAAAAACTGAGTCATTAAGTAAACATGTTCACGAGCAGGTCATTTTCGTGTCCTGTAAACGATTGAACCTAGTGTAAAGTATGGTGGCCCTGAAGGGACATCGCGAATAGACTAAATCGTGAAAAATATGCGATAAAATTCACGATATCGTCAATTTTATCGCATATTTTTCACGAAGAAATTCACGAAATTGACGATATCGTGAACTTTATCGTGAACTTTTCACGATGAAATTGACGATATCGTGAATTTTATCGTGAAAAGTTCACGATATAAAGTTCACGATATCGTCAATTTTATCGTGTACTCTATCGTGTACTCTCCTGACGGGCGCTTCGTAAACAAAACCAGCCCTAGCTGGGGGAGACAGAGAGAAGGAAAAAAGGGAAAGGGAAAGAGAAGATAAAAGGAAAGAAAGAATGATAAGAAGAAAAGAGAGAAACGGGGGGGGGGGCGAAGGGCTCTTGCCTCCTCCTCACTCCCCCCCCCCCTCCCCGCCAAAAAATAAATCAGAGAGAGAGAGAGAAGGGAAAGGGAAAGGGAAAGAGAAGATAAAAGGAAAGAAAGAAGAGGAAGAAGAAGAAAAGAGGAAAACGGTGGAAGGGCGAAGGACTCTTGCCCCCCCCCTCCCCCCCCCGCCAAAAAATAAATCAGAGAGAGAGAGAGAAGGGAAAGGGAAAGGGAAAGAGAAGATAAAAGGAAAGAAAGAAGAGGAAGAAGAAGAAAAGAGGGAAACGGGGGCAAAGGGCTTTTGCCTCGTCCCCCCGCCCCCCGCCAAAAAATAAATAAGAGAGAGAGAAGGAAAGGGAAAGAGAAGAAAGAAAGAGAAAAACGAAAAAGAGGGAGAATAGGAAAGAAAGGAAAAGAAAGAAAAGAAAGGAGGCAAGAGCCCTTCGCCCCTGTTTCCCTCTTTTCTTATTCTTTTTCCTCTTCCTTTCTTTCCTTTTATATTTTCTTTCCCTCTCCCTTCTCTTTCCCTTTATGGCGGGAGGGGGGAGGGGGAGGTAAGAGCCTTTCGCCCTTCCCCCGTTTCCCTCTTATTCCTCTTCTTTCTTTCCATTTCCCTTCTCTCTCTCTCTCTCTCTCTCTTATTTATTTTTTTGGCGGGGGGGGGGGGGGGAGGTAAGAGCCTTTCGCCCTTCCCCCGTTTCCCTCTTTCCTTCTTCTTCCTCTTCTTTCTTTCCTTTTATATTTTCTTTCCCTTTCCCTTTCCCTTCTCTCTCTCCTTATTTATTTTTTGGCGGGGGGGGGGGGGGAGTGAGGAGGAGGCAAGAGCCCTTCGCCCCCCCCCCCCGTTTCCCTCTTTTCTTCTTATTATTCTTTCTTTCCTTTTATCTTCTCTTTCCCTTTCCCCTTTTTCCTTCTCTCTGTCTCCCCCAGCTAGGGCTGGTTTTGTTTACGAAGCGCCCGTCAGGAGAGTACACGATAGAGTACACGATAAAATTGACGATATCGTGAACTTTATATCGTGAACTTTTCACGATAAAATTCACGATATCGTCAATTTCATCGTGAAAAGTTCACGATAAAGTTCACGATATCGTCAATTTCGTGAATTTCTTCGTGAAAAATATGCGATAAAATTGACGATATCGTGAATTTTATCGCATATTTTTCACGATTTAGTCTATTCGCGATGTCCCTTCAGGGCCACCATAGTAAAGGGAGGGACACTATAGGTTAGTACTGTCCCTTTACAATGGGACACTAATTGAACCAAATGAGTAAATACCATCTGTGTACCTTTGTAGGCAGAGGAAACGTAAAGGGCTCCCGAGAAACAATAGGTTTAATCATTAGTCAATAGTCATTGTAGTTTAATTAGTCTAATTAGTTATATTATTTTGAATTTAGGGTTAGGGTTAGCGTAATATACCAGTTTTTATCCTGTTAATGTATCTATCTATCTATCTATCTATCAGGCTATAGTTCATCCAGACGTTGGACAAAGCCCTCCTCATGAAATTTCCATTCTCTTCTGTCTCTAGCTGTCCTGGTCCAAGCGGCCGTTCCTATGTATGATGTTAGGTCGTCTCTCCATCTTCTCTTCTGCCTTCCTCTTCTTCTCTTTCCCACCCTTGGTTGCCATTCTGTTAAACGATTTGTCCATCTATTGTCCTGCAGTCTTGCTACATGCCCAGCCCATCTCCACTTTGATTCTCTTACTTTCTCCATGATGTCTTTAACCTTTGTTTTCTGGCGTATGACTTTGTGGTTGATTTTGTCTCGCAGAGATAAATGCGACATCTTTCTCTCCATAGCTCTTTGAGTAGTCACAAGCTTCTGTTCTAGATCCTTTGTCAATGACCATGTTTCTGATCCATATGTCATAGTTGTTAGAATGCATTGGTTGAACATTCTTCTTCTTAGTGACATGGGTATGTTTTTATCGGTCAACATGTCTTTGTATCTTCCAAAGTTCATCCATCCTGCTTTTACTCTCATCATAACTTCTTCTTTTGTGGTGTCCTCCATTTTCAAAGTTTGTCCCAGATACTTGTAACTGCTCACTCTCTCTAACGTTCGACCTTCTATCTCGATGTTTTCATCTGTGTCATAATTAGTCATATATTTAGTTTTCTCTTTGTGCATAGTTAGGCCAATACGTTTGCTCTCCCTATTGAGACCTGTCAGCTGGTCTTCCAAGTCTTTGGTTGATGTTGAGATCAAGGCCACATCATCAGCAAATCTTAGATCAGTAAGCGTTTCCCCATCAATGTTTATTCCTCCATTTAAATGCGACTTTTTAAATACTTCCTCTATAGTGGCTGTGAATATCTTTGGAGATAATGTGTCTCCCTGTCGGACTCCCCTCTGGATCTTGACCTCCTTTGATACATCATTATCAATGTGAATTCTGGCTACTGCGTTGGTGTAAATATCTTCCAGGATGCGCACATACCCTTCTTCAATGTTAATCTTTCGTAGGGCATCAAACATGTCTGTGTGTTCGATGGAATCAAACGCCTTCTGGTAGTCTACGAATCCGAGGCATAGTTGAAGTTGGTACTCATTTGCTTTCTCAATTAGTTGATTTATAGCTTGTAGGTGGTCTGTTGTTGAGAATCCAGCTCTAAACCCTGCTTGTTCTCTGGGTTGATTTGAGTCCAATCTATCTTTGATTCTATTTTGGATTACTTTGGTGAAGATCTTGTACAGATGAGATAGAAGGCTGATAGGGCGATAGTTTTTGACATCAGCTTTGTCACCTTTCTTGTATAAAAGAATTATTTTTGCCTCTTTCCAAGTGGTTGGAATCTGTTGCTTTTCCAATATCTGGTTGAATAGTTTCATTAACTGTGTGATTGTCTCCTCCCCTCCTTGTTTGATAATATCACTTGTTATTTCGTCATTTCCCGGTGCCTTGTTGTCCTTCATACTGTTTACAGCTTCCTCAACTTCTCTCTGTAGTATTGGCGGTATGTCTGATTTTCTGGATGAGATATCTATATGATCCTTCGGTTGTTTTTTCGTTGAACCATAAAGTTCCTGGTAGAAATCGGCGCATATTTCTAGCAGTTCCGATCTGTCAGAAGTTATATTTCCATCTTTTTTCTTCAGTTTGCTCATTCTGGACTTTTTGCTTGCCATCTTTTGTATTGTTTTTGGTCCCCTTCCGCTTTCTAGAGTTTCCAAAATGAGTTTAGAAGTTTTTCGTCTGTTTCTTTGACGTCGTTTCTTTTTCACCAATTTGACTATTTCTGCATACTCCACTTTTTCTGTTGTTGTCTTGGATTCTTTCATTCGTATTTCCTTTCTTCTTTGATCTAGTTCCTCTATTTCTTTGTCTTCTTCCGATCTTACTATCTTTCTTTTCTCAGTTGGGGCTACAGATTTGGCTTCTTCTAGCATTGCTGATGTCATCATATCGCATCGCTCATCAATGTCCATATCCTCTAACTCTAATCCATCAAAGCGGTTGTGAAGCTTTAGTTGGAATTCTTCTTTCTTTCCCTTCAGCTTCATGATGTTAATCCGTGTTTTCCTCTTATTTTGAATGAATCTAAGCCTAGCTAGTTTCTTGTTGATGCTTATATTGACTCTTACCATTCTATGATCACTTGCAATATCTACATTGGTGATGACTTCACAGTTTTTGATTATCCCTCGCTGGTTACTAAGTATGAAATCTATCTGGTTTTTAGTAACTCCATTTGGACTCTCCCAGGTCCAGTAACGACTCTTGTGTTTCTTAAAGTATGTATTGGTCACTTTAAGTTTATGTTCCATTGCAAATTCTATCATCCTTTCACCTCTCCTGTTTCTTTCTCCGTAGCTGAATGATCCCATGATATTTTCTTCCCCTTTTTCACGTTGTCCGATTTTCGCGTTGAAGTCACCCATAAGTACTGTGTAGGTACCCGAATTGTCTGTAATGGCCTTATTGATATCTTCATAGAATTCCTCCACTGTTATATCATCATAATCACTTGTGGGTGCATAAACTTGTATGATGCACATTTCATCCTTTCCCGTCAATTGTATTTTCATGGCTGCTACCCTGTTTGAATAGCTTTTAACTTCTTTCACATAGTCCTTAAATTTGTTATGGATTAAAAATCCAATTCCTTTTGCATTTTTGTCATCCTCTGTTTTTCCCCTGTTGTAGAGCCATGTGCCTCCTTTCAGATCTGTCAATCCTTCTCCTCGTCTCTTCGTTTCAGCAAGCCCGATGACGTCCCATTTGAATCCCTCTAGTTCATCCAACAAACTTTCTAAACTTTCCTCGGTTCTCAAGGTTCTAACATTGTATGTACAAATATTTAGTTCAGATTTTTGGCCAGTTTTATTGCATCCCTCCATCTTACAGCTTCCATTTGGCTTTGACTGCAAAACTTCATCAAAAGAATCCTCTTCGATGCGTTTACTGGTCAATTTGCAACTCTGAGTGTTGCGCCCGTTACGGCCATGGGCTTTACGGCCTCCTTTAAGTTGTCTTTCCATAATTGTCATGAGGGTTTTTTGCCATATACTGACGCGCTGGCAAGGCGTGTTGTCAGTAGGGGAAGCAACTGTTGAATGTAGTGAACATATCTGCAGTCCTCCCACCCATGCACGTCGCTGGCTGTACTCGTCTACGGCACTACGGTAGCAGTTTGTTAGATCTTCAACAAACCGGCCAGACACAATGTATCATTTGGGATTATATATAGATGTCGTGCTAATGTACCATGTAATATTATATATATACTGTATAAACATGTAATGTATATACAAACGTTTTAGAAACGATATATATAGGGACGGAACTTCTGTGGTATATGCGCGATATACCACTTTATACCGTACGTCGATAGGTGGTCGATGACTGTTTGATTTTATTGTCTCAACCTGAATCTCAGTACATGCTTATATATGTGTTACCCTATATATTTTGTGATTATGTATGTTGACTTTTATACAGGGCCCCTAGAATGAACGAAATTTGTATACTGATGGAGCCACCCTATTAAACATGATCAAATAATTAATCCTTTTTGTTTGCTCCACAGGCCCGCACGAATTCCAGTTTCTGAAGAGTCTTCAATCTCACTACTCATCCATATGCAATGTTGCAGTAGACCCTAATGAAGGCATGCTACAAACATTCAAGGGTAGAGTTGCTACATTGAATTTTGATGACAAATCGTCTTGTCATTGGTTCACTGGTCCGTTGTCACAATTCGTTGCTGAAAGCCCCTTGGCGGGAAACAAGTACAACCTCATCAGCTCTATTCATTCGCTCTACTACACGGGTGACTTTGAGACGACCTTCACCCAACTAGCATCCATGATGAAAGATAAGGGTCTCATGATCATCGTTTGTAAAAACGGTAGGTAGCGAATTGACATCATCATTTGCTCGATCAGCTCTGCAAGTTTCTCAAATAAAATATTATAAATGCCGTAATAAAACTCTTTGAATGAGTGTAAAATCAACTCGGAAATACTCTTTAACATACTATTCTTAGAAGAACGTAGTTAAAACAGACATAAATCGGGATGCAATTTTGTTTAACCTCATAACTTTGTAAACATTTGTTGTATCCTCTCAATTATTATGATGAAAAATAATCTTAATCCTAATAGTAGATTACATATAAACCCTTCCTATCTGTTTAGTTATTTGTACAATTATTTAATAAGAAATCTTGAACGGGAAGGCGGCTACTCCCGAGTGAACTGGGACAGTCATGGAGAAAAAGAGGACAAAACTTTCGAAAATCTTCAAATAAAAACTGTAACAGGTTATTGTCCCAAAACTGAACTAAGTGCTAGAGATATTAAGGATCATTTTAAAAGGAGACCTAGCAGAAAGATGCTTTTTATCACTGTTTATTTCAGTCTCGTTTTGTTCGTTGAATCGTTGTTGCTTACAGATAGCCTGAACACAAAAACATTCCACAAGTTAACATGGCTGACAGAAAGCACTCAGTCAAATGAACGACTTTCTTCAAAGAATGTTCGAGAGTTTGCACAAAGTCAAGGATATGATGTCACCACTGTCGACATACCTGTACATTGGGACATTACCGACGTGTTTGATGACCAGTCAGACTTTGGAAATAAACTCCTCGACTTCTTCACCCAGGCGGCGTACTTTCGGCAGACGGCACCGGCTGAGTTGGTCGATGATTTGATGAGCTTTTGGCGTTCTATTTCGACCGAAGATAAAAATGGACGTATCGTAGCACCAGCCCACGACGAAATACTTCTCATCTCAAAATAATTCCCTGTCATCGTCTTTCTGAGCCTTATGTTGTTTCAAATATCAAGTAGGGTCTAGCTTTATTCATGCGCTTGCTAGCTACAAACAGATCCAATAGCACTTCTGGATAAGGGCCAGGGCTGCATACAACTCATATTTTTTTTGCTAAATATATTACATATTGCGGATAAAGTATCGAAAATAATATCGCTAGTGACATTCGTTTGTCTCGCAATGTATGGTAAACAAGGGGATCAAAAGATCACGACGTTTCGTGCGCCGCTGCAACACTTCGTCAGGTGATGAAATATATTGTGAGCAAGCGTCTTTTATACTCTACGGGTGGACCGTCAGTCAAATAATTCGATCAATTGATCCTCACTGGCAACAAACTGTAAAACGAACTTAAAATTCAAAGATTATCCAGGACAATTTGTTTTTAAAGTAAACAGTTCCTTAAATTTTGTTCTTGTTACCAGTGAAGAAGTTATAAAATGCATTAAAGAAGCTCTTCACAATACGGCTACTCATGGTTTTGATACTATACCATCGAGTATTATGAAAGATTCGTCACTTATTATTGTAGAATCTATGAAGGCGTTGTGCCAAATGAATGGAAGTGTGTCGGAATAACATCCTTTATAAAGGAGGCGATGGCACAAACCCTTCGCATCAAAGACCTATATCTCATAATATTTGTGTTGTCAGTACTTTCCAACATTTTAGAAAAACTTGTTTTTCGGCCATCTTATTCGAGTGATAACAATATAATGGTACAAAATCATTTTGGTTTTTCAACCACGCTTTTCAACAGAGTTGAATTGATTGAATTCAACAGGAAATGTGAGTAAAGCGATAAATACTTGCCATGTTATTGGATTGGTAACGTTGGATCAGGGAGATGTGAGTTTTAATACTCACACCTCCCTAGTTGGATCTCGGAAAAGCGTTTTATCATAAGGTGCTTGTGATTTGACTTAATATTTTTTTCTTCATAATTTCTGATGTTTAGAATACTAAGTGTGATGTTTATTAAGAGTTATTTACATATTTTTATTCTTATTATTTCAATTTGTATAATGAGCTACCTTTTTGTTGTTAAATGTATCTTGTGTTAATATTTGTAATGGATTTGCTGAAAAACAGCCATATGGCTGATGGCATGTGTTCTAACCGTGGTTAAATAAATGAAACAAACACACAGATAAACCATGGAACTGTATCTATAAAGATTCATTTAAACACATTGTGTTTTTGTACTAAAATCTGTCAGCCCTCACCTCGTCCTTGAACTATCAGAAACTCAGAGTAACCTATTTATTGCTACAAAACCTTTTTTTTTTTTTTTAATATTTTCTTATTTTTTTAAATATATTTTCCTAATATACACTACTTTGATAAACTCAATTAACTCTCAAACTCACTTCTGAGCTTTTTTAAACTGACTTGACTTTCCTTTAAACAGATTACTGCCAATTTCCATAAACCAAAATAACTGTAAATATCTCTATCTTGCATCCATACACAAGCTTGATTATTCACATCTATCTGCAAAGTATAAATTCGTTCCAAAACCTCAATATTGGATTGTCACTCTCACTGTTTCGAATGACCTTCCACTGACTTTGACAGGCGCTTAAAGTACTTATTTCTCGTTCGTTCGTTCGTACAAAGAATACCAAGGAGCAAGGGTGTCGATTTGTATCCGTGGTTGGAGGGGGGGGGGGGGGTGATAGGTGCCAAAATATTTTCGGCAATGGATCAAAGCAATCAAGAGGTAGAAGCTTGTGGCAGGTTGCACCCCTCCCCTAGGGCGTAGTCAGGAGAGTTACGGAGCGCGCGTAGCGCGCTCCCTTGGGTGTTGGGTCCAGGGAGGGCCCTCACCCATTAACGTATTAGAGAAAGAAGACGATTCGTTGGACCGTTCTCGACTCTTAATCCTTGTTTGAATCAAGTTCCCCTTCCTCCGCCCGTAGCGCGGAAGCTCTGACGGTTCATTAGATTATTAAAGAAAGAAGGTGATTCGATGTACCATCAAATGTTTGAATCAAATTCCCCTTCCCCCGCGCGTAGCGCGGAAGCTCCGACGTTTCATTTGATTATTAAAGAAAGAAGACGATTCGATGTACCATTCTCGACTGTTAATCCTTGTCTGAATTCAATTTCCCCCCCTCCGCGCGAAAGCTTTGACGTTTCATTAAATGATTAGAGAAAGAAGACGATTCGTTGTACCGTGTCCTTGTCTTAGTCCAGTTTTTCCCCTCCCGCGGACGATTAGTTGTATCGTGTCCTTGTCTGATTTCAGTTTTTCCCCTCCCGCGCAAAGCGCGGAAGCTTTGACGTTTCATTTGTTTATTACTCTTACCCCAGGTCTGAAATCACTTTCGCCCATCCCGCGCGTAGCGCGGAAGCTTTCACGTTTCATTAAATTATTAGAAAAAGAAAATGATTCGTTGTATCGTGTTCTTTGACGTTTCATTTAATTATAACTTTTATTCATAGTCTGAATTCAGTTGCCCCCCTCCCGCGCGAAGCGCGGAAGCTTTGCCGTTTCACTAAATTATTAGAGAAAGAAGACGGTTCATTGTACTGTTCTCTATATTAATCCTTGTCTGATTTCAGTTTCCCCACATGATGTACGTATGGAACATTCGTTCGCAAATCTTTGCATGCACAGCCCGAGTGGTGGGTAGCATGTTATCTCCCGGTAGTGCTTGTCGCAATATCTTCTGGAAAGGAATTGTATACTACTGTTAGGGTTAACGGCCACTATTTAGGCCCATTAGTGACTATACAAAATATATGCTCTTCCTGGCTATTTGGTAATGTGTCAGTTTGCAACAGAAATGGAGAAACGCGAATTTGTTGAAAATCATGTGATATCACGAACATTTATAAATCACTTGTATGAAATATGCCAGTGACATAGGCCTACATCAGCTTTTCAATAAAACAAAAATAAGTTGTGACATCATAATATTTCTCCAAAAATGAATTTTTTAAAGGAAATATCAGGAAATAAAATGAGTGAAAAAAATAAAAATAAAGATACAATGACGTGAATTTTAAAAAGGGTGAACGGAAACAACATAACAACTAGTGAACTATCTTATAAGTCATACTAATTTCCGAAAATCTTTCTCCTTGTCTCCGATCTCATCACAAATTTGTCACAGAGTTCATTTATGTTTACATTGTCCAGGATTGTCTGATGTTGCAGATTGCTACTTTTGCGCTTCGCGCTTAACATTTAGCTTGTTGCTTTTTAACGCTGCGTCTTTGCATCTGGTACACTGCATTTCTATGATGCTGTTGATTGAACAAAGTGAATAAATTCATCAATTCCTGATGAAGCCGTATGAACGAGAATTCAATTTATTCTTGTCTCATATACGGTTGTCTCATTTACTTCGTATATATGTATGTATTATGAAAATGAGATAACAAAATGTGTATATTGACGGTCATCTTGCGAGTAATAACCATTAACTACTCTCATCGGGCTCTCATCATTAATTTATCTCTTTTTTTTTTTTTTTTTGAGGGTGAATTATTGGGGGGGGGGGGGGGATGATTGTACAGGCCATCCCCCCACCTGAAATATTGGGGGGGATATATCTCCCCCCCCCCGGGATCGACACCCATGCCAAGGAGTACATCATCTAAATAGGAAGGTCCTCATTTAGCCAACTGATTGTCTCATCATGGAGCTCTCGAAGTCCAGAAGCATCGCGAGGGGATTTGTAGATAGGACATGCATCGATGACGTGATCCATAGTTTGGATCTCTCCACAGGCACAGTTTGGCGATGGATCAGCTCCAATTTTATGCCGGAAATATTGTGTACGGCCAACTCCAGTTTTGATACAGTTGAGGTTGACCCAGGCTTTTCTTGAGAGGTCGCTGTCACTTGGTTTTGCACAGGGCTCTAGGATGAACTCCTTCAGGTTGGTATTAGATGAATACCACTGGTCTGACCAGCGTTGTGCTATCCAAGTGGGTAAGGTGGAGGGGGCTTCTCAAGCGGCAGCTCAGCAGCCTGTGTTGCAAAGTGTCTTCTATAGGGAAACGCTGTCCTTCAAAAGCAGAGGGGGCAGGAACAAGGCATTTATCTTTGTTATGATCTCGTCTGAGCTGAGGTGGTATGCCAGACAGTATAGGCAGGTTGCTGACAGGTGTTGCAGTGAGTTTTTCCTTTGAATAGTCTCTTGTGTATATGGGTGTGTTGGGACGAAGCTGACTTTTCTAAATTATGGGAGTGAAAGTATTTATATTTTTTTAAAAGGCCCACTGCACTACTTGTAGCTAGTTGCGCCCTCTATATAACAAACAATGCCTAATCGGTGACCATTGGTCCCCCATGATCCTCTTTTTCTTATGTTAACTGAGAGCTGAGTTGATGAGATAACCACCTGTCCAGTGACCTTGCAGGGCAGTCAAATCCCTCCTGCAAACTACGGCAGATAAGCTTTAAGCAATAACAAATTCAAACACACCAATCAATCTAACACGGCGACCCATCAGCCCAACCTTTTAACTTCGTGATCTCTCAAAATAAATAAGCACTTGGAAACAAAGTAATTACAGTACAGTGAGTTCAATTTATCATGAACTGGTTACACATTTGACTAAGTAAAGATGTCTGTAATTCAGGGGCGGCAATCCCGGGGGGATGGGGGAAGGGTGGAAAATTTGAAGAAGTGCACACAAAAAATATGTAGCAAATAATACTGACTAAAGACTGCAACACACTTTTAGGTTCTGGAGGGTCCAAGAGTGCGCGTTCAGACAAATACATATGCACAAATATTCTCCCTTGGTAGCTACGCTCCCTCGCATAATATCCCTCAAAAAGTACAAGTGAATATTGTAGAAAAATGAAGTGTGAAAAAAGTATATCGCTTATTTTTATATTATAGTTTTGCTAAGGAATGTATTTTTTTAATAAAACAAAACTTTAAAAACCTGAGACGGGGTAGGCACTTCCGTCACCTTCACCCCTTTCATTCACTATGCTCCCTCACACTAGCGTACTGATGGGGAGGGGATGGAGGGCAGTTGCCCCTCCCATGAAATTCGAACGTGGTTTATTTCTAATTCGATACCAGGGATTTACAAATGTTGCTGAAATGACATGATTTTTCCCTAAGCATCCAAGGGCTCTGCCTCCAGGACCCTAACAAGGGCCCTAAGGTGGCCCCTGGATGCTCATCTAATCGTAATTTAATGCCTAACAACCCCTGAGCTTCTGGGGGCTGTGGCCCTGGACCCCACGCCAATTTACGCTCCACTTGCTTCGCTCTACCTGATCGTAAATACTTTAGCCCCTCCTCCTCCCCCCCCCCCCCCACTTAAAAAAAAAACGTTCCGCGGAGCCAGCAAGTAACATGTTGTAAGAGTGGTGGTAACGCGGATTTGTTTTCGGTTGCTCGCTGTCAAACGTTTTTTTGCTATGCTCCCTCGTTTATCGCATATCGTCCCCCCCCCCCGGTCATGAAAAGAAATCGCCGCCCCTGCTGTAATTATAAACGAAGAAGAACATGGTCAACAAATTGACCCAGTACCAAAGTACCAAAGTATATATTCCTTACACTTATTAGTTCAAACAAACAAATATATTCCATTTTGCTAGAATACAAATAGAATAAAATTTGAATTTTAGAATGTATGAGATATAAATAGTAAGTTATCAAACTTCGATGTTTTTCAAAAATGCTGCGAAGACTTGTCGACGGAAGACACGTGGCGACGTTGATTTGGACTACCTTCGATGTTCTGCTAAGCTGAAATGTTCGGCGTCCTGAACTACCAGTATTGCTAGATTTAGAGATGAGTTATTAGCAAGTGATTGGAGAGAAGTATTACGTGATTGTGATGTTGATAGCTCATATGATAAATTCTTAAATACATTCTTTTTGCTGTATGATAAAAATTTACCTTTACGTAAATGTAATAGTAGAAATCGTAGAACAACCCATCGATTGCCATGGATTACTAATTCTATATTGAGGTCAATAAACAGGAAAAATAAGTTGTACTATAAGTATAAGATTAGTAAATCTCAGTCTTCTCATAGGAAATATACTATTTATCGGAATACTCTTACTTCAATCCTACGTGCTGCTAAGAAGCAGTATTACTGTGCTCAATTTCAGGCGACTCATAATGATATAAAAGGGACATGGAAAGTGATTAGGAATGTTTTTAAGCCAAAGCAGAAAGCGTCTGATGTAAGTAAATTAAACATTAATGGGAATGTAGTTGATGATCCAGAAGTTATTGTAGATAAATTCAATGAATATTTTTGTAATATTGGCCATAATTTGTCGCGTGTCATTCCAGAGTCTCAAAAAACATTTCAATCTTTTTTTGAAAACCCTAATCATAATAGTTTATTTTTATTGCCAACGACTGTAGAAGAATTATTTGATATTGTACATTCTTTAAAGAATAAGAAAAGTCCAGGTTGTGACTATATAACAAATGAGTTGATAAAAAGTGTAATTATTGGTATTGTAGAACCCCTCGTACATATTTTTAATCTATCAATGACCACTGGTGTTGTACCCATGAAAATGAAGATTGCAAAAGTTGTACCCATTTTTAAAAAGGGTGATGCCCTTATCTTGAATAATTATCGTCCTATTTCTTTGTTGAATTCCTTTTCTAAAATTCTTGAGAAGCTAATGTATACTCGGACGATAAATTTTTTGATGAATGCTAACATTTTGTCAAATTTTCAGTTTGGTTTCCGTGAAAAACACACTACAACTCATGCTATTCTACATTTGGTGGATAAGATATCCAGTGCCTTAGAAGCACGCATGCATACAGTTGGTGTCTTCTTAGACTACTCTAAAGCGTTTGATACTGTAAATCATTATATTTTAATAGATAAACTGTGTCATTATGGCGTAAGGGGAATAGCATTAGATTGGTTTAGAAGCTACTTAACAAATAGGAAACAGTTTGTTTCTTTAAATGGAATTGAATCAGATATGCGGGACGTCACTTGTGGGGTCCCACAGGGATCACTTCTAGGCCCGCTTTTGTTTATTGTGTATATTAACGATTTTCAACTTTCCGCAAAGATGTTATCATTCATTTTATTTGCAGATGACTCGAGTGTATTTTTCTCTCACAGAAATCCACAAACTCTTTTGCAGACTGTAAACTCCGAGTTGACTAATGCGACTTTGTGGATTCAAGCAAACAAGTTGTCTTTAAATCTTAAAAAAACTAATTATATGCTCTTTAGTAATTCCCTGAGTATATTGCCTGGCAATGTAATGTTTAATGGTGTTGAGATTGAAAGGGTATCTACATTTAAATTTCTTGGCTTGCATATTGATGAACATTTAAATTGGAAGTACCATATTAGTAAACTTTGTAAATTATTGTCAAGAAATACTGGTGTAATTTATAAATTGAAATCTGTGTTCCCACTGAATATTTTACATATGTTGTACGCAACTTTGATTTTGCCATATTTGCACTATGGTGTGCTAGCTTGGGGCAACTCATTCAAATCTCAAATGGATAAATTACTACTGGTACAGAAAAGAGTAATACGAATTGTTTGTAATACTCACTATCTTGCGCATACAGATGTTCTTTTTTTTAATAGTGGTGTTTTGAAAGTTGAAGATATTTATCATGTACAACTAGGAGCTCTAATGTATGAATTGAATGCAGGTCTACTGCCAGTAGCCTTGGCTGGAATATTTAAGAAAAATAACCAAGTTCATAGTTATTCCACACGACAGGCGCAAGCATATCACTTACCTCTTGTTAGAACGCAATTTGCCCTTACTACTTTGGGGTCCACTGGACCTAGGTTTTGGAATTCCCTTGAACCAAGAATAGCGCAATCGGTCAGTATTTATGTATTTAAGCGCAAACTGAAGTTTCTGTATTTGAGTCGATATCGTCTAGATTTATAGTTGTGATCAATATTTAAGAAAACTATTTGCTATATAGGTCAGCATTATTCTACTCCCGTTTCTCACATCTATTCATCTGTCTGTTTTGTTTAGTTTTTGTCTGTGTTTCAGTCCTGTTGCTCGTAGTATATTTCTGTTCCTGTTGTTTATAGCCATTATTTAGTAGTCAGTAGATTTTATTGTACTTATTTATGTTTAATATTTTCTCAGTTGTTTAGTTAGTTTAGTTTTGTAAGCATTTAAATGTACGCAATTTTTTTTTATTTGACGAGTTTGTTCTTTTAGGACATACCCTTAAACTACTCATGAGGGACCTTAAATCCACAAGCCTTGCTTTCAACCAAGGTCACCTCATCTTTCTATTGTAACGCCATATTCTGTTCACTCCTTTATATTCATGTCATATTTATAATGTGTGTTATGAAAGAAAGATAAATAAACTTGAAACTTGAAACTTGAACTAAGATGAACCACATGTAGTCTAGGAGCGAAGACCCATGGTAGAAATTGACGAAACCGATAAAAGAAATTCGGCGCGATGAAAATCTCGGCCAGTTGAACCCGATAAGTACCAGGAAAAAAAACTTAGGGATGGGTTACAAAGCAGCTTTCAGAAAACAAGGTACAGGGGGGGGGGGGGCGACGGGCCCTTTTTCACTAATTAAGCACACAAAAAAGAAGAACGAAGCTCTTCCCCCCCCCCCGCTTATACACGGAGGGGGGGGGGGCTGAGTCTTTCCATTCACTCCACATCGATTGATTGCTCAACAATGTTGCACATTGCTTCCCATTATTAGGCATATGTTTGCTCATCTATTCTGAAGCTCCATGACTTTAAAAAAAAACAACAATTGTTCCGTTGGTACTATACCTGCAACTTCTGTGGCAATTGTGTGATTAAGTAATTTAGGAATATCACTCTGTGGAAATTTCCATGTGAACACACAATTTTTTTTACATATTCTAAAATGTTAAGGGAAACCGAACTATGACAAAAATATGAGCACACAGTTTACTTTTATGACACACACTGTTATAAACATGTGGCACTTTGTGAATAATATATACGCCTGTGGTAAACCACATGATCTGAAACATCACACTGCGACAATACTCTGAACACAGAGTTTGCACATAGTGCAATACATATACCACTGTGGTAAATAATATGTGGTGCTCTGTGTTAAATATGTCAGTTTACGTGCATATTATGTAGTAAACCACATGGTTTGAAACTCCACACTGTTACAACAATGTGAACACATAATGTCCACACATTTTATACATAGTTGACTTTGTGAACATAAGGGTTAGGAACATAGTGTAAACGTAGCATTAGTTATTTAGCATAGAAACTAAAATGACAGACCGCGTCTGAATGTGGCCCTGTTCACACGCATATGTATGCTTGTGTGTACTGTTTAATAGTTTACTGCATAGTTTTAAAGCAGGGTGTGTTCACATAGAGATGTAAACCAGTTTAACTTTAATCTTGTGTCCTATCATAAATAATCTATATCAACGTGTAGTACTGCTTTAGCGAAAGGGTTTGTACATGCTTACATGCTGAAGCATTTGTTTGTTTGTTTATTATCATTAACTGTTGAGGATCTGAAAGTTGTGTATTGTTCGTACGTGCGCCCGAAAGTCGAATACTGCGCACCTGTTTGGCATTCAGGTTTGACTAGGGCAGACAAGAAACTGATAGAGAGAATTCAGAAACGAGCGTGTCGCCTCATGCTTGGCCAAAGATACACGAGTTATGATGATGCCCTCAATGTTCTTGACCTTCCCACACTGGAGGAGAGGAGGGAAAGGTTAACAAAGAAATTTGCGAGTAACCTCACAAAGGAAACGTCCCCCTTCTATTACTGGCTCCCCCCTACGCGAGCTTCCCGTACTTCCCGCAACCTGCGCGACGCTAATGACTATTCCGAAATCAAATGCAAAAATGAGCGCCCTAGAAAGAGCGCACTCCCCTTCATTGTGAGGTTACTCAATTCAAAACTGGATTAATGTAAAGACTGATCGTTTGTTCATAAATGCCGAGCATATACGTAAATCAAATTGTTATCTTATAGATGTGCTTGAATGAAAAATTATATTGTTTACTGAAGATTTACTGTTTTGTTTATACGGATTATATTAATTTCAATATTGCATTACCAAACATATTCTCTATTAGCCAATAATAGGAAGTGAAACTATAATTTCACTCTCCTTTTGTCTTAGGTGAATTATACGTCCATTTTGTTCTCCATATACATGTACCTTGCACCCACATGACAATAGGCTTACTTTGAAGCATGCAAAACAGATAATTTTTCTTAGCACTGATCATAATTTATTCAACTGTTATATTCCTCCTATGAATTTGCTTAAGACATATCATAAAACACTTATTTTTCCACATCCATTGCCCACTTCCGTTATCCCACCATCAATATTCTTTGATCTAAGGTGTACCTATAATTGTTTGTTATGAATGTACTATTTTTAATGACTTTGTAATACTATTGTATTTTGTGCAGTATCCTTGTGTTAATACTTATGTAAATTGCACTCAATTCAGCCGATAGGCTGCCATGTACAATGTTTTTTTTAATACCACAATAAATAAATAAATAAATAAATTACAGATTGTTATCTGAAGATTTTACCGAAGATATTAAGGTGAAGTTTACACCATTGTTGATATTGCTGAATAAAACGGAAGTTTGTTGGATTTGAGTGAGCAAGTGCTTTCCAGTGTTGATTTCAATCGGTGTGCCATTTTGAATAACAACAGTCGGACATTTATTGTTAGACGAAACTCCTTCATATAAAGATTTATGAAAGCTGCCTAATTAATCTATAAATGACATCAAACTATAATAAACAATTGCTAAAAACTATGTGCCTGACCCCAGTGAGAATGGGATTTAAGTTGGAAATTACCTATGCCTTGCTACATGAAAAGGTCGGCTCTAGAAGAGTCAGGGCGCGTTCATGCTTGATTTTGAAGGCAGAATGAGCGATTTGTAACGCTCATCGTAAACGCTCATCGTAATCGCAGTTCCACGGTGCACTGTTCATGCTCACTTCTCCAGGCAATTCTCCTTGGGTGGCCTTCAGCTGGATTCGCAAACCTGAGTGCGCATGCTACGTAGACCCACGAGAGGTCAGTGCATTGACCCCATTTAAACGCGTTTACAAATTGTAAACGCATCTTTTTGTGACTTTACGATCGGCGATCGTGATCGCCGTTTTTCGGTGATTCTACAAAAGTGAGCATGAACGCAATCGTGTTTTAAACTAAACGCGTAACAGATGCCTGATTCTGGCCGTCAAAATCAAGCATGAACGCGCCCTCAGATAACAAATGAGGGCGAACACTACACGCTCTCCCGTATGCTTCCCATTATGAGCCCGATGACCTTTGGGTGTTCATTGTTCGGTAGGAACTATGCACCTTACACCGTAAGGTCAGAATTATTGTGGGTAAAATGGTTTAGTTTCCGTGTGCCCTTGCATGACCGTGACCGGAAATTCCTCGGATAAAAAAAGACATATGGACATGTGTGTATGTTATAACTGGGAGTATACACAATCCCTATTTGCCGTTGACATTGTTAGCTTCATAATTCATAAACTGACCACTATATTGCTGATAAAAATCCTGTTACGATCGAAGAGCGCACTTGCATCTGTAACAACTCGTCTACACGTATGCTTGCCCGTACGACTACAGTTGAAAAAAAATGTCTGCTGCTATTTCTAATATAAAGCCTTTGACAGAAGATCATGAACGCTAAGAAGATGTTTATTACAATGCTTTCTACAAGGTGGCTCAGAAAGATGTCGGTGATGAAAAGGTGATTCAATATTTTGATGCCACAGTGATGAAGAGGCTTACTGATGTCTTTGGATGTGGTGAAGAGCTCAGTCTACTGGGTGTAGGAGTCGGAGAAGGTGAGTTATTTCTTTTATAAAATCAGTATATTTTGAATAAGGAGTCATGACAGAATATAGATTGTTTGCGACTTTTGCGTACTCTGTCTGTGTCAAGGAGGGCATATCAGACATTGAGTGGATCGAGTCGGCAGATGCCCCATCATCGGCGGTTTTTATCCCAATACAAAGTATATATACAAACTCTTTCGAAAGCAGTAGGCCTTCATGGATGCATTTTACTTGTTTTATGTCAATATATTAACAATTTAAGTTTATATTTATAAAGATATATATAATATATTTAATATTAAGGCATGAAGAAAATGGTCTAGGAACGTTAGACGTAGCTGTACTTTACAAGTTTATTACGAGCTTTCGGCTTGTGAGGCCTTCTTCAGGTTCTGAAGTACAAACATATACAAAAACACTATTAATATTTAATATACACCTTACAGCGTCATTAGAAGGATATTATGTAGTGAAAAACTGAGTCATTAAGTAAACATGGTCACGAGCAGGTCATTTTCGTGTCCTGTAAACGATTGAACCTAGTGTAAAGGGACACTAATTGAACCAAATGAGTAAATGCCATCTGTGTACCTATAGGCAGAGGAAACGTAAAGGGCTCCCGAGAAACATTAGGTTTAATCATTAGTCAATAGTCATTGTAGTTTAATTAGTCTAATCAGTTATATTGTTTTGAATTTAGGGTTAGGCCTGGTTAGCGTAATATACCAGTTTTTATGATGTCCTGTTAATGTATCATTTAGGATTGTATATAAATGTCGTGCTAATGTACCATATAATATTATATATATATACTGTATAAACATGTAATGTATATACAAACGTTTTAGAAACGGAATATATAGGGACGGAACTTCTGTGGTATATGCCCGATATACCACTTTATACCGTACGTCGATAGGTGGTCGATGACTGTTTGATTTTATTGTCGCAACCTGAATCTCAGTACATGCTTATATATGTGTTACCCTATATATATTGTGATTATGTATGTTGACTTTTATACAGGGCCCCAAGAATGAACAAAATTTGTATACTGATGGAGCCACCCTATTAAACATGATCAAATAATTAATCCTTTTTGTTTGCCCCACAGGCCCGCACGAATTCCAGATTCTGAAGAGTCTTCAATCTCACTACTCATCCATATGTAATGTTGCAGTGGACCCTAATGAAGGCATGCTACAAACATTCAAGGGTAGAGTTGCTACATTGAATTTTGATGACAAATCGTCTTGTCATTGGTTCACTGGTCCGTTGTCACAATTCGTTGCTGAAAGCCCCTTGGCGGGAAACAAGTTCAACCTCATCAGCTCCATACATTCGCTCTACTACACGGGTGACTTTGAGACGACCTTCACCCAACTAGCATCCATGATGAAAGATAAGGGTCTCATGATCATCGTTTGTAAAAACGGTAGGTAGCGAATTGACATCATCATTTGCTCGATCAGCTCTGCAAGTTTCTCAAATAAAATATTATAAATGCCGTAATAAAACTCTTTGAATGAGTGTAAAATCAACTCGGAAATACTCTTTAACATACTATTCTTAGAAGAACGTAGTTAAAACAGACATAAATCGGGATGCAATTTTGTTTAACCTCATAACTTTGCAAACATTTGTTCGTTGTATCCTCTCAATTATTATGATAATAAATAGTCTTAATCCTAATAGTAGATTACATATAAACCCTTCCTATCTGTTTAGTTATGTGTACAATTATTTAATAAGAAATCTTGAACGGGAAGGCGTAGGCTACTCCCGAGTGAACTGGGACAGTCATGGAGAAAAAGAGGACAAAACTTTCGAAAATCTTAAAATAAAAACTGTAACAGGTTATTGTCCCAAAACTGAAGTAAGTGCTAGAGATATTAAGGATCATTTTAAAAGGAGACCTAGCAGAAAGATGATTTTTATCACTGTTTATTTCAGTCTCGTTTTGTTCGTTCATTCGTTGTTGCTTACAGCTAGCCTGAACACAAAAACATTCCACAAGTTAACATGGCTGACAGAAAGCACTCAGTCAAATGAACGACTTTCTTCAAAGAATGTTCGAGAGTTTGCACAAAGTCAAGGGTATGATGTCACCACTGTCGATATACCTGTACATTGGGACATCACCGAAGTGTTTGATGACCAGTCAGACTTTGGAAATAAACTCCTTGACTTCTTCACCCAGGCGGCGTACTTTCGGGAGACGGCACCGTCTGAGGTGGTCGATGGTTTGATGAGCTTTTGGCGTTCTATTTCGACAGAAGATAAAAATGGACGTATCGTAGCACCAGCCCACGACGAAATACTTCTCATCTCAAAATAATTCCCTGTCATCGTCTTTCAGAGCCGTATGTTGTTTCAAATATCAAGTAGGGTCTAGCTTTATTCATGCGCTTGCTAGTTACCTATCTACCACGCATTCGTGATCAAACAGCTCCAATAGCACTTCTGGATAAGGGCCAGGGCTGCATACAACTCATATTTTTTTGGCTAAATATATTACTCATTGCGGATAAAGGATCGAAAATAATATCGCTAGTGACATTCGTTTGTCTCGCAATGTATGGTAAACAAGGGCATCAAAAGATCACGACGTTTCGTGCGCCGCTGCAAACGCAAGGTTGCGTTTATCTAGCAAATTTTTGGCTAGAATCAGGTTTCTCAAACGTCTTTCAGGCAAATTTAGAAGTAGATAAACGCAAATCCTTTTTCAAACGTCTTTAGATATGGGCATATCTAAATACGCAAAAAGGTGCGTTTTGAATGTGACATACAGCCAGAATCACGTTTCTGAGAGATCGATAAACGCAAAGCTGTTTTGAACCTCACATACAAATAGGACCCCCCAGGTGTTGTGTACAAGCATGTGTGTGAAGATGACCTCCGAGAAACTGTCTGCTTCCCGGGTCAAAACAGCTGGGCAGACACAAGGCCTTTATTTTGAATCGTGAAGGGACGATAAACGCGACATCCCGCAAATCACGATCGTATAGTGAGGTTCGATAGTGGGGTTTGATAGTGGGGTACGATATGTACATATCTACTGTAGTGGCAAGCCTTGATAAACGCGCATTCGTCAGGTGA
The DNA here is from genome assembly GCF_000002235.5 of Strongylocentrotus purpuratus. Lineage (NCBI taxonomy): Eukaryota > Metazoa > Echinodermata > Echinoidea > Camarodonta > Strongylocentrotidae > Strongylocentrotus > Strongylocentrotus purpuratus. The sequence continues at coordinate 5,238,489 of NW_022145607.1, read as the reverse complement.
TAAAATATATTGTGAGCAAGCGTCTTTTATACTCTACGGGTGGACCGTCAGTCAAATAATTCGATCAATTGATCCTCACTGGCAACAAACTGTAAAACGAACTTAAAATTCAAAGATTATCCAGGACAATTTGTTTCTAAAGTAAACAGTTCCTTAAATTTTGTTCTTGTTACCAGTGAAGAAGTTATAAAATGCATTAAAGAAGCTCTTCACAATACGGCTACTCATGGTTTTGATACTATACCATCGAGTATTTCGAAAGATTCGTCACTTATTATTGTTGAATCTCTGAAGCGTTGTGCCAAATGAATGGAAGTGTGTCAGAATAACACCCTTTATAAAGGAGGCGATGGCACCAACCTGTCGCTTCATAGACCTATATCTCATAATATTTGTGTTGTCAGTACTTCCCAACATTTTAGAAAAACTTGTTTTTTCGGCAAACTTATAAATATTTGAGTGATAACAATATATTGGTACAAAATCAGTTTGGTTTTCCAACCACGCTTTTCAACAGAGTAAAGCGATAAATACTTGCCATGTTATTGGATTGGTAACGTTGGATCAGGGAGATGTGAGTTTTAATACTCACACCTCCCTGGTTTGATCTCGAAAAAGCGTTTGATCATAAGGTGCTTGTGATTTGACTTAATTTTTTTTTCTTCATAATTTCTGATGTTTAGAATGATGGTTATTAAGAGTTATTTACATATTTTTGTTCTTATTATTTCAATTTGTATAATGAACTATCTTTTTGTTGTTAAATGTATCTTGTATTAATATTTGTAATGGATTTGCTGAAAAACAGCCATATGGCTGATGGCATGAGTTCTAACCGTGGTTAAATAAATGAAACAAACACACAGACAAACCATAGAACTGTATCTATAAAGATTCATTTAAACACATTGTGTTTTTGTACTAAAATCTGTCAGCCCTCACCTCGTCCTTGAACTATCAGAAACTCAGAGTAACCTATTTATTGCTACAAAACCTTTTTCTTCTTTTTTTTTCTTCATTTTTTTATTTTTTAAAATACATTTTCCTAATATACACTACTTTGATAAACTCAATTAACTCTCAAACTCACTTCTGAGCTTTCTTAAACTGACTTGACTTTCCTTTAAACAGATTACTGCCAATTTCCATAAACCAAAATAACTGTAAATATCTCTATCTTGCATCCACACACAAGCTTGATTATTCACATCTATCTGCAAAGTATAAATTCGTTCCAAAACCTCAATATTGGATTGTCACTCTCACTGTTTCGAATGACCTTCCACTGACTTTGACAGGCGCTTAAAGTACTTATTTCTCGTTCGTTCGTTCGTACAAAGAATACCAAGGAGTACATCATCTAAATAGGAAGGTCCTCATTTAGCCAACTGATTGTCTCATCATCGAGCTCTCGAAGTCCAGAAGCACCGCGAGTGGATTTGTAGATAGGACATGCATCGATGACGTGATCCATAGTGTGGATCTCTCCACAGGCACAGTTTGGCGATGGATCAGCTCCAATTTTATGCCGGAAATATTGTGTACGGCCAACTCCAGTTTTGATACGGTTGAGGTTGACCCAGGCTTTTCTTGAGAGGTCGCTGCCACTTGGTTTTGCACAGGGCTCTAGGATGAACTCCTTCAGGTTGGTATTAGATGAATACCACTGGTCTGACAAGCGTTGTGCTATCCAATTGGGTAAGGTGGAGGGGGCTTCTCAAGCGGCAGCTCAGCAGCCTGTGTTGCAAAGTGTCTTCCAAATGGAGACGCTGTCCTTCAAAAGCAGAGGGGGCAGAAACAAGGCATTTATCTTATGATCTCGTCTGAGCTGAGGTGGTATGCCAGACAGTATAGGCAGGTTGCTGACAGGTGTTGCAGTGAGTTTTTCCTTTGAATAGTCTCTTGTGTATATGGGTGTGTTGGGACGAAGCTGACTTTTCTAAATTATGGGAGTGAAAGTATTTATATATTTTTTTAAGCAATAACAAATTCAAACACACCAATCAATCTAACACGGCGACCCATCAGCCCAACCTTTTAACTTCGTGATCTCTCAAAATAAATAAGCACTTGGAAACAAAGTAATTACAGTACAGTGAGTTCAATTTATCATGAACTGGTTACACATTTGACTAAGTAAAGATGTCTGTAATTCAGGGGCGGCAATCCCGGGGGGATGGGGGAAGGGTGGAAAATTTGAAGAAGTGCACACAAAAAATATGTAGCAAATAATACTGACTAAAGACTGCAACACACTTTTAGGTTCTGGAGGGTCCAAGAGTGCGCGTTCAGACAAATACAAATGCACAAATATTCTCCCTCGGTAGCTACGCTCCCTCGCATAATATCCCTCAAAAAGTACAAGTGAATATTGTAGAAAAATGAAGTGTGAAAAAAGTATATCGCTTATTTTTATATTATAGTTTTGCTAAGGAATGTATTTTGTTAATACAACAAAACTTAAAAAACCTGAGACGGGGTAGGCACTTCCGTCACCTTCACCCCTTTCATTCACTATGCTCCCTCACACTAGCGTACTGATGGGGAGGGGATGGAGGGCAGTTGCCCCTCCCATGAAATTCGAACGTGGTTTATTTCTAATTCGATACCAGAGATTTAGAAATGTTGCTGAAATGACATGATTTTTCCCTTAGCATCCAAGGGCTCTGCCTCCAGGACCCTAACAAGGGCCCTAAGGTGGCCCCTGGATGCTCATCTAATCGTAATTTGATGCCTAACAACCCCTGAGCTTCTGGACCCCACGCCAATTTACGCTCCACTTGCTTCGCTCTACCTGATCGTAAATACTTTAGCCCCTCCTCTCCCCCCCCCCCCCACTTAAAAAAAAAAAACGTTCCGCGGAGCCAGCATGTAACATGTAAGAGTGGTGGTAACGCGGATTTGCTCCCTCGTTTATCGCATATCGTCCCCCCCCCCGATCATGAAAATAAATCGCCGCCCCTGCTGTAATTATAAACGAAGAAGAACAGGTCAACAAATTGACCGAATACCAAAGTACCAATGTATATATTCCTTACACTTATTAGTTCAAACAAACAAATATATTCTATTTTGCTAGATTACAAATAGAATAAAATTTTAATTTTAGAATATATGAGATATGGCGACCCATCCAAAGGTGGAAGCGGCTTGGTCGATTGATGGAAGAGTCAAGACCAACGAAGAGGGGGTTCAAGTCAAAAAACTTTTCTCATCTTTGCAGCAAGCTGCGACTTTGTAACTCTTTATTTTTCTTTTTACTTCCAAGTGCCTCTCCTAGAGGTTTGCATTTTTACCCGTGCGTTATCTAACGTTCTTTACACCTTTTGTTTTCCCTCTTACATTTATATATATATATATATATATATATATATATATATATTCTCTCTGTTTATTACGTCTTGTTTTCTTTATACATCTTTGTTTTTCCCTTTTTATGCCTTATTTCTCTTTCACTTTTTACTATGTGCACTTGCACTTTTTTTTATCAATATACTCTGTACATCTCTATATATTTTTATGTTCATGTCGTTCTGAGTGTGTCTGTATGTGTGTTCTTGTATGTGAATGAATGTGATGGCTATCCGCAAACTGCTTTGTTTTATCTCTCTGTTTTGGTATTTGATATTTTTTATGACCGCTTCAGATCTGTTGTTTTTATATACTGTTTACATCTAATCTTTCCTCATGGATGATGATTTTGAAGATATTAATGATGGTGTTGTTAATGAGTGTAGCTATATCAACTGCAGCGATTTCCAGTTTAATGGCGATAAAAAACTTTCTCTGATGCATATTAACTCCAGAAGTCTTTTTAAAAACTTTGATGATCTGGTAGTATTACTATCCTGTATAGAACATAATTTCTCTGTTATTGGTATTTCAGAAACCTGGTTCAAACCATCTACAGATGTAGCTATGTTTGATATTCCAGGATATTCATTTGTTCAAGTCTGTCGATCAAATAAGAAAGGTGGTGGAGTAGCATGTTATGTCCGAGACGGGCTTGATTACAAGATACGTAATGATCTATCTATGGCTAATGCTTATTATGAATGTGTATTTTTAGAAATTAGTATTGCAAACAAAAAGTCGATTGTCGGATGCATTTATAGAGCACCTGGTAATGACATTAGATCATTTATTGATGGCTTTGATCATGAAATGCAAATACTGAGTAAAGAAAGGAATGACATTTATATTATGGGTGACTTTAATATCAATTTGTTAAATGTTGATGTAGATGAAAAGGTAAAAGATTTTGTTGACTTTATGTTTTCGTTTGGGTTGCTTTCCCTAATCACTAAACCGACTCGTATCACGTCATCTTCAGCAACCTTAATCGATAATATATTTACAAACTGTGTTCAAGACCATTTCTATTCTGGAATATTCTGTTCTGATTTCTCTGATCACATGCCAATTTGTAGCATTAACAAAGGCAATGCAGTCACTACAGGAAAGGTACACAATAAATTATTTAGACGTGTGATTACTGATGAAAGAATGAATAATTTCCAACGCGATCTTCTTCAAGTTGATTGGTCTAGTTTATATAGCTTGTTTGATGCAAATGTTTCTTATGACTATTTTAGTGATATTTTTTCCAACTTATATAATTTACATTTCCCTTTAGTTGAATTGAGTGTGAAGAAGAAATGCAGGAAACCATGGATTACTCCAAGTCTTCTGAAATCTATTAATCAGAAACATAAGCTTTATCATACATATATTAAGAACCAAAATGAGATTAATCGGAAAAGTTATGTTGACTATAAAAACTTGTTGACAAACCTTGTTCGTCAAAGTAAGAAGGATTATTATGATAATGTTTTTCGAACTACTCAGAATGATATTAGAAAGACTTGGTCTCATATTAATGGTTTGCTTGGGAGGGGGAAGAAGACGCCACTTCCAAATGATATGTATCATAATGATTTACTGTTAAAATCAGACTTACAAAAAGCAAAATATTTTAATGAATATTTCATTGATTTGCCCTCTAAAATAAAGCTACAGTCCCATATACGTCCCGGACCGTCCCGGACCATCCCGGACCCCATCCGGGGTGATCCGGGAGTCGGTCCGTGTTGACACCGTGTTGGCACCGGGGTGGTCCTGGATGGTCCTGGATGGTCCTGGGCGGTCCGGGAGTCGACCCCGGATGTTTTTGACGGTCAAAAACTGCCGGGGTGGTCCGGGACGGTCCGGGACAATAGTTTGATCCGGGGTGATCCGTGTAGCCACCGTGCTGGGTCCGGGGTCATCCGTAGTGGCGCCGGGGCGGTCCGTGTTGATCCGTGGCAGTCCGGGAGTGAGTTATTGACCGCCCAGGACCAACCAGGACCATCCAGGACCATCCAGGACCACCCCGGTGCCAACACGGTGTCAACACGGACCGAATCCCGGATCACCCCGGATGGGGTCCGGGATGGTCCGGGATGGTCCGGGACGGTCCGGGACGTATATGGGACTGTAGCTTAAAAGCATCACACTTTTTTGAACAAAACATCCCGGACCATCCCGGATCACCCCAGACCATGGTCCGGGATGGTCCGGAGTGGTCCGTGCTCGTCCGTGCTGGTCCGGCTTTATATGGGACTGGGGCTTTAACAAGGAAATTCCTCCTGTCCATACATCATACAAATATTTTTTGTCAGTGCAGAATCACTCCTCGTCCTTGTACTTTAGACCAACGTCTGTTCATGAAATTTCTAACTTTGTTTTAACTCTAAAACCATCCAAGGCATGCGGTTCTGACGACATTTCCCCAAAAGTCATTAAAACTTGTATTCAATGCATTGTTGAACCCTTGTGTGATATTTTTAATAAGTCCTTGTTTCAGGGTATTGTCCCAAACAAATTGAAAATAGCTAAAGTAATCCCTGTATTCAAGAAGAATGATCGTAAGAACATTGAGAATTATAGACCAATTGCTTTGTTACCCATATTTTCAAAAATTCTAGAGAAAATAGTGTATAAAAGGTTGGATGACTTCCTTCGACTTTATGATATTCTGATCCCACAACAATTTGGCTTTCGAAAGAATTGCTCTACAAGTATGGGTGTCTTGAATTTGGTAAACACTATTATAAATGCAATTGATGCTGGGAAGTTTTGTCTTGGTGTGTTTTTGGATTTATCGAAAGCATTCGACACTATTGATCATGATATATTATTAAACAAGCTTGAGCATTATGGCATTCGTGGGATAGCTTTGAAATGGTTTAAAAATTACTTACATAATCGATTTCAGTATGTAGTGGTTAATGGAGTTAAATCACAATCTAGGAAGGTAAAATATGGCGTACCCCAAGGCTCAGTCCTGGGCCCCTTATTGTTCTTGATTTATATTAATGATATTATAAACTCATCTCAGTTGTTTACTTATTCACTTTTTGCTGATGATACTTGCTTGCTCTCTCACCACAAAGACATGCATAATCTGATTTTGTCTGCAAATAATGAAGTTCACAATATATTTAAGTGGTTTTGTTGCAACAAACTTTTGTTAAATGCTAGTAAGACTCAATATGTTGTTTTTAGATCAAGGGGCAAAAGAATCCCAGATAATACTGACCCCCTGACAATAGGTGGTCATCTGATCAACCGGAGTCAAAATGTAAGGTTTCTTGGAGTTACAGTTGATGATCATTTAACTTGGAAAGATCACCTCAGCAATGTTTGTACCAAGGTCTCGAGGAGTGTTGGTGTGATTTTTAAGTTACGCTTTTTTTTACCAGAGCAAACTTTAGTAACTCTTTATAATGCTATCATTATGCCTCACTTAACTTATTGTAATGTTGCATGGGGAAATACGTATAGGAGCCATATAAACAAGTTAATAGTCCTTCAGAAGAAAGCTATCAGGCTCATTACAAATTCAAATTACAGAAGTCCAAGTAATCCTTTATTTGTGCAACTTCAGATGTTGCCTCTTGATGAATTAGTCTCCATGAATTGTTTGATATTCATGTACAAATCTCAATCTGCTCAAAATAATTCATTTTTAAAAGATGCGTTTATTGTTAATTCGACTGTCCATTCGTACAACACACGTCAGAGAAATCTTATCCATCAGCCGTTTGCGAGAACACAAACTGCTTCGAACTCTTTTGTAATTAATTGTATCAAAGAATGGAATAAAATGCCACAAAACATCAGATCCAGTCCAACACTACCTATGTTTAAACATACATGTCGAGAATATCTTTTTGAGAGATTACAAAATATGTTAAAGTAAATCCTGGAAAGCCATGTGTGTATGTGTGTATGTGGGTGTGTCTGTGTGTGTGTGTGTGGGTGTGTATGTGTATGTGTGTTATCTTTTTTTCTGTTCCCATATTTACTCATTAGTTATCATTGTAAATATGTTTTTGTCATCGGTTATTCTAAATACTGTTATTTTGTTTTTGTTTATGTACCTTTTAAGGGGCCCCTTATCACAAGCTCTGCTTCTCCGGGGTCCCAAACCTATCATGTTTTTTATTTCTTTTGTGTCAATTGATTGTAAAATGTTGTGTTTGATTGGTTTGAATAAACTTGAACTTGAACTTGATATAAATAGTAAGTTATCAAACTTCGATGTTTTTCAAAAATGCTGCGAAGACTTGTCGACGGAAGACACGTGGCGACGTTGATGTGGACTACCTTCGATGATCTGCTAAGCTGAAATGTTCGGCGTCCTGAACTAAGATGAACCACATGTAGTCTAGGAGCGAAGACCCATGGTAGAAATTGACGAAACCGATAAAAGAAACTCGGCGCGATGAAAATCTCGGCCAGTTGAACCCGATAAGTACCAGGAAAAAAAACTTAGGGATGGGTTACAAAGCAGCTTTCAGAAAACAAGGTACAGGGGGGGGGGGGGGAGGACGGGCCTTTTTTCACTTATTAAGCACACAAAAAAGAAGAACGAAGCTCTTACCCCCCCCCCCCCGCTTATACACGGTGGGGGGGGGGGGGCTGAGTCTTTCCATTCACTCCACATCGATTGATTGCTCAACAATGTTGCACATTGCTTCCCATTATTAGGCATATGTTTGCTCATCTATTCTGAAGCTCCATGACTTTTAAAAAAAAAAATCATTGTTCCGTTGGTACTATACCTGCACCTAACACAATAGCGTCATAATGATTGTGGGTAAACTGAATAAGTTTCCGTGTGCCCAGCTTGCCATGACCATGACTGTGGTGTACGATTTTGCGAATCAACCCAGTTGCCCAAGACCCATAGTAAAGACACCATGCACTGTAATTTGGTTATACACTGTAGCAGGCAAGGTTCAATCTGCAATTTAATAAAAGTATAAACAATAATAAGTCAACTTGCATAAACTGACATAAAAATATCATATCATGTATCAAATTAAATATACCTATCTGTTATCATAACAAAGGAAAACAAACAATGCCTTCTGCACTATATATCTGACTACGGTAAAAAATATGCAACAATTAATGACGCACCGACGGTGACTTTGTCATTCTTCAAGGTCATATCATTCATGTTACTACTACGTAACTACATGTAATACGCGCTACCGTGCACGACAATTACGTAACCTACATACACGTGTACAATCTTTTACGTGAACAACTCATTCATGTCATTATTTTATCACCTCAAAATAGTGTCATAAACATCATATTTCATTAAGCTATCTAGCTGTAAAGACAATATAACTCATAAACTTCAAGATAACATATTCATTTCTACTTACATCATTGGGCTTGTATCACAAAATTAAACGAAAACTTAGGCAACTCTGGGCAGTAAACTATCCCATCACAAGGAAAATCAGCAACACACAAAATCCAGTACGCCCTCAAGCGGCCTAATCCATACACTTTCTACAAAGCGACGCCTGTGACATCACAAGCATCGGCTTCAAACAGAAAGTCATCCTGTACTCCACAATGACCGTGAACGGAAATTCCTCACATAAAAGTCTTATTATAACATAATAATAATAATAATAGTGGGTTTTAGCGCTCATGAAGAAAGATGTCGCTCTCGAAAAGGTGATTCAATATTTTGATGCCACAGTGATGAAGAGGCTTACTGATGTCTTTGGGTGTGGTGAAGAGTTCAGTCTACTGGGTGTAGGAGTCGGAGAAGATATATATAGGTATATATAGTTATTTCTTTGATAAAAATCAGCCATAATCAATATATCCTGTATGTATTATATATTATATGCTGCTACCGACTTTCTCAACCTCTTCAACTCGTATTTGTATCTACGTGTACATTCACTCTTTTAGCCATGTGCTTTGTGTTTGTAAACACCGATCTTTCCCACGGTTAATTATGCAAATCTCACTTATGGAGTTCCTTTATCTCTGACACAATGGATCGTATACAGCGACAGATCATCAGGAACGTTGGTAACTATGCGCCTCGCACACCATTTGACACCACATGCCTTTTACTATACACCTGTAGTAAACACTGATCCCTTTTCTACGGCTGTTATATTTACATCGGCTTTAAAAGATCCGTCTCCTGTTTTTAAACTCTAATGACGTATCCATAAATTATTTTATGAATTTAAGTATTTTTTCACTGAGTGTGGTTTTTGGAAAAATAGCTTACGTGATCTCATATCTTTCAGGCCATAAGATTTTATCGCTCTCTTAAACCTCGAATACATACGTGTTTGTTTGGACATCTTATCATTAGTCTTTATATTACCTTGTCTTTCTTTCTTTTCTTTTTGGTACACTTTTTACAGCATTCTTTTGTTTGTGTGTGTGTTTTTAAAACTTTTATGAGGGGTATACTTTTATCGCTCTCTTAGACTTCAAATATTTTAGTGTTTGTTTGGGCAACCTATTGTTGGCCTTCGTATTTTGTTTATAGTTTCTCCTTTTTTTTGGTACACTTTTTGCAGCACTTCCTTTTTTCTTTTTTCTCGTGAGGGGTAATAAACTACTCTGTCAGAACTGTTCTAAATCACTCAAAGACGATGCTTTTGTATTACTTGCAACTCTGAATTTTTTTCCTTTCAATCATCACCTAGACAACGATGTGTTTTTGCTATCTATTTTTACTTTCTTTCACTTAGACAAATGTATCGATGAGGACAAATACCACTCTCTGTCCGTTAATCCTCTTAGTCTAAATGAACTTAATAATGAGCTGAGTTCTACAAAAATATTACAACCTAACAATGTAACCAATGATTCCTGCAAGTATATGTTTTCTGATGATTTTGTACAAAAATATAAATCTACTCCAGATAATTTTTCTATATTACATGTTAATTCAAGGAGTCATGTCCGTAATTACGACGATCTACAACTTCTTCTTAGTTCATTAGATTACAAATTCACAGTTATTGGAATTTCTGAAACATGGTTTCGAAACAACATTTTAGTTAATATGTTTAATATCGACGGATATTCACTTGTTCATATTGATAGACTTAACAAACATGGGGGAGGAGTAGCTTTATATATAAGAGATGATATTGATTATAACCTGTGTCCTAATTTATCAGTTAGTCGTAATCATTGTGATACTGTCTTTATTGAAATACATCAAGAGAAAAAGAAACCTATAATAGTTGGCTGTGTTTACAGAGTACCTAATACTGATGTTAACGATTTCAACGAAACACTCACGAGTCTGTTGGTCGACATAAATCCCTTAAATAAAGATGCTCACATATTAGGTGATTTCAATATAAATTTACTTAATCAAGATACTGATCACAGAACTAATGAATTTCTAGATATAATGTTTTCATATGGGCTATTCCCTACTATAAGTAAACCAACTCGTGTAACTAGACATTCTGCTACCGTGATTGATAACATATTTACCAATTGTATTCACATGCATTTAAACTGTGGTATCATTTATTCAGATCTTTCGGATCATTTTCCAATATTTTGTAAAAGTGACAATACATCTGTTCCTATTCATTCATTATGTGGCAAATCAAGAGTAATCACCAAAGAAAAGATTTTGTTATTTAAGAATAAGCTACGATTGATTGACTGGTCTGTAATTTATGGTAGAACAGATGTCACTGTGTCATATAATCTATTTATTCATAAGCTTAGCTCCCTTTATTTTGATTGTTTTCCCCTTACAAAGGTAAAACGGAAAAAACACGATAAACCTTGGATCACCCGTGGTATTTTAAAATCTATTCAGAGAAAGCAAAAGTTATATTGTCGTTATATGAAGAAGAGTGACGACGTACGCGAAAAAATACGTTGAATATAAGAACATATTCACAAGTATCATTCGCCGAAGCAAAAAGATTTATTATGAAAACCTATTTAAAAAATTGAGAGGTGATATGAAAAAAACCTGGTCTCAAATAAACAATTTATTAGGTAAAAAAAACAAAACATTACCTTCTCACATGTATTACAATCAGGATAAGATACTAAGTAAAGCATCTATTGTTGAAGAATTTAATAGGTATTTTGTTAATATTGGAAAGATTACACAAGAAAAGATACCAACTTCTTCCTCTCACTTTCTGGATTATTTATCAAACCGTGTACCAAGTTCACTGTTCTTTAATCCGACTTCCAATACTGAAATAATCAATGTTCTCTCATCCATGAAAACATCTGCTGCACCAGGTTCGGACTCTATTGCTGCACGTGGCATTAAGGAATGCATTCATACAATTGTTGATCCACTTTGTTATATCTTCAATGAAGCAATGTCACAAGGTATTGTCCATGATAATCTCAAGACCGCTAAGGTAATTCCAATTTACAAAAAAGGTGACAAACATGACTTTGTTAATTACAGACCAATTGCTCTATTACCTTTTTTTTCAAAAATGTTAGAAAGGATAATCTACGACAGACTGTATACATTTTTTGCACTAAACAATATTTTGATACCCCAACAATTTGGAGTTCGAAAGAATTTTTCTACTGATCTTGGCGTACTGAACTTGGTTAATACTATATCACATGAAATAGATGTTGGTAATTATTGCCTTAGTGTATTTATGGACCTGTCAAAAGCATTTGACACCATTGATCACCACATCTTGTTAAAAAAATTAGAATTTTATGGATGTGGAGGGGTTCCACTTCAGTGGTTCTTCAGTTACTTGTTACATAGAAATCAATATGTGGTGATCGATGGTGTCATTCTCTACAAATGGGCCTCTCCTTTTTCTCGTCTACATAAATGATGTAGTTAAATGTTCTTCAATTCTAAACTTCTCTTTGTTTGCTGATGATACCACTGTTTCATTATCACATAAAAAAATTTGACAATCTTATATCATCAGCAAACAATGAACTAGACAAATTAAATAAATGGTATGCTTGCAATAAATTGTTTTTAAATTTTGACAAAACTAGGTATATTATTTTTCGTGCGAGAGGAAGGAGGGTTCCGTCAAATCTGTCTAACCTCATTATTGGTGAAAATGTCATAGAAAAGGTCGATAATATGCAGTTTTTAGGTGTAATTTTGAATGAATGTCTTTCTTGGAAGCCACATCTTAGCTCAATTTGTACAAAAATATCAAGATCTATTGGTGTTCTCTCTAAATTAAGACTTGTTGTGCCCCAGTCTATTCTGACGACTCTTTACAATAGCATTATACTTCCTCATTTCAATTACTGTAATACTGTCTGGGGTCACACCTTTAAAACCCATTTACTATAGATAAATTATGCATTTTACAAAAGAAAGCAATACGAATTATCTTTAATGCTCCCTTCAATAGTCATACAAAACCTTTATTTTCACAATCAAATATATTACCGTTAAAGGACTTGATAACCTTGAATTCCCTTGTGTTTATGTATAAATTTCATTCGAAAATCTTGCCTCCTCTCCTTAGCGATATCTTTGTTCTGAATTCCTCAATTCATTCTTACCAAACTCGCCAAAGTAATTTAATACACTTACCTCAGGTTCGTTCTTCCGTCGCCTCAAATTCATTTCTAATTCTTTTTCCTAAGTTATGGAACAAACTCCCCAACAATATCAAAAACAGCTCAACTCTTTCCAGATTTAAAAAGCTAAGGAAGGAACCTTCTTTATAATATATTCTTGATATTCTTGTTCGCTTTCATTTGTACTGCCCTCTTATATACATATAGATACAGTTTTTTGCTGCTGCTGCAGAAGTGTACTTCTCTTTTTTTTTCTTTTTTATATTAATACTGATCTCACAAACATTCCACAAGTTACCCTGGCTGACAGAAAGCACTCTATCAAATGAACGACTTTCCTCGAAGAATGTTCGAGAGTTTGCACAAAGCCAAGGATATGATGTCACCACTGTCGACATACCTGTACATTGGGACATCACCGAAGTGTTTGATGACCAGTCAGACTTTGGAAATAAACTCCTCGACTTCTTCACCCAGGCGGCGTACTTTCGGGAGACGGCACCGTCTGAGGTGGTCGATGATTTGATGAGCTTTTGGTGTTCCATTTCGACCGAAGATGAGAATGGACGTATTTTAGCACCAGCCCATGACGAAATACTTCTCATCTCAAAATAATTCACTGCAATCGTTCTTCAGAGCACTTAAAAGTATGTTGTTTACAATATCAATAGAGTTTATCACAATTGCCCTTTTTCATGCGCTTACTATATAGTTACCTATCTACCACGTATTGGTGCTCAAGCAGCTCTAAGAGTGCCTTGGATACGATACAGGATGCGACATATATATATTTCCATTTCAAATATTTTATGAACGATTTAGATGAGGTTTAAGGTAAAGGGAGACCAAATATGAGGGGGGGGGGGGGAGGGTATTTTGAAAAAAAACTCCGATACTATTGTTATCATTATTATTGAATTGAATTGATTTGAATTGAATTCAATTCGATCATTCTATTTTTTCATTACTGCAATAGTTTTACGCACAAAATGTGATATTTAAGGAGCAAAATCTTGCAACATTTGAAACATTAAAACACAATTTTTGTAGTTAAAAAAGGTGAACTCTGGCCCGTGAAGGTACTGCGTCCCATTTGCAGGCCAATAAATGAAAAGGTCAACTTCCAACGGCATTTGAAAGACAATAATAATTTAGATCTTCCCTCAAAATGTAAGGGCTTGAAAATGGCTATATGGGAAAATAACGACCATTAGTTGTCGAGTCGACTTAAGTGATTGCAATTAACCAAGTAATAGTCTGATTTTCAGACCCTTTTACCCAATAATCGTACGTTTTCGTGCTGCACAAAGATTCAATCAGTTTAATTTTGGCCAAAGAAGTGGGTTATTGATGTAGACAAATGCTTATGAACCTGTTACAGCTCATTTTATGTATATTACTACCAAAGAAAATAGTAAGATTAAACGAGAACTTACCGTTTGAAGTTTGATCTTTATTTTATGAATATTTAGGAGGAAGTTATTACATGAGATCCCGCCAAGCGCATGCGCAGTCAATATTCAAAGCTACAAATGTGGCTACTCTCAATAGTATTAAGGAACAGGGAACTTACACTTAGGTTTGAAGTTTGGGTGGGTGAGGAGGGCATGTAATAACTTCCTCCTAAATATTCATAAAATAAAGATCAAACTTCAAACGGTAAGTTCTCGTTTAATCTTACTATTTTATATCATATTTCGACGTTCGAAATTACATGAGATTTTGAAGCATAGTAGCCACATTTGGAACAACCAACATGTACGGAAAAGTGAACACTGATTATGCAGATTGAATTGAATGCTTCTAATCAATGACTCACCATATTTGACAGTTATTGTAGTCTGTTCATACATGTGGCAAAACATTTCACATACAAGACGTCCAAATATAAGACGTCATAATGTTGCAAAAACATTGTTCGTTTCTGTATCTAGTTGATTCTAGCCATCTGGTTTCTTAATCCCAGTTCTATTAATTAGACAGCTGGTCTCTTAATGCCAGTTCTATTGAAAAGCCTTCTGATGCAGTTCTTAAAGCAGTGTGCTATCTTGTAAGACTGCCTGGGTAAAGTTTCTCTTGTTTTCAAAAGGTTTCCTGTAGAACTTCCTGAACGTTTTCTCTGAAGACCATCCTGCTCGGGCTAGGATCTGGTCCATTGGAAGTGCTGCCTTGGCAGCTGCTGAAGTTGATGCTGCCCGTGTTGAATGAGCCTTATAAACGTTTGTATCCACACCTGCTCTTAGCAAGCAGGTCTTGATCCAGCGAGATAAGGTTTGAGTTGTTACTCTATTATGAGGTCTGGTGTAACTTACAAAGAACGAGTTCTCATTCCCACGAAGTGGCCCTGTGCGCTGGACATGATGTTTCACATATTTTACAATACACAATCTTCTATCAGGAGGATATGCTTCCAATTTAAAATTAAAATTGGTATTTCCTGGTTTGCTTTGCTTCAAGTGTTCATCCAAATGAAAAGCCACAAAGCCCCCTTTGAGGGTCATCTTGTTAGTCTTCAATATATGCAAGGTTTGCACTCTCTGTGCCGATACAAGAGCCATTAGCATACATACTTTGAGTGTTAAATCTCTGAGGTTTAAGGAGTTTACTGGAGACAATTTTCTTAGAAAATTGAGGACTGGACTAATATTCCATATTTCTGTATATCTAGGTAAGACAGGTCTGAGTTGAAAAACACCTCTCATCAGTCTGGTTATAAGTGGGTGAGTACTTATTGTCTGATTACTGTCAACGAGAATCAGAAAAGTGGATAAAGCGCTACGAGCTGTATTGATCGCACTGTAGCTAAGGTTCCTGTCATGAAATAAACTACTAAGGAATTCTAGTACCGTTTCCACCTCGGCTTGGAGGTAACTCGTATTCCTGCTGTGGCAAAATCTTCGCCACTGTGTGATGTACACTTGGTACTGCTTGCAGGTTGATGCTCTCCATGAAGTTGTTATGATATCCACTGTTCGTCTGCTTAGTCCCCGATTCTCAAAATGTTGCCGCATAACCTGCAACATAAGAGGTCAATATTAGCATTAAGAGGGTGGGTGGTGTTTAACACAGGAAGGAGTAGCAAATCTTCTTGCCTCTGGATAAACAATGGCTCTCCTTCCATCATGCTAACCAACTGAGGGAACCACGCCTGAGTAGGCCAATTAGGGACCAGAAGTAACCCTCTAGCTTTATCCTCTCTGATTTTTTGCAAGCATTTGGGGATCATACAGAACGGTGGGAATGCATAGAATGCAAAAGGTTTCCAATCTAGCGTAAATGCGTCAACTGCAAAAGCCCCAGGGTCTGGGTGCCAAGTGACATATTTCTCTACTTGAGCATTTAGTCTTGAGGCGAACAGGTCTATTTCTGGTACACCAAAGTTGGAAACTATTCTATCGAACACTTGTCTGTTTAGTCTCCATTCTGTTCGATCATTAAATTTCCTGGATCTTTCATCTGCTATAGTATTGAGCCGACCAGGTACATGGGGTGCGGAGACCCAAATATTTCGAAAAATGCACCACTGCCAAATTTTTCTCGACATCTTGTCACACATTGCGGACTTGCAACCTCCCATGTGATTTAAATAAGCCACTGCAGTGGTATTATCTATTCTTACCATCACATGAACGTTACGCTTATTCATGCAAAAGGATTTTATCCCTAACCCAGCGGCTAGGGTTTCCAGAAAATTTATTTCATTGTTTCTTGCCCTTTCTGCCTCAAATTCATTCCAACGACCCCCTGTTTGATTCTGGAGGTCAGTGGCTCCCCATCCAAGGCCACTGGCATCTGTGTGCAATTCTAAGTCAGGTTTTTTTCCTAACAATTGGGGAGGAGGCCATAGAAACATTGTTCATCCACCACTTTAACTCCTCTTTTGCCTCAAGGGACAACTTCATCTTTCTGTCAAAATGACCCCTGTTTTGTCTGAGGGCTGCAATTTTGTCCCTTTCCATTGATCGATAGTATAAGGGGCCATACTCAACCGAAGGGAAAGTTGCTATGACCTTCCCAATCACTCGTGCTACCATTCGTATTGATGGGATGTACGTGCCCATTAATTCACGGCATAAATCTTTCACTTCTTGTGCCTTTGTTTGAGGCAATTTAACAATCATACTCTCAGTGTTAAGAATGAAGCCAAGAAAGGCTAGTTCACGTGTTGGGATGAGCACTGATTTTTTAGTGTGAATGAGGAATCCTAATTCTGTGAGGATCTTAGTCGTTGCACTCACACTCGCTTTAAGCTTTTCTTTTGTCTCACCAATAATTATGGTGTCGTCCAAATATCCTATGACTGTATGACCTGCTTGTCGCAGTTCGGCGAAGACTGGCTTCAGCAATTTTGTGAACAGTCTGGGAGCTGTGCTGAGCCCATTAGGTAAGGCTGCAAATTGCCAGCGCTCACCCTGCCACATGAACCTCAAGTATTTTCTACTATTTGGGTCTACTGGAATGGAGTAATAAGCATCTTGGAGGTCGATTGATGCAAGATAACAGTACGGAGAAATCAAGTGCTTGGCAGTGTGGATGTTATCCATCTTAAAGTGTTGTACGTTCAGACTTTCATTAAGCTCTGATAAGTCTAAGATCATACGAGTACCCCCATCTTTCTTGGGTCTCGTGAAGATGTTTGAGAGGAATTCTCCCTCTTCAAATGAGCAAGGTTCTATTACGTTTTTTGCTTGTAGAGCCAAGATTTCTTTAGTAATCTGATTTATTTCTAAAGGGCTCTTTTTGTAACCGTAGAGGGGCTTATTTCTTGAGGGAACCCCTTTCGAATAATCAAATTCGATCTCATAGCCTCGCCCTCCTGATAGCAGAAATAGATCTGACGTTAATTCACGCCATCTACGATAGAAATATATCAATCGACCTCCAACAGGCACATTTGAGATGCATTCTTGTTGTAATGTACATGAAGTAGAAGGAGCATTAATCTTAACATTCTCAAAATATTCATATGTGCTACTTACCTCTTTGGGTAATGGTGTAGCTATTTCCTCCTTGCTGCCTGTGGCCGCTGGAAGGATTGGGTCTGTTTTCCCATGCTCATCGTCTGGGTGTGAGGCGGAGCTCTGTAAGGTCTGCCTCGTTGGGTTCGCTGGCCTAAAAAAGGCCTGTTGTAGTTCCCACTTGCGGGCCTGCTACTTGGAAAAGTTTGTGATGTGCCGGTGGCACGGTTCCATCCTTGTCTGCGGTATTGAAAAGTGCTGGACGCTTGCGTCCTGTACGGATGGTACTGGGGGCGGGGTGTACGTTGTCCACGCACCACGCCAGATGCAGCTTTTTGTTGTTCTGTAAGATCTTTGACTCTCTTTGTTAAGTCATCGCCAAATAAGTACTGACTCACTGGTGTGGCAGGTTTGCATAGATGTGAGTACTTGGCATTTAAGTCTGGCTTAATCTGATCTTTGCGTAAGCAGTTGATTTCAAAGTTTGTGTTACACAGCAATGCCAATGCATCCTGTTGTGTGTCAGATAGGCTATCGGGGGACAGAGTTTGAATAAAAGCTGTGAGTCCCCTTGTCAAAGGCTTTTGGATTCTTTGCAGTTTCAAATCACGGCTTCTCGTTTGCGAGGATAGGTTTTCCCATATTGCTGCATTCACTTTGGGGCAACACAGTGGAGTACAATTGCTTGGAGGAGGGTATTTCCCTCCAGCTTCCTCCAACACATTTTCCTCTAGCTGGTGGGACATGAGGTACATGGCAGACTTTGCTAAATCATCGTGGATCACGCCACCTACCCCAGTGGGGATAGCAAATTTCTGAGCCAGGGCAGGAACTTTGTCCTCATTCTCCTGGTCTAAACCTGGTGCAACAGTTTCGTTGACATCACCTTCATCCATGCTGCCAATGTCATATGACGTAGGGCATTGGCCCATGTTTCCAGTGTCAATATGCTCAAAATCATCATCATCATGTTCAACTTCAAGAAATCTCACGTTCGTCGCAGCTGTACATGCTGTCGACGGTGTATCCCCTGTGGGGCGAGTTGCAGATTGACAAGGCAAAAAATCCACCATTCTCTCCATTAAGGATTCCAATTTGTCAAGTCTTCCTCGTAAATCCGTGAAGTCCTCCTTTTCTTCAGGCTTTTTGCCCTTCTTTTTAGGCCCAGAGTTCTTAGACACATTCGGGGCAGGCTTTGCCAAGACACTTTTGCGTTTCGTATCGGAGGATTTCACTGCCGATGAGCGCTTTGGCTCAGGCTTCGTAGAGGGGCCCGCGGCGGTTTCGCCCGGAGAAGTTCCGGCTTTAGCCGTGCTCAGCGTTTCGCTGGTTTTCTGCTTGGTGCTGCCTGACGGAGACGCCATCGTGTACGTGGAAATCGGAACAAAACTTCGATTTTTGATATAAAACAGCACAGATTCTCAAGAGTCTTCCAAAAACATGAAAAAGGAGAGTTTCTCTCCCTAATGAAGTATTTTTTCGAAACCGCTGGTCCGAAAAAACGCCGAAAATTAGGTATTTTGACTGCTGAGGGAAAGTTACTTTCCCGGTAAAATTCAATTGCGCGGCGAATTGACTGCGCATGCGCTTGGCGGGATCTCATGTAATTTCGAACGACGAAATATGATATAAAATAGATGTCAGTCAGTCACTCAAAAGTGTCTGCGGTGAAGTTTAGAAGGTAAACGGGTTTCCTTGCATAATTTGAATAATTTGAATTTGAATCTGGCCAACTGGAAATATGCAAACATATCAGTTATCAACCGATGCAACTGAATATATGCCCACAGACCAGTCTCTTTTTTTTTTCTTCATTTCATTGTTCGGTAGGAACTATACCTGCACCTAACACAATAAGGTCATAATGGTTGTGGGTAAACTGAATAAGTTTCCGTGTGCCCAGCTTGCCATGACTATGAACGGAAATTCCTCTCATAAAAGTCGTATGAACATCTGTGTAGTATAACAGTGGGTATACAAACGCAATTTTGGCGTTGGCATTGTTAACTTTATCAACTGAACTAATCAGTGCTTATACAAATCCCTTTTCGTTCGAAGAGCACACTTGCGTCTGTACAATTCGTCTACACCTCTGCTTGTCTGTACAACTACAGTTGAAAAATGTATGCTGCTATTTATAATATAAAACCTCTGACAGGAGATCATGAACGCTATGAAGATGCTTATTGCAATGCTTTTTTCAAGGTGGCTCAGAAAGATGTGGTTCTCGAAAAGGTGATTCAATATTTTGATGCCACAGTGATGAAGAGGCTTACTGATGTCTTACTGATGAAAAAAACGCTCTTACCCCCCCCCCCCCGCTTATTCAGCGGCTGGCTAAGTCGTTGCGATTTTTTGGGGACCAAAAAAAATAAATATATGTCCTCTTACCCCCCCCCCCCCCCCCGCCTATTCAGCGGCTAGGTGAGTCGCTGCGATTTTTTGGGAACCCCTCCAAAAGTATATTATTTGTCCTCTTCCCCCCTCCCCCGCTTATTCAACGGCCGGCTGAGTCGTTGCGAAATTTTAGGCCAAATTTAAAAATGTTAAACCCCCCCCCTAAAAATCCTGCGTATGCTACTGATTTCACCCCATGCCATTTTGTGCCCCTCCCCCCCCCCCCCCGCCGGTAAGAATTTCCTGGATCCGCCACTGTTACTTCCAAAACTCACTAAAAAAAAAAAAAAAAAAAAAAAAACAGGTTTTCATCTTTATTAAGACAGTCAGCGACATCCCATTATTAGGCATGCAATGTTTGCTCCCTCATTCTGAAGCTCCATGACCTCAGATTTTTCATTGTTCGTAAACACAGAAAGGTCAGAATTATTGTGGGTAAACTGAATTAGATTCCTCTCATAAAAGACGTATTAACATGTGTCTATACCAACAGAGAGTATACATGTACAATAATGTTGCCGTTGACATTGTTAACTTTATAAACTGTCCACTATAGGATAGTAGGGACTTTTAGATTTACACGTCGACATAGTGGACTGCTACGTGATGAAGTTTTTTAAGGCACTGCTCATGCGTCACGTCGTCTCCGGCGTCGACTCTCAGAATCGAGAACGGGTCCACCTTGATTTTCCCGTCGTCTTAAATCTAGAACGCCGTGCAGTTGTTTTCATATATGTGACGTCATCTCAAGCCTCAAGATGAATGACGAAAAGTCAGAGGTATAACTTTGTCTATGAGCAACGACAGTTTTGTGGTACCCTTCTCTCTATTCTCATTAAAACTCTTTTGGCTTGAACTGTGTCTGTGAAAAGTTTGATTGGTATGATAGCATCCGTAGAAAGGTTTATAGTTAGTGGCCGTGGCAGTTTGCATGAGCTTCGCGTTCGCACCGCCCAGCTGGCTGGTGACGTGACGAAATGGGTCCTCGCATTGGGTGGCGCACAAAATCTGCTTTGAAATTTCGCGCGCCGTTCATGACCTCATCACGCTTACTTGTCGAATGAAATCTAAAAGATTTCTGTTTGTATTACAAACAAGGGCAGATGACTACGTTGACACGCATGATCAGTGATTCACGCCGTTCTCGTTCACTCAATCTAAAAGTCCTTGGTGCTATATACAAATCCTGTTCCGATATCGAAGTGCCCACTTGTGTCTGTACAATTCGTCTACACGTCTGCTTGTCCGTACGACTCCAGTTGAAAAATGTCTGCTGCTATTTCTAAAATACAACCTCTGACAGAACATCATGAACGCTACGAAGATGTGTTTTACAATGCTTTCTACAAGGTGGCTCAGAAAGATGTCGGTGATGAAAAGGTGATTCAATATTTTGATGCCACACTGCTGAAGAGGCTTACTGATGTATTTGGGTGTGGTGAAGAGCTCAGTCTATTAGGTGTAGGAGTCGGAGAAGGTATATATATAGTTATTTCTTTCATAAAATCAGTTTATTTTGAATAAGGTGGATTGTAGTAATGACAGAATAAAGATTGTTCGCGACTGTTGCGTACTACTGTCTGTGCTTAGTTAAATTGTCAATGAGAGCGTTTCCGACATGGCATGGGCAGTGCACTGGGAGTGGGTAGGGTCGGCAGATGCCCCAACACAAGAGGGTTTTTATCCCCCAAAAGTATATATAAATATAAAAAACTCTTTTTAAAGAAGTAGGCCTTCAGAGATAAGTTTTATGTACCTCTTTTAGCTCAATATAAATATTGTAAGTATATTCATATTTAATGTTTATATAAAGTTAGATATATAAATAAACGTTTTAGAAACAGAATATAGAGGTCTTCTGTGGTATATGCGCAATCTCCGTCTGTCTAGATCCGTGTATACCACTTTATAAAGTACGTCAATAGGTGGTCGATGATTGTTTAATTTTAGTGTCTCAACCTCCATCTTAGTATAGGCCTATACATGTTACTCTATTTGTTACCCTATATATTTTGTGTTTATGTATATTGACTTTTATACATTGGCCCCCACATGGCGTAATTAAAAACAATTGCTTGTTCCATAGGCCCGCACGAATTTCACTTTCTGAAGAGTCTTCAATCCCACTACTCATCCATATGTAATATTGCAGTAGACCCTAATGAAGGCATGCTACAAACATTCAAGGGTAAAGTTGCTACACTGAATTTTGATGACAAATCGTCTTGTCATTGGTTCACTGGTCCGTTGTCACAATTCGTTGCAGGCGCGGATCCAGGATTTCTTAGGGGGGAGGCCCAAATTTGAAATTATGCGAGCCAAATACTGGTACGTAATGGTGACCAGCAGTGACGTAATTAGGGGTGGGTGGGTGCAGGGAGGGGCGAGTTTTCCCCCTCCCTCCTCCGCGAAGCGCGGAGGCTTTGACATTTCAATAAATTATTAGAGAAAGAAGACGATTCGTTGTACCATTCCCAAAAATAATCCTCGTCTGAATTATGTTTCTCCCTATCCCGCGAGAAGCGCGAATGCTTTTACGTTTCATTAAATCATTATAGAAAGAAGACGATTCGTTGTACCGTTCTCGACTCTTAATCCTTGTCTAAATTCAGTTTCCTCCTCCCCACCCCCTACCGCACGAAGCGCGGAAGCTTCGACGTTTCATTAAATTATTAGAGAAAGAAGACGATTCGTTGTGTCGTTATCGACTCTTAATCTTCGTCTAAATTCAGTTTTCCCCCAAGCTTTTACGTTTCATTTAATCATTAGAGAAAGAAGACGATTCGTTGTACCGTTCTCGACTCTTAATCCTTGTCTAAATTCAGTCCCCCCTCACCCCCCCCCCACCCCCTGACTCCCGCGCAAAGCGCGGAAGCTTCGACGTTTCATTTAAATATTAGAGAAAGAAGACGATTCGTTGTACCGTTATGACTTTTAATCCTCGTCTATTTTCAGTTTCCCCCCCCTCCCGCGCGAAGCGCGGAAGCTTTTACGTTTTATTAAATCATTAGAGAAAGAAGACGATTCGTTGTACCGTTCTCGACTCTTAATCCTTGTCTAAATTCAGTTCCCCCCCCGCTTCGAAGTTTCATTAAATTTTTAGAGAATGAAGACGATTCGTTGTTCCGCTCTTGAAAATAATTTAGTTTCCCCCACCCGCGCGAAGCGCGGAAGCTTTTACGTTTTTCATTAAATCATTAGAGAAAGAAGACGATTCGTCGTACCGTTCTCGACTCTTAATCCTTGTCTAAATTTCAAAAATGTTCTTTGTCTATTCCCTTTTCTTCCTACGTCCTCTTCCTTTTCACTCCTCTCTTTTTTAGGCCGGCGTTTATGGGGGACCCCCCCCTACCGCCCCCCTGTCTACGCGCCTGCGGTCAGATGAACATATGTTGATACCCTGTCCGCCCCGGAAGCTCAGGGGTTTAAGGTTTTAATTTACGGTCAGATTAGCATTAAGGGGTCCGCCTTAGGGCCCTAGGCGGGGTCCAAGGGGCAGAGCCCCGGAAGTTCAGGAGTTTTAGGCATTTAATTACGGTCAGATGAGCATTATTTTGATACCTAATTGTTACAGTGGCAGGTCACTAATTGGCTTGGGGTTTAGGGGGCGGAGCCCCGAAAACTCAAGGGTTTTAGGCACTCAATTACGGTCAGATGAGTATCAAGGGCTCTTGGTTGGGTCCAGGGGCAGAGCCCCCGGAAGCTCAGGGGTTTTAGGCGTTTAATTACGGTCAGATGAGCATTTTTGATACCTTATTATTTGTGACACTGGCAGGACACTATTTGGCGTGGGGTCCAGGGGGCAGAGCCCCCAGAAATCAGGGGTTTTATGCATTAAATGACCGTCAGATGAGCATCTAAGGGCCCGCCTTAAGGCCCTAGGTGGAATCCAGGGGGCAGAGCCCTTGGGGTTTTAGGCATTTAATCATGGTCAGATGAGCATATTTTGATACCCCATTATAATGTGACACTGGCAGTTAACTATTTTTTCTTTCTCGCTCTCTTTCTTTCTATTTCTCTTTAATATACTTTTTCAGAGAAAGTGTGAGGGGGGGGGGGGCTCGAGGATCCCGATCCCCGCCGTTCCGCGGGCCCTGATATGTAGGCATCTCAAGAAGCATTTTCTTGCCTGGCTGTAAATTTAGGAATTTGTCATTTTCCAACAAACGCAAGAAGTGAGGAAATATCTCGGAAAATTATCTCATTTCAGCATTATTTGTAAACCACCGTTATGGAATTAGAAATAAACCACGTTTGAATTATATTTCTCCAAAGCCCCCCCCCCCCTATCAGTACGCCAGTGCCCCCCCCCCCCCCCCCCCCTCCGATCTACACCTTGTTGGCGGGAAAATTGCAACTGATATCCCTTACCTTTCTTCATTCTCTTTTTCTTTCTTTCCCTTTATCTCCTCTTTCCCTTTCCCTTCCCTTCCTTATCTCTCTTTTAGGTTTGCTGGGGGGGGGGGGGGGGGGGGGGGGGCAAGGTCATTTTGGTCCCCACCCCGCTCCACACATTGTTGGCGGGATTAACCGCAACTGATCTCCGCTTATTTTCCCTTTTCTTTTTTTCTTCCTCTTTTTTGTTCCCTTTTAGCTCTCTTCTTTCCCTTTTCCTTCCTTCTCTCTTTTTTTAGCGGGGACGGGGGGGGGGGGGGAGGCTAGGGCCTTTTGCCCCCCCCCGATCCACAACTTGTTGGCGGGAAAATTGCAACTGATATCCCCCTTCTTTTCTTTTCTTCTTCCTCTTTTGTCCTTCCCTTTATCTCCTTTTTTTTCTTTTTTTCTTTCCCTTTCCTTCCTTCTCTTTTATTTTTTGTTTAGGGGGGGGGGGGGGGGAGGGGGAGGCAACAGCCTGGGAGGCAAGTCCTTTCCCCCCCCCCCGATCTCCTTCTTCCCTCTTTTCTTTTCGCGTCTTCCTCTTCTTTTTTTCCCTTCCTCTCCTCTTTCCCTTTCTCTTCTTTTCCTTCTCTCTCTCTCCCTTTTTTTTTTTTTTTTTTTTTTGCGGGGGGGGGGGGGGGGCAAGGCCCGCTCGGCCTCCCCCCTGGATCCGCGCCTGGGTGTGAGTGTGCTTTGGCTTCGAGTCTATTTTAGGGTAGATTAATGAAGAAAAAAAATATTCCAAAACTTCCCTTCTCTGATCTGGCCCCCCTCTCTCTCTCTCCCCCCCTCTCTCTCTCTCTCTCTCTCTCTCTCTATATATATATATCTCTCTTTCTCTTTGTATTTCGATCATACATCCCCTTTAATAAGACTTACATAGTTGCAAATTAAAAAAAACACGATTCGTTTTGTAAAAGATTATACTGCATTTCACGTGCTTTTCAAGGAAAAACTAAACTAAGTTTAGATGCATGCAAGGTTGATATGAACATTTCTTTAAAAACTTAAAGACTTTCACGATTCATAACATACATTTAAAGGTATCGACCAGTTCAGAAACGCACCCCTCTCAACAAATGGAATGGAAGCTCTTATTACCAATCATGTGAAAGAATATGTTTTGACTAATACGTGATGATACAAATTTTGCCGGGAAACCGCTTACTATTTGGTAAATTACCATATCTATCCGGCCTGGATAGATATCACGTAGTCCCATATACAGTGCGTCCCAGAAAAAACGAAACCGAGAAGTATCGATGTTTTATCATAACTTAATCACAACCATAATTAATGAATGATACATATTTGGAAAGCTTAAAGTCCCTTCTTTCAGTTGATGGTACTCACGTGGTGCATATTTCACGCATGAGTGATTAAAAGCAATTTGAAGGAAGGAAACCAAAAAGACATTTGGCGGGCGGTATCTGAATTTCGAAGAAAAATTCACATTTCTAGAAGGTTGAGTTTCTCCGCTTTCATATGACACCTCAATCAGGAAAAATGAGCGAGGAATGACAAAGTTCTGTTTGTTTAAAGTAGTGCTTGCATTTCCATAATTTTATTAAACGAATTCGTTTTCACTGGCTGCCTGCCGTATCAATAAACGAAATTAACAAAAGACTTAACTCCGTTTCGTTGACAATCAGCCGTAGACGAGAGTCTTCATGCATGGCTGATTGTCAACGAAACGGAGTTAAGTCTTTTGTCAAATCTGCTTTTTGCTACGGCAGGGACCCAGTGAAAACGAATTCGTTTGTTAAAATTATGGAAATGCAAGCACTACTTTAAACAAACAGAACTTTGTCATTCCTCGCTCATTTTTCCTGATTGAGGTGTCATATGAAAGGGCAGAAACTCAACTTTCTAGAAATTTGAATTTGTCTTTGAAATTCAGATACCGCCCGCCAAATTACTTTTTGGTTTCCTTCCTTCAAATTGCTTTTAATCACTCATGCGTGAAATATGCATGACGTGAGTAGCATCAACTGAAAGAGGAGACTCTAAGCTTTCCAAATATGTATCATTCATTAATTATGGTTGTGATTAAGTTATGATAAAACATCGATACTTCTCGGTTTCGTTTTTTCTGGGACGCACTGTATATACAGAATGTACTAGTTGTAATAAGCCAAAATAAGACAAAATATCATTGTTAGGTGATTTTGACAGGTTTTGAGACAGAAATTTGCATATTAAATATATGCAAATTGATGACGTCATTAATAATTGAAGACAATAAAATAAAATAAAATAATTTCGTCTACCTATTGTTGTATAGTTTATGAAGATTGTTTATACATTTGGCGGAGATTAGAGTTATATCTGCTGAGAAACAGGGTAAAATGTATAGCACGTAATTCACAAACCCTAAGAAAGTGTGCAAAACACGAAAAACTGACATTTTTACATATCTTCAAATAAGGAGCAAAAAAACAGTGTCCAAATGAGTTTTTTTTCTTGGGAACGTCTTTTTTCTGATATTATGGATCACAATGAACAAAATGACACCCAAAAAGTAGGATCATAGGGGGGGGGGGGGGGTGCACGGTAGCCCCCTCTGGCCCACGGACTATTGGAGCTGGGCCTGTATCACGAGTATATACTAGTAGTGAGTCCAAGGGGCGGAGTCCCCGGAAGCGCAGGGGTTTTAAAATTAAGGTCAGATTAGCATCCAGGGGCCAGCCTTAGGTCCCAAGGTGGGGTCCAGGGGGCAGAGCCCCCGGAAGCACAGGGGTATGGGCATTTAATTACGGTCACATGAGCATACTTTCTTTTCTATTTCTTTTTATTTAATTCTCTTTAATATACTTTTTCAAAAGTGTGTGTGTGGGGGGGGGGGGGGGGGGGGCTTGAGCCCCCAAGCCCGCCGTAGTAGGCCTCTAAATAGTAAATAAGCACATTTCTTGCCTGACTGTAAATTTTGAAATTTGTCATTCTCCCACAAACGCATAAAAAGTATAATTTACTAAAAAGTGTGGAAAAATCCCGGAAAATTAGACCGTTTCAGCAGCATCTGTAAATCACTGGCATCAAATTAGAACAAAAAATTCACTTTTAAAGTTTATTTTGGTGGGGGGGGGGGGGTAGCAACTGGCTGATTACTTAGACCTATGGTGTCGAGGGGCTCTTTCTTTATTTTTGTTCGGTAATAAATAAGGTTAGTTTATGTGGGTGTCACTCAGGCGCGGACATACGGGGGGCGACGGACCCGCCCCCCCCCCTCTTTGAAAAAAAAAGGAAAGGAAAGAAAAAGAAAGGAAAGGAAAAAGAAAAGAAAGAAGGGCTAAAAACACGAGTTAGAAATGGACCGATCAAGGCGCTCACTTATCCGTATCAGGGGAAAATACACGGGGGCTCGGGGTGAATCAGCCCCCGAAATGCCAAAAAGAGCCCCCGAAAGTCATACAAGTAGCCCCCGAAATTTTTAAAGTATTTTTTTCCTGATCCGTATATAGGACAAGGCCCTGGGGCAGCTAGCCAAACTCCGATATTTGGGTCGTTTTCCGATCAGAACTAGCCCTAACTATCATTCCAGGATTTTGTTTCAGAACCTGAGACAAAGTCACCCAATCCCTTTAAGTTTCAAAAAGTAGACTTCATTGACCTGTACATAGGCTTAGGAACGGGGGGTGCTTGGGGGCACAGCCCCCCCCAAAAAAAATATATATATATTGGGGGGCTCAGATATCATTGAGCCCCCCCCCCCCCCAATATTTCGGCCGGGCTCGGTTATCATGAGCCCTCCCCCCCCCTCCCCAATATTTTGTTCGTGCTGATGAGTTGAGGGAAGTGTATGCCGGAGATATTGACTTTGTAGCATTAACTCGGCAGCTAACAAACCTCCAAGACGTGTATGACGATGAGAGCCTGTTTCAAATCGAGCAAAGCTAGGTTCCATGCAACCGAAACCGGGCTGACCAGATTAAACTTTAAAAAAGCAGAAACACGAAGTTGAAAACCATCCAGAGACTCCCAATAAATTGCGTTACTTATTAATTAATTATTTCATTACAAATCTTTATTCTCATTTTTCTAATAAAGACTATAACTGATTTTCTTATAAAATTGAAGATATTTATGGCGTATATATTCAATATGAATAAACGCCACAAAACATTTACCAACAACAACAACAACGATGAGAGGAAACGTATCAAATACATTAAAACAATCTGTGAGATTTTCAACAACAGTCCAATCTATAAGAGATCATTCTCAGAGGTACACATTCTTCTTCTCATTTACCTTACCATCCCGGTTACAACGGCAACTTGCGAGAGAACATTCTCTGTCTTGAAAGGGATCAAAACTTATCTGATAAGTACAATGACCCAAAGAAAGCTCAACCAAAGCTTAATATTACTCATATATAAATCTCGTACAGATAAACTGGACTTGAAAAATATTGCCCAAAACTTTGTTTCCAGGAACACAAGAAGACAAAACTTCTTTGGCACATTTGTCTGAGGCTGCATGTGCACCTCAAAAGAAGAAAAGTCTGAAACTTTTCGCCGCGATGACATAGACGAGGAACAAAGAATTTATTTACAGGTGCAAATTAAAGACAAAGGAGGATCTCAGAAGTATATTTTTTGGGTGGTGCCACATTTCAGTTTTTAAATATGTCCGTTTATAGGCGTTACAATAAAAGTTTTGTTTTTCACATTCCTGGGGTATTATTTTTTCCAAAGGTGTTAAATGTGTGTTATTTTAACACCTAGTACTTTGTCTTACTTAATAAAAATGAACTGAATATCTTACAATTTAACGATTTCTTCAAGTAGGCCTACTTTTATTAATTTCTTCAACTGTTTAAAATTAAGGCTACAAATGCTTTGTTACTGTAGAGCTGTAGTGTGAACAGGCTACTTAGTAATTCACATTTATAGATTGGTGCACATCATTATGCTTGATCATCCTCTCCTATCTGTTTGTTGTCATTCCTCTGTTAGTCATCCTTTATTTGCTACCTATGATATTTGAATATTCATTATTTCCTTTATTATATAAATGAACATGTAAATACCTATTTATGCAAAATAAACCCTGGAGGTTTAAAGTTGTAAAGCCCAGGGCAATTCAACACACGCAATCATGAAATAAGGGTGTCTTTATTTATTTATTTATTTATTTATTTATTAAAACATCTTTTAACAGGATAACATTAATCAGCTCGCAGGCTGTTTTACATAATGGTCCTGCATAAGGATGGAAAATACAAATACAGACTGACATTAAGAGTAGTTACAAACAAAATAGCAGTTTTATACAAATGGTAAAAAAACGAAAACAACACAAATAGGAAAAATAAGCTTAGTGAAAACGAAAAGAGGAGACAAAATTTTTTATCGAAGTGTCTCTGTAAGTTTAGAACCACGCCTACCCGCTCAGGCCACCCTACATTCAGGGGCGTCGCAAAAGGGGGGGGGGGTGTGAGGTTGAAGCCGGTGGGATTTTTTTTATGTCGGTCGGCCAGCAATTTTTTCCCCTTCGAACTGTGACTTTTTATCGGACAAAGAAACATTTTTGAAAATTCTTTCACTAATGTGAAAGCTTCCGCGCTTCGCGCAGGAATGGGCGAAAATGAATTCAGACAAGGATTAAGAGTCGAGAATGGTACATAGGATCTTCTTCTTTCTTTAATCATCTAATGAAACATCAGAGCTTCCGCGCTATGCGCGGGGAAGGGGGAATTTGATTCAAACATTAAGGATTAAGAGTCGAGAATGGTACATCGAATCGTCTTCTTTCTTTAATAATCTGATGAAACGTCAGAGCTTCCGCGCTACGCGCGGAGGAAGGGGAACTTGAATCAAACAAGGATTAAGAGTCGAGAACGGTACAATGAATCGTCTTCTTTTTCCAATAATTTAATGAAACGTCGAAGCTCCCGCGCTTCGCGCGAGAGGGGGAAAACTGAATTCAGACACTTAGGGTTAAGAGTATAGAGAACGGTATACAACAAATCGTATTCTTTCTATAATAATTTAATGAAACGTCTAAGCTTCCGCGCAAGGGTGTCGATTTGTATCCGTGGTTGGGGGGGATGATAGGTGCCAAAATATTTTTGGCAATGGATCAAAGCAATCAAGAGGTAGAAGCGTGTGGCAAGTTGCACCCCTCCCAAGCGCGTAGCCAGGATTTCATTTTAGGGGGCGGTAGTGAGCACGCGAAGCGCGGTCCCTAGGGGGTTGCGTGCAGGGAGGGGGAGTCCCCCCCCCCGCGAAGCGCGGAAGCTTTGACGTTTCACTAAATTATTAGAGAAAGAAGACGATTCGTTGGACCGTTCTCGACTCTTAATCCTTGTTTGAATCAAGTTCCCCTTCCTCCGCGCGTAGCGCGGAAGCTCTGACGTTTCATTAGATTATTAAAGACAGAAGACGATTCGACGTACCATTCTCAACTCTTAATCCTTGCTTGAATCAATTCCCCCTTCCCCCGCGCATAGCGCGGAAGCTCTGACGTTACATTAGATTATTAAAGAAAGAAGACGATCCTATGTACCATTCTCGACTCTTAATCCTTGTCTGAATTCATTTTCGCCCATTCCTGCGCGAAGCGCGGAAGCTTTCACATTAGAGAAAGAAGACGATTTGTTGTATCGTGTCCTTCATGAATTCAGTTTCTCCCCTACCGCGCGAAGCGCGGAAGCTTTGACGTTTCACTAAATTATTAGAGACAGAAGACGATTCGTTGGACCGTTCTCGACTCTTAATCCTTGTTTGATTCAAGTTCCCCTTCCTCCGCGCGTAGCGCGGAAGCTCTGACGTTTCATCAGATTATTAAAGAAAGAAGACGATTCGATGTACCATTCTCGACTCTTAATCCTTAATGTTTGAATCAAATTCCCCCTTCCCCGCGCATAGCGCGGAAGCTCTGATGTTTCATTAGATGATTAAAGAAAGAAGAAGATCCTATGTACCATTCTCGACTCTTAATCCTTGTCTGAATTCATTTTCGCCCATTCCTGCGCGAAGCGCGGAAGCTTTCACATTAGTGAAAGAAGACGATTTGTTGTATCGTGTCCTTCATGAATGCAGTTTCCCCCCTACCGCGCGAAGCGCGGAAGCTTTAACGTTTCAATAAATTATTACTCTTAATCCTTGTCTGTATTCATTTTCGCCCATTCCGCGCTTAGCGCGGAAGCTTTCACGTTTCATTAAATTATTTGTAAAAGAAGACGCTTCGTTGTACTGTTCTCTATATTAATCCTTGTCTGAATTCAGTTTCCCCACTGAAAATAATTTGTGTTACAAATAAGTTGTGACATAATAATCTTTCTCCAAAAATGAAAAATGTTTTAGGAAATTTAAGGAAATAAAATGAGTGAAAAAAACAAAAATAAAGATACAATGACGTGAATTTTAAAAAGGGTGAACGGAAACAACACAACAACTAGAGAACTATTTTATAAGTCATACTAATGTCCGAAAATCTTTCTCCTTGTCTCCGATCTCATCACGAAATCGTCACAGAGTTCATCTATGTTAACACTGTCCAGGATTGTCTGATGTGCATTGCAGATTGCTACTTTTGCGCTTCGCGCTTAACATTTAGCTCGTTGCCTTCACGCTGCGTCTTTGCATTTGGCGCACTGCATTTCTATGATGCTGTTGATTGAACAATTGAATAAATTCATCAATTCCTGATGAAGCCGTATGAGCGAGAATTCAATTTATTCTTGTCTCATATACGGTTGTCTTATTTACTTCGTATATATGTATGTATTATGAAAATGAGATAGCAAAATGTGTATATTGATGATCATCTTGCGAGTAATAACCATTAACTACTCTCATCGGGCTCTCATCCTTAATTTTTCTCTTCATTTTTTTTTTTGATGGTGAATTATTGGGGGGGATGATTGTACAGGCCATCCCCCCCACCTGAAATATTGGGGGGATATATCCCCCCCATCCCCCCCCCCCCCCGGGATCGACATCCATGCTTCCGCGCTTCGCGTGGGACGGGGAAACTGAATTCAGACAAGGATTAAGAGTCGAGAACGGTACAAGAAATCGTCTTCTTTTCATAATAATTTAATGAAACGTCTAAGCTACCGCGCTTCGCGCGGGAGGCCTTTCACCCACCCCTACCCCACCTATGGAGCGCTTTGCGTGCTCTTTAAGTGATTCTCTTGCCCAATACCGCCCCTCCCTTAAATAAGATCCTACCTACGCGCCTGCATTAAAATATATAGCTATGATGCTTACTAAGTTGACGAAATAATTTGTATATTTATGTCGTCGACGAAAATGACCATTTGCGCATAACAATTTAGCCTTTGGCCTCGGGTTTATAGGGTTACATTTGTAGATATTGGGACATTTAATTTTGTCGGTAATTGGTGGCTTGTTTTGTCGGTAATCGTTGGCCTCTATACCACCCCCCCCCCCCCCCCACTGAAAAAGGTCTAGCGACGCCCCTGACGACACATCAGGCCTATACTTGCGTTTTGTGAGAGGCTCAAGTATCCGGGCCAGCTATTTATAGTTGAGTAATTTTTGAAGAAAAACAAAACGAGTACTCGCTCTCCAATCGTATTGGTTATTTGGGAATTTCGAATGTCATCAAATATGTTTTTTTCCTTTTAACCAAATGATTGTTTTGCGACTCAATTCAGGCCTGACTAGATATAATTTTTTTCGTTAGGCAACAGACAAGTAATTTAGTCATATACCTGATTAACATTTGAAGATTTCCTACACTAATGCCTGGCCGTGCGTAACCCATATTTGAACGCTAAGTTGCACCTGAAATTGCAACATGTGCATTACAAGCTCAAAATGCTTTATTTCATACAAATACACCAACAAAAAATCCCAAAAGCTTGAATGCATACTATTTCACAAGATGTAATTAAACAATATGAATGATATTAATGATACACTTACATGTACATGCAAATGCATGATCATTTTTGCGCTTCTTGCTCCCAGCAAGATAGTTTCCTTCTACATTTAATTTTGTTGCTGTTGTGAGTTTATATTCATATTTTTGTTATCAAACAGGAATAAATAAATGTTATAAATACATTTGTACAATGATAGTTGTACAATGATGATAGAAGAACCAATGAAAATCGCAACTGATCTTCCTTAATTCCTTTTCTTTTCTTCCTCTTTGTTTCCTGTCCCTTTCTCTCCTCTTTCCCTTTCACCTCCCTTCTCCTTCTCTCTCTCTCTCTCTCTCTTTGCTGAGGGGGGGGGGGGGTAGGGGTACAAATTGGGACAAATTGCAACTGATCTCCCCTACCTTTCTTCTTCCTCTCCCCCCCCCCTTTCCCTTCCCTTACTTCGCTCTCTCTCTCTCTCATTTAAGTTTGCTGAGGGAGGCAGGGGCCTTTCGCCCCCTCCCCCCGATCCACACGATGTTAGTGGGATTAATCGCAACTGATCTCTGCCTCTTTTCACCCTTTTCTTTTCTTCTTCCTCTTTTGTTTTCCATTTTGGCTCTCCTCTTTCCCTTTCCATTCTTTCTCTCTTTTTTTTTTTTGGCGGGGAGGGGTGGGGGTGGTCGGGGAGGGTAGGGGGCAGAGGGAAAGGCCTTTCTCCGCGATCCACATCTTGTTTGCAGGAAAATTGCAACTGATATCCCTTCTTTTCTTTTCTTCTTTTGTTTCTTTCCCTTTCCTTCCTTCTCTCTTGTTTTGCGGGGGGAGGCAACAGCATGGGCGGCAAGGCCCTGTCGGACCCCTTTTTCTTTTCTTCTTCCTTTCCTCTTCTCTCTTCTTTCCCTTTCCCTTCTTTTCCTTCTTTCTCTCTCTCTCTCTCTTTTTGTTTGCTGAGGGGCCAGGGGAGGGCAGGCGAAGGCCTTTCGCCCCCGATCCACACCGCGTTGGTGGGAAAAAATCACAATTGATCTCCGTACCTTTCTTTTTTTACCCTTCCCCTTCTCTTCTTTTCTCTCTCTTTTAAGTTTGCTGTAGAAGGGGGGGGGGGGACAAGGGCCATTTGCCCCCCCCCCCCAATCCCCAACTTGTTGGCGGGTAAACTGCAACTGATATCTTCCTTCTTTTCTTTTCTTCCCTTTATCTCGTCTTTTCCCTTTTTTCTTTCCCTTCTCTTCCTTCTCTCTTTCTTTTTGCTGGGGGGGGGGGGGCAACAGCCTGGGAGGCAAAGCCCTTTCGCCCCCCCCCCGATCTTCTTCTTTCCCCTTTTTCTTCTTCTTTTTCCTTTCCCTTTGTCTCTTCTTTCCCTTTCCCTTATTTTCCTTACTTCTCTCTCTCTCTCTCTCTTTTGGGGGGGGGGGGGGGGGGGGGGGGTGGCGAAGGCCTTTCGCCCCCGATCTCCTTTGTTCCCCCCTTTTCTTTTCTTCTTCCTCTTCTTCCTTTCCCTTACTCTCCGCTTTACCTTCTCCCTCTCTCTCTCTTCATTTTTTGTTGGCGGTTGGGGGTCAAGGCCCTCCCCCCCCCCTTGATCCGCGCCGGGAAGACCTGTAGTGTCATCCCTAGCTAGCTGGCAAAGCTGAATATGGGTTATCCAGTCGTTTCATATATTTATACTTGTATTGAATATGTATACGTGTGGACTAGAGTACGGACATTCGGTGCGGCAGGCGGACTATTGGTGCGAGACCTCTTCCGCACAGATTGTCTGTCGGACATTTGAGGCGCGCACGGAATGTCCGACACGGACATTCTGCGCGGATAAAATCCGCACCGATCGTCCGCTCTCGATCGATCTCTAATAGGCGGACGATCGGTGCGGGTAACATTCTACGCGGTCACACCGGCAAATTTTCTTTTCTTACGAACTGTGACTTTTTATCGGACAAAGAAACATTTTTGAGAATTCAGACAATGAAACGTCAAAGCTTCCACGCTTCGGGCGGGAGGGGGTAAACTGAATACAGACAAGGATTAAGAAACGAAAACAGTACAACAAATCGTCTTCTTCCTCTAATAATTTAATGAAACGTCACTGCTTCCGCGCTTCGCGCGGGAGGGGAAAAACTAAATTCAGACGAAGATTAAGAGTAGAGAACGGTGCAACGAATCGTCTCTTTTCTCTCTAATACTTTAATGAAACGTAAAAGCTGCTTCGCGCGGGAGGGGAGAAACTGATTTTAGACAAGGATTGAGAGCAATAATTTAATGAAACGTCAAAGCTTTTGCGCATCGCACGGAAGGGTGAAACTGAATTCAGACAAGGATTAAGAGTAGAGAACGGTACAAGAAATCATCTTCTTTCTCTTATAATTAAATGAACGTCATAGCTTCTGCGCTTTGCGCGGAATTTAACGTCATATTACTCCAGGAAGTGCCTGAAAATGCGCCTAATGTGGTTTTCCCAGACCCACCCCTGCTTGGTCGCTCCGCCGTTTTACATATATTTCACCCCATGCGATTTTGTGCCCCCCCCCCCGTTAGAAATTCCTGGATCCGCCAACTGAGTTTGTACTATGAATTTGAAATAAATTTTATTTCAACAACATGAAATGATAGAGGTCGTGTGAATTCCAAGGAGAAATTACCATTTCTATCGTTCGTGACGGCCATCTTGATTTTCATTTTTTTTTTAACTCTAGAACGTGAGGGGGTTCCACCCTGGACCCCCCCCCCCAAAAAAAAAAAAAAAAAAAAATGGGAAGCTCTGCCCTGGCAACCCATCAGGGCTCCTAATGCGGGCCCCTAGACCACATCCGTTAAGATAGATTTAGTAATTCCCAAGACAACCCTTTGTTCCATAAAATTATCCTTGAGAGAGAGTGTACGTGAAAGAGATTTGATGTCCAACAAATTATTCCCTAGGGGGTATGGGCGGGATTTAGGGGGGATCGTCGCCCCACCGGAAAATTTGAAAAGTGCCCTAAAAATGTATAGCAAATACTGACTAAAGACTTTAACACACTTTTAGGCTCTGGAGGGCCTAAGAGTGCAGCGTTTAGACTAATACAAATGCGAAAAAACTTTTTGCTCGGTTGCTACGCTCCCTCGCATAATATCTTCCTAAATGTACAAGTAAATATTGTAGGAAATCTGTATTCCGTTGGTATCACTGTGATCTAACGGAATACAGATTTTCTCAGCCAGGAATTAACAACATAAAGGCTACATCGACTAAGCAATACAAATAATTATTTAAAAAAAATCTGACTGGGCATGCCGTTCACCTACAGTTCAAGGGGCAGGGCCCGGTAAGTTCTTTATTTACAGCCAGTGATTAACAACACTATCATCGACTAAGCTATACAAATAATTAAAAAATATATAAATCTGAGTGGGCGTGCCTTTCACTAGGGCCCGGTAGGTTAATCATTCACAGGTCACCATCTCCTAGCCTAAAAATAGCCAGGAATTAACAACACTAACATCGACTAAGCAATACAAATTTAAAACAAATTAGAAATCTGACTGGGCGTGCCGTTCACCTACAATTTAAGGGGCAGGGCCCGGTAGGTTCATCATTCACTGATCACCATCTTCCAGCCAGGAATTAACAACACTAACATCGACTAAGCAATACAAATAAAAACAAATTTAAATTACAATTCAATACAAATTTTAAAAAAAATAGAAATCTGACTGGGCGTTCCGTTCACCTACAATTTAAGGGACAGGGCCCGGTAGGTTCATCATTCACAGGTGACCGTCTCCCAGCCAGGGATTGACGACACTAACATCGAATATATATGCTCTTCCTGATCGTTACTTTTAAAAACGTTCCACTGCCACGGGCCTGCATTTAATATGTAAGAGTGGTGGTACAGATTTTTCTGCCCCCAAACTCTTTTGCTCATTACGCCACTGCCTCTGAAAGGCGAGCCCAATGTAATGTTTGCCCCCCCCCCCCCCCCTCCCAATCCCAAAGTGCTTCCAGCGCGCCTGGGTAGGCTAATCTACTCATCTGCTATAAAAGAAGCATATTTGAACCTATTATACCTTAAACCCCATGACCTTTGAACTTCACAGAATGGCAAGGTAACCAATGAAGGTGTGTTCGACGGCAACAGCATTAACATTGCCAAATCTCATTCACATTAAACATTAAGAGACACAATAACCGTTAATGCTATGAAAAGATGTTTTTATAATTCATCATCATCCCCAAAACAATGGATTCCTCAGAGCCTCAGAGCCCCCAATTTAAAGCGGCTGAAAGCAATTTTTTCTCAAATTTCATCTAAAACTCGCTCTCTACGCTCGCTCGAATTTAAAGTTTTTTTTTATTAAGGAACGTATTAAAGCGCTTCCATTCTTTCATTATGCAATGTTCATACTTATGAACGACATTCATCCGTTCTACTTTTTCAACCTTGCACAATACACAATAGCTGGTTGTCTATCAATAGATGCTCTGACTTTGGCTTAGTTATGAACAGGGAATTCACCCATCTTCTCTTCTCGTCGTCACATGGTTAGCGAATTGTATTACCATGGCTACATGCTCCGATGGTTAACAACCATAGAATAGTTCTTCCAAACTATGGACGAGACTGGTGACGATGCACATTATGAGAAGAGTGTCGTTAATTGATATATACGAGTTCAGTCTCACAGCTTAGAAACGATTAACATGTTTAAACGCCAAGTATGTGAAAGTCTTTGAAATCATGATAATAGATTTAATTGTATGAATAGGGACAATGGAGCGATCAAGATACTGCTGGACCCCCGAATTCGCGCGTTTTCTTCAGTTCCCTTTTCGCTTCGTATTTGGTAAGTACATATATTATTATCTTCTCTACTTTTTCTAGTAGCATAATATTATGCACGTGTGTATGCTATCACAGTACTGGTGTTATGTAGGAGAGATATATTATTAATCGAGAACTTATTTTATCATAAAATACTGTCAGGTTGTTGCTAGGTTGCTGGTATAAAGACGAACTTTTATTTTAACATTATGCATGTATGTTTGTATTTGATCAAAATATGATCTTGTAATGATGTTCTCTATTGTGATATATTATGTTAACAAAACTGCTTATCGCCATATTGCCAATATGCTTGTGTATGAACTTTGATTTAGATTATTTCAACCAAGACTCTTAAGAATGTCGTTACGAGATAATGAGACATATCCTCATTCAGTTGTTTTATCGTAATGAATAGAAATAATGATCAAGTTGTTTATCTGTCTCTCAATGAATGATTATGCGTGATTGGAGATGTCCGTGTGCATGCAACGATACGTAATGATTTGTCACGTAATCTTCGGAATGTGAATGTGTAACTCCTTATTGATTATTTTTAAAGCTCTGATAGAAGCAAGACGACTAAAAGCTTTATCATGCTCTTGTTTCTTTCATTGTGATAATTACGATTGATTCAGCGGACAATGTAAACATTTAATTTTATACGAGGTCCTTTTGTAATTGAATGCATATCTCTTTCATGGAAGTAACTTGGAAACAGAGAACTAGATACATTATTTGGTCGCATTATTTATTCAAACAAATCACCGACATATTATGTTAATTTAATTCGTGTAAATATATGTATATGAATTCAATTATTATTATCCATAAGAAAAAAGGATCTCCATGCAAAAAATAGTGAATATATGTAATTATTATAACTTGACTGATAAATAGGATGAAGATTTTCGTTTTCTTTACAGTAAACATATTACATATTGACCACCAGGCGCGGGATTTTTTCAAGGGGGGGGGGGGGGGGATTTAACATTTTTAATCGGGCCGAAAATTTCGCAACGACTCAGCCAGCCGCTGAATAAGCGGGGGGGGGGGGGTAAGAGGATACTTTTTTAGGTCAGCAATTGGTATAATTTTTTTTTTTTATTAAAAAAAAACAAAAAATGCAAAGGGTTTTCCTCCAAAATACACACATAACAAATACCAAAGGGGGGGGGTGGGGTTCAACCCCACCCCCCCCCCCTGCGTACGCGCCTGTTGACCACACCTAGACTATTCTTCTTCACAACTAAAACGTAATAGTAACGTAAACCGGTCATGTGCAGTTAAATCGTCAAATACGTGGATATCGGTCCAAAGTGGAATAGAAGTTGTAAAATAATGCTATGATTGTAATGGTCTATCATATTATATTACGGACTTGCTTTTGTACTTTTTATAATTTCGATGTATACAAATACTCATAATGGATAACCTGATTCTTAGATAGTGAACTTTTACTTCCCAATTGCTCAATAAACACTACTTGAACCAATTTTCATGGATATTTTAGTTCTACAAAGATGAGGGGCATGATATCAATAATATTGTAAAAAACAATATTGTAACTTTTATTTTTTTAGCCAATCATGGTGTATTTATGGGCAAATCAAGTTTTCATTTTCTTAAGTTGTTTTGAAAGTTATGAAAGAATATAGTTATTTATTTGTATATTCAAAATTGTTTTCCCTTTGAATATAACCACGATAATGTTCCTTTTCTTTTTCTTTTTTATGAAAGTTCTCTTAATTTGTTTCAAGTTTCAAGGTTAATTAAGGAAAAAAACAACTGTAATGATTCGTTAAGGATATATATACAATTAAATTCTAAACAACATGTATATATGGTTTCTAAAGCAAACCGTTTAGGAGATACCGTAGTAGGTTAAAATTTAGAAGGAAAGGAATTCTATTTATCGACCCCATCAGCTTTCCATCATTGTGCTATAATACATTGACTATCCGATACCGAAGTTTTTTTTGAAAACCTGGTTAGTGAACAGGAATATTGTCAAATAAATGGTTCTGCCGTAATACGTAGAAGCATTCTCAAAGAATATTAAAACCTATCTGTTCAATTAGGACTACAATCAACTGTAATCTTCCCTTTGTTATGCCCTATCCTTAATCATGTTGTACCTTTGAGTTAGCGCGTTTGTGTGGTTTCATCATTTGCACTATAGAGCGTCTATAATGTAAGTGATAGGCCTATGAATGAATTTTTTATTTGATCATTTATTACTCTCTCTTTCATTTGTTTCAGCCATCGCCATATCAGACTTTTTTCGTACACATTACTTCGGTATGTATCTTCAATTTGTATAGTATTTCTTTTTAGACAATGTTTACGTACGATTCAGAATGGGAATACTTTTTAGAACCCTTGAATGTTGGATATAAACATGCTACCTAAGGCCCTCTGACAACTGTTTTGTTGTATTCCAGTATTCCTTTTAAATTCTGAGTGAGGCTATGAATTTGAAAATCTGTGAAATCAGTTGAAAATAACAAAAATTATAGTTCGTGAGTAACATTGTATTCTCCACAGTCGAAGCAAGGAGTAATATCTTTAAAGAATCGGTTAACTATTATTTTGTCATGTATGTTTATAAACACTTTAAAATCAGGCTCACAATCAGCCCGGCAAAATAGACCACTTTTCAGGGAGCCCATGTGCATTATTAAACAAACAACTAATGACATATAATTGACAAAACAAATGAAAATTATCGAGAAAACTATGAGACTTACCATTTGAACCCAGCCCCCCCCCCCCCCAGTGAACAAAAAATAGATAGAGCTGATTAAGTTAACAAAGACGTGAACAAGGTTGTCTATTCATCGGTTAATATCACAATGTAATGGATTGAAATGTCTAAAACTACTCTTATACTTAAAAAGGTCACATTATCTTTTATTCAAGATAAATGTTTACAGTCATAATTGCGAAGAGAATATTTACTTGTCTTAGTAGAAAATTTAGAACAAATTAGTAATGGGAGGCATCCATGCAACATAAAAAAATAAGTAATATACCTACGTTCAACTCGTAATAAATTGCAAAGTGCTCGATTTTTTGTGGAACACACATCACATGAACTAAATTTGCTCATGCATTAACCACACAACAGAACCGTAATCAAGATGAGGTTGGAAAAGTGAAGGCTTTATATTATAAAGCCTTGCAGCGAAAATTAATTCACATTTCTTAGGATTCGACAAGAATTCATTGCGCGTCATCCGCTTAGAAATCCGTTTAAAATCTCCATAGAGACGTAATAATACTCAATTGTATTAAAATCAGTATTACAGTGGAATGGTACTAAACTGTATAGCATTTGAGATATCATTTATACAAAATGATAAATAGTAAATAGCAAGGGACCCATTGTACTTCTCCTGCAAGTGACTGTAATCTAACAAACTATTACCGTTGACTGAAAAAATATGATATCCTCAGACGGAGTTAGATACACATGAAAAAAGCGTAAACTTGAATCATCAAAACCAACATGAACAAATTAGTTTCTTTAGAATAATAGAATGAGAGACCACATCGAACATAATCATCAACCTTATTTGAGGTCTATACTTTATTTATGTATTAATAATGTGTTGTTAATGTTTCTTCATCCCCTTCTCCAGATCATCATGCCACGAGTGATGCCAGCCGCATTTCGATGTCTCTGTAACACGCAGAAGGGGCACCGATGCAAAAGGAAGACAAGGCACCCAACAAGAATATGCCACCAACATCGGAGAAACTTCGCCGACGATGCCGCGTAAGTTTTAGAACAGTTTTTATCTATCTTTTTTTAAAGTACAGTAGTGAAAGTTTTAATCAAAGGATTGGAAATGTTTATAAACATTTGAATAGACCAAGAGCATCATTAGGTTGGGAAAGTTATACCCCCAATTGTTCTCAAAAGCGTTTTCGAGAGACATCTTCTTATTGTTTGTCCCATCCTTTTGTTTTAATCAGAACACTGATTTTCTTATTGTTTTTACTAAACACGCATAATTATAGATTTTGCAAGCATTGAAATGCCCTTTAAACATGAAAACAATTATCCCGTTCTGTTGAAGGTCCCGCCAAAATGTGAGACTCTGCTGACTTTCTTGAGCAGATCAGGTATCATATTTTTAAAGGAAGAAAACCGATGATAGGAGTGCAGCTCTACATTTGTTTTGTAATGGGAATACTACACTGTCGCTCATCTAGTTGGAATATTTTTTTTTACCTCAATTTATGGAATTATTTTGACAATGAATCATTCCTAATAGATCTAGATAATAGTACACATTCTCAGATTTTATTGACTAATAATTTGTGTTTATTTTGCGTGAATGCTAAAGCATGTGTATGCTACTATGCTTATCAACTAGGGGACCTACGCCCTTAAGTCATAAATGACAGTAATGAGGATTAATGCCCCACAAAAGGGCACTAATATGGCACATCGACACGGATTTGATCCTGGGGCCTCACAGTTACAATGCCATTGCTTTGCCACTGAACACGACTGTACGCAGCGGGGGCTAGGGTAGGGGGCAGTTCCCACAAATAAAAAACCTCAAAGAAAAATGCAATCAATTTTCAATAATTCATTGAATTTTACCCCGGTCCCCAACATAACAAAATTCTCTGTACGACCATGCATGCATTATGGCTCAAGACATGGGCACACAGAAGATTTTTTCTGTTGGGGACCGGGGGGAAATTGAATGCCGAGAGGATTCTATTCCTTGAACTCTTACTTTTATTTCTCATTATATTTCAAAGCATTTATCTTGTGTAATCACACCCAGGCGCGTACACAGGGGGGGGGGGGGGTTAACCCCCCCCCCTTTGGTATTTTTATGTGTGTAAACCCCCCCCCCATCACTCCCCCTAAACCCCCCCCCCCTTTGATTTTTTTTTTTAATTATAAAAAAAAATTATTCCCATGGCTGACCTAAAAAGGTGACCTTACCCCCCCCCCCCCAACGGAGCCAAATGTCAAATTTTCAAATTTCGAGGCCCCCCAAAAAAAGTGTCCTGTTACCCCTGTTTTGGTATCTCAAGTGCATGTGAGTCTATATGTTGAGCCAAGATTGTCTTTTACTTTGCTTATAAAAAATTATGAGCTTCAGAAACAACTTTATGAGGCTATTCAAAAAATGTATAAAAAGTTAAGATTATATTTCACTTGATTTAAGAACAGATTACCATATATACATGTAATACGATATTACAAATATATGCAACAG
This sequence comes from Strongylocentrotus purpuratus, assembly GCF_000002235.5. NCBI lineage: Eukaryota > Metazoa > Echinodermata > Echinoidea > Camarodonta > Strongylocentrotidae > Strongylocentrotus > Strongylocentrotus purpuratus. Next base: position 5,194,973 of record NW_022145607.1, on the reverse strand, counting down.
TATTTTTTGTTTAAAAAGTCCACATTTATTACAAGGATACCAACAAATTGTATTCATGCATTATTATTTATTCTGTGTTTTATTTTGTTATGATATTATGGATTTATATTCATGATTGTCATTGCATTTTGCTGTTACCAAACGAGGCATCATGGAAGACCACACTACAAATTCGTTGTGTAACCACTTTATTGCGTGGTTCAGTGTTAAGTTGTGTAAAAAAAAATACACTTCTTTACATAACGAATTTGCAGTGTAAAGTTGTGTATTTTTTTATACACAACTTAAGACAACCCCTGGGTTACCACCCAATGTTGTGTAAAGTCGTTACAAAACAAATTTGCAGTGTACCGTGTATAAGTAAAAATTAATTAGATAGATTATTTATTTTAGTCAATTACTAAATTATACGTTATATATATTCAGCTCAACTTTTAAAGAAAAATGTTTTGTTGTTCATTTTGATATGTTTACAATATAATTATGTCACTGAGTATATAAAGGCCTACATTGATCTCTTGCTAATTATGTTTTCTCTCAGAGCGACTTTATAAATGATGATGACATACGAATTATAATGTTTGATTTATTCTCTAAACAGAATGGAAGCTTTCATCAATATCCGACCCCGTCGATGTTTGGCGATGACTTTAAGAGCCGCCCAATGCAAACGAAATGGAATTTTCGTTTTCGGCAACGCATTGCATGATTACTGCATGCAACATTGTAAGTATAATCATTAATCTAAATGGTGGACATGTCATCGATTTCATTACAGTTGTGTTTATGGTGGGTTTTTTTTTGGGGGGGGGGGGGGAGTGCGGGATGAACGCAAATCAGTTTTCTTCAAATAACCTGGATGTTAACTCGGGGATTTATGACCAATTTTTGTTTTCTTCTTCACCGTTTATCTTGTTTATCAACAACCTTTTATGTAAATAGATGTAACCAACTGCAAACGACCCCAAATTTTTCAATTATAATAACAAAATTAGGCCTATATAATATAGCTACTATTCGTGTTTGCTTAATTTGCTCGAAGTGTATTTAACGGCAATGTTGATTGGAAAATATGTAGTCCGATCCCACCCCCTTGCCGAAAATTCTCCCAACAGCTAGCCGGGAGGCCGTTTATAAGACACTTTAATATAATGGCATTATTTAATACAGAAGACACCAAACTAGAAAATATGCACTGGGTATTTTGAATATTATTCAATAACAACAAAAGTAATAAGCGCACTGAATGCGGAGTGCACCAACACATGGAAATGTTTTTTCAAGGGGGGGGGGGGGGGGATTTTAAATCGAGTCCAAAATTTCGCAACGGCTCAGGAAAATTACAAAATCGCGCCGGCCAAAAATGTCGCTCAGTGGGGGTTGGGGGGGGGGGGGTTGGGGGGGGGGGGGGGGTAAGGGACACTTTTGGGGGGGGGGGGGAGCCCAAAAAAAATCGCAACGACTCAGCCAGCCGAAAAGTCGCTCAGTAGGGGGGGGGGGGGGGGGGGGGGTAAGAGGTCACTTTTTTCTTTTTTTTGGGGGGGGGGGTCCCCAAAAAATCGCAACGACTCAGCCAGCCGAAAAGTCGCTCAGTGGGGGGGGGGGGGGGGGGGTAAGAGGACACATTTTTTTTTTTTTTGGTCTCGAAATTTGAAAATGGGGGGGGGGGGTTTAGAGATATTTAGGGGGGGTTTACACACAAAAAATTACCAAAGGGGGGGGGGGTTTAAACCCCAAACCCCCCCCCCCCCCTATGTACGCGCCTGGAAATAATCATGCATGTGTCCATCTTTCATGGGCTTTTCTTTGATTTATTCCAATTTGAAAAAAAAATCTTGAATTATTACGTAACCTTTTACATTGTCAGAGGGTGTCAAAAGTCAATAGGCCAGTTTCGTAATGTATTTCATACCATAATGTTTGTCCAACCTGGCAACAACTAATGTATGCAGTTCGGATTATTTCTATCGAAATATTATTATTCTTATCAGGTGAATAAAATAATTTGTATTGAGGCACTTTACAAAGACTTATGCATTAAATTTGGTTACATTACGAAAATGGCCTATTACAAGCTCTATTTTGTTTTGGGATATGAGCATGCGCATAATTGCAGGCCCAGCAAATTGTGTCTGCTGTGCTTGCGGTGAGTTATTGAATACTAGTGCTTGGAACTTGGAAGATGAGATTATGATGATGTCTATTGTAATTTACTATGAATTTTGTTGTAATAGTATGTATTAAAATGATAATATTAACAGTGATTGTCTCGATTGGTCTAAATATCACAGAGCGAATGAAATGATCTTCGTGCAATGACGATACTCTCTTTAAGTTAAGTTTAGATAAGCCCCATACGTTCAACTTTTTGTTAGGCTAGGCCTGTTCCCTAGTAAGTATTACTTTTTAGCTCATGATAATTTATGTAGGCCCCCTATAGCCTTTGTATAGGTCTAGATCTATTTTGGGCGTATGAAACTGGAAAGCAGAGACTATACTTAAATGACTACATCCTCGGCTATTAATGATAATTAAAAAAGATGTTGACTGTTCATGATTAGGAGCAAGCCACTCCAGCAAAGCGTAGAGAGTCGTAGACAGAAATAACCGTCTGATATGGGTCATTTCTTTAATAAAACTGACATTTGTTGACATTCCCCATTATACAGACGGTAACCCAGAGATCTCGTACCGTGGGGGTAATCTGGCCAATCCAGCTGCCACTTAATTATGGTGATATGATTTTCACTATTTAGATTTAGATTTTCTGATTTATAAATCAGATATAAATTAAGTAGGTCTAGGGTCTATAGATCTATATTGTACTCCTATTTACACTAAATAATAATAATTGACCTATCATACAAATGCGAAATTTTTGGACTTACTTATATGATTTATCCAATTTTTTCTCCGAACCGTGAAACGTACCGTTCATCCATTCAAATTAGTAATCTATGACATCACCCGGCCGATATATTTCCGGGTCGTACCTACCAAAACAAAGCGAATGGCCAATCAGAGCACTCGTTTCGTATTGGGTTTATGAATATTCATATATCACTAGGTTGACTAGTACGTAGCTATTGGACGTTCGAAAAGAAAAAAAATAATATTCATTAATTAAAACCGTTAAAGATGGATGACAACGAATTATGTCGACTATGAGACTTTCTCGGATTAATCATTAAAGGTAATACAAAGTTTTGGGAATTTTTTAAAATTGGGTGGATAGTGATTCTTTACAATTTTGATGTATTTGGATGCCTATGTGGATGTATTATAAGCACTAGAAATTTAGCCCCTAAAACACTTCTGCTTTCGAGAAAAATCAAATATAAAAATTTACTGATGCTCCCGGTAAATTGTGATAAATTTCAAATAGCGCCTACGGCCGTACAATGGTAGCTGCGACTATGAAAATCTCAGAATATGTAGTTGTGATATATAATTTCCAAACGGGAGTAGCTAATCGGTCGATTTTGGTCAAGAAACATCGTTTTATAGTTTTATTAATATCTTGACCTTGAGAGGGAGCTATACAACATAAAGAGTTTATTATTTACAATTTTATTATTTTAGACTTGATTTCGACCGCGACAATGATCACTGTATATTGTAGGATTGCATATGCTTCTAATATGTTCATTTGAACCAAATTCATGACCCCATACCAAAACTTTGTATTACCTTTAATTTAGGATATAAATGAGCAAGCTATCGTAAGTCAAAGCCATATTTGTTTGTTATTTTTATAGTTTATTAGCCTATTGTAATATTGCAGCAAAAGTGCATTTATGAGGATGTAAAGAGTGAAAATCTCGTTGCATATGTCATTCATCGCGGTCCTGCCGAACCGAACCATTTGTTCCACTAGTACGGCATAGGCCGTACTTCAGTCTAAGAGAGTCGATGCTAATGTGTATTGACCTCTAGCACTGCATGCTTGCTGTGAGGCGGGTATTATTATACCTATACACAAATATACACACCACACATTATTGCATAGACTCTACACAGTCATGTCATCAATTGTCACTAAAGTACCAATTTTGAGTGAAATCAGTTGAGTTTTGTACAGTGGTGTTTAAAATGTTGAGAATCAAAAGCACAGCTTTTACTACACAGCCAGGATAGTAATGCACCTATGTGTGATTAATAGCTGTGTTGATTTTGTTTTGATCTGAAAATTCTGAACTCGATCAATGTAAAGTAGACCGAAAATTAAAGAGAGGAGCCGACCTTACCCGAATAAGAGGCTAACGAACAAAAAGAGACAAAAATTTATAGTCTAAATATAAGTGGACAGAAATGATTGTCTGGTATGGGGATCGATCCGGAAGTGTGTAATAAAACTGATCCCCATACATAAAGGGTAACCTTGCCGCACTTTTTGCCAGAATCCGGTGACAAGTTTGCTTTATGTTTTTCTAGACTTAAATGTAGCTTGATTTAGAAAAAAAATAATGATTGGAAAGAAAGTAGATCTGATTTTCAAATACTGTTCTATAAAATTACATCCAAAATATTTGTAAAACATCAAAATATAAGGACTTAATTTCAGGTAACCTACAAGTACATTATGTAATTCTCTTGAAGCTACTGCGCACAATGATATCGGCAATCACACAGAAACTGCATTGCGTAACCTCCCCTCACTAACCAGTACAATCAAGACTTCAGTCTCTGTGTAGAGGCAGTCAGTGGAGCCTGACATAGTCTCTTTGGAACAATCATCAATATCAGAAACTAATTGAAGCTTACGGAAATAAAATGGGAAAATCCACCCTGATATTTTTGATGAGTAGAAATAAAAGGAGAATTTATAAAGTGACAAGTGAAATTGACAATTTTGAGGAACAACTGATAAATATTTATTAAGAAAATTATAAATATTTACATTTTGCAAAATTTTATGAAAAATGTTGGTTTTATTTAATACCGTCCTTCCTTGCATGTGCATGATTTCTAGCGGTACAATGCTCTTTGATTTTTGTTATGGTATGGTACACAACATCATTGACTCGGAGAACAATGGAATAATAATTACAATAAACACCTTGAAACTTTATTTGTTATCTAATCAAATGCTAGCTACTTTGTATATGATCGGTCCATTTTATATTTACTTTCTGTTTAATGTCTTAATTAAATGTGTTTTTTTTTCAATTAAAATTTATCAAATTGAATTGAAGTTTCCCTTCGCATTATGATAATTATGTTATATTGCGATCTTACAAAATTTCAAAATTTCAAATGGGGGGGGGGGGGGGCACCTGGGGCAACATACAATTTTGGGGTTCATGCCAAGATGCCTTAGCTACATATGCTACTGATTGCACACTAACTTTTCATAAATATGTTTGATATAGATTCAAATATCACATGTTACTTATATCTCTTTTTATTTATACAGATCTCATACAACAGGCTGCCATATGATCCGGTGGTCACGTGAGTAAATCTCTCCATCATGCTTCAACTAAAACAATCAACTTGTCATTTTATTGTAAAAGGGATAATAGTCTGAAGATGATTGAATTTAATTTATTGATAGCTTCAGGAACATGAGAGAAGACTGAATTGGGGTAGAAGTGAAAAAAGTTTACGAGCTCTCTCATTCTTTTAATTCCAATGTGGAACAATTCTCTTAAAATAGCTCAATATCCTTGATTTTACAAGGCTTGATTAACAACTGTTAACTTGAAATCATTGTAATGCAGCTTTTAGACAGGGTCAGGGATTCTGTTAAAGGTAAAGACCAGTATTGGAAATGCCCAATTTCAAAAAATGAAATGGAAGCTCTTTATTACCAATCATGTGAAAGAATATGTTTTGACTAATACATGATAATAAAAAAAATTGCCGGGAAACCGCCTACTAATTGATATATTTGGTAAATTAGTTTATCTATTGGACTGTGAGAGATAAACGCACGTGTCGTGCACGTGTGCGTAGTCCCATATACATCTTTCTGTGTACAGTGCTTGTAACTTTACGAAGACTGGGCCAAATTTCTTATCAGTTTGATGATTCCAGAACCTTGCAGTACACATATATGCTAGATGATCAACCTTTTCTGATCGATTCCACAACGTTTCTTTCACAATGCAATCGCATGACCATAACTAGTCTTTATCTTTAATGTAGATATTGAGAGAATGTGGGTGTTTTGGGGTCAAAGCTTGTACAATATTCTATAAAAACTACATGTACATGTAATAGAAAGGTTGTGATTCATGAAATTACATTTAATAATCATATAATCTACCTACTGGTATAACTTTACTATGACTTTTTTCTGTTTATACAGTGCGTCCCAGAAAAAACGAAACCGAGAAGTATCGATGTTTTATCATAACTTAATCACAACCATAATTTATGAATGATACATATTGGAAAGCTTAGAGTCTCCTCTTTCAGTTGATGCTACTCAGATGATGCATATTTCACGCATGAGTGATTAAAAGCAATTTGAAGGAAGGAAGGAAACCAAAAAGACATTTGGCGGGCGGTATCTGAATTTCGAAGAAAAATTCACATTTCTAGAAAGTTGAGTTTCTGCCCTTTCATATGACACCTCAATCAGGAAAAATTAGCGAAAAATAACAAAGTTCTGTTTGTTTAAAGTAGCCCTTACATTTTCATAATTTTAACAAACGAATTCGTTTTCACTGGTTGCCTGCCGTAGCAAAAAGCAGATTTGACAAAAGACTTAACTCCGTTTTGATGACAATCAGCCATGCATGAAGACTCTCGTCTACGGCTGATTGTCAACGAAACGGAGTTTGTTAATTTGTTAACTTTTTGTTAATTTCGTTTATAGAGAATACAATTGTGAATACAATATCTTTTTGGGTATTCTCCAGCAGGCAGACGTGAAATAAGAGCTACCATCATACAAGGACTCCCAGTATACAACATATTCTAAATTCATCTGTAAAACCAGCATTCCTGCCTTCCTGCCTAATTCACACCATATTCACCGCCAGCATTCCTGCCTTCCTGCCTTTCCCGCCGCATTCACACCAGATTCACCACCAGATTCACCACCAGCATTCCTGCCTTCCCGCCGCATTCACACCAGATTCAGCACCAGATTCACCACCAGCATTCCTGCCTTTCCCGCCGCATTCACACCAGATTCACTACCAGATTCACCACCAGCATCCTGCCTTCCTGCCTTTCCCGCCGCATTCACACCAGATTCACCACCAGATTCACCACCAGCATTCCTGCCTTTCCCGCCGCATTCACACCAGATTCACCACCAGCATTCCTGCCTTTCCCGCCGCATTCACACCAGATTCACCACCAGATTCACCACCAGCATTCCTGCCTTCCTGCCTTTCCCGCCGCATTCACACCAGATTCACACCAGATTCACCACCAGCATTCTGCCTTCCCGCCGCATTCACACCAGCATTCCTGCCTTTCCCGCCGCATTCACACCAGATTCACCACCAGATTCACCGCCAGCATTCCTGCCTTCCTGCCTTTCCCGCTGCATTCACACCAGGTACACCACCAGAACCACCACCAGATTCACCACCAGCATTCCTGCCTTCCTGCTTTTCCCGCCGCATTCACACCAGATTCACCACCAGCATTCCTGACCCATTCACACCAGATTCACCACTTCGTCTGCCTTCCCAACAGGTACCGTTTCTTGACAGTCTATTCACTTATTAGTTCCATCATTTGTACCATTATTATTTGATGTCCTTGTATAGCTCTTATTTTACGTGGATTCTATAGTGTTGCTTCCCATGGCAAGAGGTTCATTGTTGACAAAATTTTATGTATGGATGGTTAACATTGAACAAGAAATGTTCCATTTGTCTTCCTAAAATGGTCCTTATGACCTATATTCACATTCTTGCCTCTTTCCCATTACCTACTTCCATATCACATTACGTCCATATTCCAATGTTTTACATGATGTGGTTTCCTAGTTCCACAATGCCGCGGAATGTCACTTCCCTTGTATCCAATTCAGTTTACATATATATATTTTTTTCATATAAGAATGCCATTCTATGGCTAAAAAAATTGACCTGGGGTTGTGAAGTGTCTAGGTTCATGGTCCAGCAAAGCATTTATGTTCTTGGGCAAGACATTAATCTATATATTTTCCATTGTCAATTTCATTATTGTTAATTATATCCCTTTCTACATCTCTGATTTAGAATCATGCCATTCTATAGCTAAAAGAATGGACCTTGGGCTGTGAAATGTCTGAGTTACGTTCGAGCAAAGCAGTTATGTCCTTGGGCAAGACATTAATCTATATATTTTCCATTTTCAATTTCATAATGTTAATTCATATCCCTTTCTAAGTCTCTGAATAAGAATTTGTTCTCATAAACCATGCCATTCTTTGGTATAAACAATTGACCTGGGGCTGTGAAGTGTCTTGGTTCATGGTCCAGCAAAGCATTTATGTCCTTGGGAAAGACATTAATCTGTATATTCCCATCGTCAGTTACTTTATTTCAAATTATATCCCTTTTTACGTCTCTGATTAGGCATAAACATGCCATTCTTTGGTATAAACAATTGACCTGGGGTTGTGAAGTGTCTGGGTTCATGGTCCAGCAAAGCATTTATGTCCTTGGGCAATACATTAAGCTATATATTTCCCATCGTCAATTTCATTATTGTCAATTATTTCCCATTCTAAGTCTCCAAATACATATATTTCTTCAAATAAAAATGCCATTCTATAGCTACAAGAATGGACGTCAGTTGAGAAATGTCTGGGTATATGGTACAGCAAAGCAGTTATGTCCTTGGGCAAGACATTAATCTATATATTTCCATTGTCAATTTCATATGTTAATTCATATCCCTTTCTAAGTCTCTGAATAAGAATTTGTTCTAATAAACATGCCATTCTGTGTTACAAAAAAATTGACCTGGGGTTGTGAAGTGTCTGGATTCATGGTCCTGCAAAACATTCATGTCCTTGGGCAAGACATTAATCTGTATATTTCCCATTGTCAATTTCAAAATGTTAATTTATATCCCTTTCTAAGTCTCTGATTAAGCATAGATTTTTTCTTTAATACTTTTCATTTTTTGGTATAAAAATTAACCTGGGGTTGTGAAATGTCCTAGTTCATGGTCCAGCAAAGCATTTATGTCCTTGGGCAAGACATTAATCTATACATTTTCCATTGTCATTTTCATAAAGTCAATTATATCCCTTTTTAAGTCCCTTTCTAAGTCTTTGATTAATAAACATGCCATTCAATAGGTAAAAGAATTGACCCGGGGTTGTGATATATCTGGGTTCATGGTCCAGCAATGCATTTATGTCCTTGCGCAAGACATTAAGCTCTATATTTCCCATTGTCAATTTCATTGTTTCAATAATATGGCTTTCCAAGTCTCTGATTTTTAAATCATTCCATTTTATACCTAAAAGAATGGACCTTGGGTTGTGAAATGTCTGGGTTCATGGTCCAGCAAAGCATTTATGTCCTTGGGAAAGACATTAATCTATGTATTTCCCATTGTCAATTTCCCTTTTTTTTTTTTATCCCTTTCTACGTCTCTGGTTAAATATATATTTTTTCTTTAAAACACTCCATTCTTTTGGTATAAACAATTGACCTGGGGTTGTGAGGTGTCTGAGTTCATGGTCCAGCAATGCATTCATGTCCTTGGGCAAGATATTAATCTATTTATTTCCCATTGTCAATTTCATAATGTCAATTTCATAATGTTAATTTATATCCCTTTTACGTCTCTGATTAGGTATAAACATGCCATTCTTTGGTATAAAACATTGACCTGGGTTAGTGTCAGGGTTCATGGTCCAGCAAAGCATTCATGTCCTTGGGCAAGACATTCATCAATATATTTCTATTGTCAATTTCATATTGTCAATTATATCCCTTTTAAGACTCTGAATAATTACATATTTTTTCATATAAAAAATGCCATTCTATGCTAAAAGAATTGACCTGGAGTTGTGAAGTATCTGAGTTCATGGTACAGCAAAGCATTTATGTTCTTGGGCAAGACATTAATCTATATATTTTCCATTTCATTGTCAATTATATGGCTTTCTGAGTCTCTGATTTATAAACATGCCATTCTAAAGCTAAAAGAATGGGCCTAGGTTGTGAAATGTCTAGGTTCATGGTCCAGCAAAGCATTTATGTTCTTGGGCAAGACATTAATCTATATACTTCCCATTGTCAAATTTTAAAATGTTAATTTATCCCGGAAAAACTTATATCCCTTACTACGTCTCTGATTACGTATATTTTATAAATTAAAAATGCCATTCTATAGCTACAAAAGTTACCGGGGTTGTAAAATGTCTGGGTTCATGGTCCAGCAAAGCATTTATGTCCTTGGCAAGACATTAATCTATATATTTCCTATTGTCAATTTCATAATTTTAATCTATATCCCTAAGTCTCTGATTTATAAAACATGCCATTATAAAGCTAAAAGAATGGACCTGGGGTTGTGAAGTGTCTGAGTTCATGGTCCAGCAAAGCATTTATGTCCTTGGGCAAGACATTAATCTATATATTTCCATTGTCAATTTCCCTTTTTTTTTTATCCCTTTCTACGTCTCTGGTTAAATATATATTTTTTCTTTAAAACACTCCATTCTTGGTATAAAAATTGACCTGGGGTTGTGAGGTGTCTGAGTTCATGGTCCAGCAATGCATTCATGTCCTTGGGCAAGATATTAATCTATTTATTTCCCATTGTCAATTTCATAATGTCAATTTCATAATGTTAATTTATATCCCTTTTTACGTCTCTGATTAGGTATAAACATGCCATTCTTTGGTATAAAACAATTGACCCGGGGTTTAGTGTCAGGGTTCATGGTCCAGCAAAGCATTCATGTCCTTGGGCAAGACATTAAGCTATATATTTCCCATTGTCAATTTCATAATGTCAATTTCATAATGTTAATTTATATCCCTTTTTACGTCTCTGATTAGGTATAAACATGCCATTCTTTGGTATAAACAATTGACCGGGTTTAGTGTCAGGGTTCATGGTCCAGCAAAGCATTCATGTCCTTGGGCAAGACATTCATCAATATATTTTCTATTGTCAATTTCATTATTGTCAATTATATCCCTTTTTAAGACTCTGAATAATTACATATTTTTTCATATAAAAATGCCATTCTATGGCTAAAAGAATTGACCTGGAGTTGTGAAGTATCTGAGTTCATGGTACAGCAAAGCATTTATGTTCTTGGGCAAGACATTAATCTATATATTTCCCATTGTCAATTATATGGCTTTCTGAGTCTCTGATTTATAAACATGCCATTCTAAAGCTAAAAGAATGGGCCTAGGGTTGTGAAATGTCTAGGTTCATGGTCCAGCAAAGCATTTATGTTCTTGGGCAAGACATTAATCTATATACTTCCCATTGTCAAATTTTAAAATGTTAATTTATCCCGGAAAACTTATATCCCTTACTACGTCTCTGATTACGTATATTTTATAAATTAAAAATGCCATTCTATAGCTACAAAAAGTTACCGGGGTTGTAAAATGTCTGGGTTCATGGTCCAGCAAAGCATTTATGTCCTTGGGCAAGACATTAATCTATATATTTCCTATTGTCAATTTCATAATTTTAATCTATATCCCTAAGTCTCTGATTTATAAACATGCCATTAATAAAGCTAAAAGAATGGACCTGGGGTTGTGAAGTGTCTGAGTTCATGGTCCAGCAAAGCATTTATGTCCTTGGGCAAGACATTAATCTATATATTTCCTATCGTCAATTTCATAATTTGAATCTATATCCCTAAGTCTGATTTATAAACATACCATTCTATAGCTAAAAGAATGGACCTGGGGTTGTGAAGTGTCTGAGTTCATGGCAAGCAAAGCATTTATGTCCTTAGGCAAGACATTTATCTATATATTTCACATTGTCAATTTCAAAATGTTCATTTATATCCCTTTCTAAGTCTTTGATTAAGAATTTGTTCTCATAAACATGCCATTATTTGGTATCAACAATTGACCTTGGGTTGTAAAGTGTCTGGGTTCAAGGTCCAGCAAAGCATTCATGACCTTTGTCAAGACATTAATCTATATAATTATTTCCCATTGTCAGTTACTTAACTTCAAACTATATCCCTTTTTAATTCTCTAAGTATATACATATGCCATTCTTTAGCTAAAAGAATTGACCTTGGGTTGTAAAGTGTTTTGGTTCATGGCCCAACAAAGCAATAATATCTTTGGGCAAGAAATTTATTGATATGTGCTATTGTATATTCTACATTTTGTCCCTATCCTTTCTTATAATTCAAAATACACAATGCCACGTAAAGCCTCACATCTAGATGTCAGTAGCTGACAGGGTTAAACAACATTGATAAGCAGTGGTAGCTATTGAAAGTCTGTACAGTTGATGCCGGAAAGGAAATATGTAGATATCAGTAGCTGACAGGGTTAAACAACATTGGTTAGCAGTGGTAACTGTTGGAAGACTGTACAGTTGATGCCGGAAAGGAAATATGTAAATATCAGTAGCTGACAGGGTTAAACAACATTGGTTAGCAGTGGTAACTGTTGGAAGTCTGTACAGTTGATGCTGGACGGGAAATATTGAGATGTCAGTAGCTGACAGGGTTAAACAACATTGGTTAGCAGTGGTAGCTGTTGGAATTCTGTACAGTTGCTGCCGGAAAGGAAATATGTAAATATCAGTAGCTGACAGGGTTAAACAACATTGGTTAGCAGTGGTAACTGTTGGAAGTCTGTACAGTTGATGCTGGACAGGAAATATTGAGATGTCAGTAGCTGACATGGTTAAAACAACATTGGTTAGTAGTGGTAGCTGTTGGAAGTCTGTACAGTTGCTGCCAGAAAGGAAATATTGAGATGTCAGTAGCTGACAGGGTTAAACAACATTGGTTAGCAGTGGTAGCTGTTGGAAGTCTGTACAGTTGATGCCAGAAAGGAAATATTTAGATTTGGCACCAAGCAGGCATGATAATGAGCAGAGGGATAGATGGTCTTTCCTTCTTTTACCCTCATGAGGTCCTCCAAATAACTCGTGCAGGGGCACAGCGACCGGGCAAAATTGGGGACAAACGTCCTGTAATAATTAGTTAACCCCCAAAATGCACGTACTTCTTTGTTTGCGGTGTGGGTCAATTCGCAATAGCTGCAGTCTTACTGGGGTCAGTTGCTATCAAAAGGATATGTCCTAGATAGTGCACTTTTGGCACTTGTAACATGTTGATGGCTTTAACTTGAAACCATGGATGGCTAGACGACTAATGACCTTCCCTAACCTTTTTACATCTCCAGTATATGGTTGCGTACCTCTTCGTACTGGGAAGGGGTGATACGCCTAAATCGCTCCCTAACTGGCTAGGGATTGTGACAGGAATGCGGTACGTGCTCTATGATTTCATTATGTTCTCAATAGAGAAAGCGCTGAATACATGTGGATATTCTGAGACTACCGACTTAACTCTTATCAATGAATCCTTCCGGGGCAGGAGAGCCTGAAAAATCTAGTTGATCGGCCATTCAATCACCATGCATCTTCTTGTTCTGCCTGGTTGGCCTTATGGTGGTGGTGGTCTCTTGCATCTGGACGGATTTTAACGGTTGGCATAAATACACTTCCCCAAATTTGGCATGGTGAGACACCTACAGGGTGATTTCGTGGGGTTTTGTATCAAAATAGGTATGGTCTGGCCATCTAGTCGGGCCTTATATCTACTGTCACAATTTTGGGTTCAATATCAAGTTCTTCGGTACTACGACTACGTTATAGTTTATTGGGGAGTAAGGAAACAAAGATTTCCAATAGGGGGACAGGGAATAAGCTACGGATATAAAAGCTTTTTGACAGTGTAGACACCCGGGACCTGGTATCTAACAAGCATATGGCACCTTCGACCTTGTGTTATAGCTTTGCTTTCATTGGCTCTCCCTACCAACCGGGTTTAAAATCTCTTTTGGGGGAGCTCCGGGGTTTTTGTTTTTGGGGGGGAGGAACACCCGAGTTGGAACCTACTGCTTGCCCAAGTGTGGTGGCCCCTGCCCTTTTAGAGGCATTACTCTCCCTGATTTGCCATAATTTGCAGGATCGGGATCGGCTGGGGGTGTATGTGGGGGTAGATTCTGGGTAGGGGGGCCTGCATGGTTGAGGTAGTAATGCACACTCCACACAAAATGTCCCTCGCCCTCACACCTTAAACGGCCTAAAATTACATTTTTACCTCTGACATTTTTACCTCTGGCATTTTAACCTCTGGCATTTTTACCTCTGCATTTTAACCTTTGACATTTTAACTCTGACATTTTTATTTGGCAAACAAAGGCCCCCCTTTGACGTAGGTCAACTCTTATTCCTGCTGTTCTTTGCCATCTACTTGTATCTGGGTAGTTTTGGAAGGGGCAGCAGTATTTGGTTCGGTCGTGGTGGTAAGATTTTGCGCCTTTGTGCGTGTTGGATGTTGGCCACGGAAATCTTATGTTCTATCGCCTGTTCCATGGCCCGGGCAATCGACACCACCCCATCAAAATCATGCACACTCTTGTATCGATGCCTAATTGCCCCCTTCACCGTTATTGTCCATCAAATGTCTCATCTTTTGCATCCCCTGGAAGTCCACCACTGCGCTCTACCCGTTCTACCAGCAATTGTAGCCGGGTACTGTACATTGCTATTGGCTCCCCCGCTGTCTGCCGGGTGCAATGCAATTGCTGTAATAGTACGGCCGGCTTTCCACAGTTCCGTAGAACCCTCTAGTTTATATGGCCGATATCCTTCGTAGAGGCCTCTGGCCCCATGCTAAAAGCAATCTGCCCAGCCTCCCCCTCAGCGATCTCTGTACCATCCTATCTAGGGCATCCGAGGAGCAGGACTATAATCTTTTGACAAACAGTCGACTTCATACTTCCACCCCTCAAAACCTACCTTGCCCCCTTTTAGCCTTAGGTCCCCACTGAAAAAGGACAATAGGTGGGGTTTTCGTTCAACCACATCCTCTTCTAATTTCAAGTTTAGGGCTGCGAAGAGGACTCCTTGCACCTCTACTGGACTATCTAGCAACTAGCTGGGGTCCATTTTTCTTTGAAGTTTCCCAAGTTTGCTCTCGATTGGGAAAGACACAGTATGCTTACCTTGTAGTTCTGCTCTTACTGAATCCCGCCCAAACTTATTAACCACCAGCTTTCCTACTTCTTCAACAAATTCTTCTAACTCTCCTTCTGTCACTTGCATGCTTAATTCCTAATCAAGACTACCCGGTCCCCATGTATGCCTGCCTATTTATTTATTCTAGCTGAAATCACAACACGACAAAAAATAACAATATTAACTCAAAGTCAAAATTAAACATCAACCAATTCTGACTAGCCACATAACTACTAGACCCGTATTATAACGGTTAACTAGCACAGCCTACATGGCGAAAGAAAAAAAACATGTGAACCGTCGGCGAGGTCTTTAACAAAACAATTTTATGCGCTGCCTCAAGTAGATATGATGAATGCTTAAACAAAAAGCGCTGGCGGTTCAGGCACGTTATCGAGGGAAATAGATGGGCTATGGTGTACAGAGGAATATTGAGATGTCAGTAGCTGACAGGGTTAAACAACATTGGTTAGCAGTGGTAGCTGTTGGAAGTCTGTACAGTTGATGCCGGAAAGGAAATATCTAGATCAGTAGCTGACAGGGTTAAACAACATTGGTTAGCAGTGGTAGCTGTTGAAAGACTGTAGTTGATGCCGGAAAGGAAATATGAGATGTCAGTAGCTGACAGGGTTAAACAACATGGTTAGCAGTGGTAGCTGTTGGAAGTCTGTACAGTTGCTGCCGGAAAGGATATATGTAGATGTCAGTAGCTGACAGGGTTAAACAACATTGGTTACCAGTGGTAGCTGTTGGAAGTCTGTACAGTTGCTGCCGGAAAGGAAATATGTAGATGTCAGTAGCTGACAGGGTTAAACACATTGGTTACCAGTGGTAGCTGTTGGAATTCTGTACAGTTGCTGCCGGAAAGGAAATATGTAGATGTCAGTAGCTGACAGGGTTAAACAACATTGGTTACCAGTAGTAGCTGTTGGAAGTCTGTACAGTTGCTGCCGAAAGGAAATATGTAGATGTCAGTAGCTGACAGGGTTAAACAACATTGGTTACCAGTGGTAGCTGTTTGAAGTCTGTACACTTGCTGCCGGAAAGTAAATATGTAGATGTCAGTAGCTGACAGGGTTAAACAACATTGGTTGCAGTGTAGCTGTTGAAGTCTGTACAGTTGCTGCGGAAAGGATATACGTAGATGTCAGTAGCTGACAGGGAAAAACAACATTGGTTACCAGTGGTAGCTGTTGGAAGTCTGTACAGTTGCTGAGGAAAGGATATATGTAGATGTCAGTAGCTGACAGGGTTAAACAACATTGATTACCAGTGGTAGCTGTTGGAAGTCTGTACAGTTGATGCGGAAAGGAAATATGTAGATATCAGTAGCTGACAGGGTTAAACAACATTGATCACAAGTGGTAGCTGTTGGAAGTCTGTACAGTTGATCCTAGAAAGGAAATATTTAGATTTGGCACCAAGCAGGCATGATAATGAGCAGAGGGATAGATGGTCTTTCCTTCTTTTACCCTCATGAGGTCCTCCAAATAACTCGTGCAGGGGCACAGCGACCGGGCAAAATTGGGGACAAACGTCCTGTAATAATTAGTTAACCCCAAAATGCACGTACTTCTTTGTTTGCGGTGTGGGTCAATTCGCAATAGCTGCAGTCTTACTGGGGTCAGTTGCTATCAAAAGGATATGTCCTAGATAGTGCACTTTTGGCACTTGTAACATGTTGATGGCTTTAACTTGAAACCATGGATGGCTAGACGACTAATGACCTTCCCTAACCTTTTTACATCTCCAGTATATGGTTGCGTACCTCTTCATACTGGGAAGGGGTGATACGCCTAAATCGCTCCCTAACTGGCTAGGGATTGTGACAGGAATGCGGTACGTGCTCTATGATTTCATTATGTTCTCAATAGAGAAAGCGCTGAATACATGTGGATATTCTGAGACTACCGACTTAACTCTTATCAATGAATCCTTCCGGGGCAGGAGAGCCTGAAAAATCTAGTTGATCGGCCATTCAATCACCATGCATCTTCTTGTTCTGCCTGGTTGGCCTTATGGTGGTGGTGGTCTCTTGCATCTGGACGGATTTTAACGGTTGGCATAAATACACTTCCCCAAATTTGGCATGGTGAGACACCTACAGGGTGATTTCGTGGGGTTTTGTATCAAAATAGGTATGGTCTGGCCATCTAGTCGGGCCTTATATCTACTGTCACAATTTTGGGTTCAATATCAAGTTCTTCGGTACTACGACTACGTTATAGTTTATTGGGGAGTAAGGAAACAAAGATTTCCAATAGGGGGACAGGGAATAAGCTACGGATATAAAAGCTTTTTGACAGTGTAGACACCCGGGACCTGGTATCTAACAAGCATATGGCACCTTCGACCTTGTGTTATAGCTTTGCTTTCATTGGCTCTCCCTACCAACCGTGTTTAAAATCTCTTTTGGGGGAGCTCGGGGTTTTTGTTTTTGGGGGGAGGAACACCCGAGTTGGAACCTACTGCTTGCCCAAGTGTGGTGGCCCCTGCCCTTTTAGAGGCATTACTCTCCCTGATTTGCCATAATTTGCAGGATCGGGATCGGCTGGGCGTGTATGTGGGGGTAGATTCTGGGTAGGGGGGCCTGCATGGTTGAGGTAGTAATGCACACTCCACACAAAATGTCCCTCGCCCTCACACCTTAAACGGCCTAAAATTACATTTTTACCTCTGACATTTTTACCTCTGGCATTTTAACCTCTGGCATTTTTACCTTTGACATTTTTACCTCTGACATTTTAACCTTTGACATTTTTAACTCTGACATTTTTATTTGGCAAACAAAGGCCCCCCTTTGACGTAGGTCAACTCTTATTCCTGCTGTTCTTTGCCATCTACTTTGTATCTGGGTAGTTTTGGAAGGGGCAGCAGTATTTGGTTCGGTCGTGGTGGTAAGATTTTGCGCCTTTGGATGTTGGATGTTGGCAACGGAAATCTTATGCAATCCGCACCACCCCATCAAAATCATGCACACTCTTGTATCGATGCCTAATTGCCCCGTTCACCGTTATTGTCCATCAAATGTCTCATCTTTTGCGTCCCCCTGGAAGTCCACCACTGCGCTCTACCCATTCTACCAGCAATTGTAGCCGGTGACTGTACATTGCTATTGGTTTCCCACTGTCTGCTGGGTGCAATGCAATTGCTGTAATAGTGTGGCCCGGCTTTCCACAGTTTGTAGAACCCTCTAGTTTATACGGCCGATATCCTTCATAGAGGCCTCTGGCCCCATGCTAAAAGCAATCTGCCCAGCCTCCCCCTCAGCGATCTCTGTACCATCCTATCTAGGGCATCCGAGGAGCAGGACTATAATCTTTTGACAAACAGTCGACTTCATACTTCCACCCCTCAAAACCTACCTTGCCCCTTTTAGCCTTAGGTCCCCACTGAAAAAGGACAATAGGTGGGGTTTTCGTTCAACCACATCCTCTTCTAATTTCAAGTTTAGGGCTGCGAAGATGACTGCTCGCACCTCTACTGGACTATCTAGCAACTAGCTGGGGTCTATTTTTCTTTGAAGTTTCCCAGTATGCTGACCTTGTAGTTCTGCTGTTACTGAATTCCGCCCTAACTTAGTAACCACCACCTTTCCTACTTCTTCAAAAATTCTTTTAACTCTCCTTCTGTCACTTGCAGGCTTAATTCTTAATCAAGACTACCCGGTCCCCATGTATGCCTACCTATTTATTTATTCTAGCTCAAATCACAACACGACAAAAAATAACAATATTAACTCCAAATTAAAATTAAACATTAAACAATTCTGACTAGCCACATAACTACTAGACCTGTATTATACGGGTTAACAAGCAAAGCCTACATGGCGAAAGAAAAAAAAACATGTGAACCATCGGCGAGGTCTTCAACAAAACAATTTTATGCGCTGCTCCAGTAGTTATGATGGATGCTTAAACAAAACAGGCGGTTCAGGCATGTAATCAGGGGAAATAGATGGGCTAAGAGGTACAAAGGGAAGTTTTCCAGCAACGAAGCAACTAAACACTTCTCAACGTTTCGGTCGTACTCTGGAGTGGTTGGTTGGGATAATAAAATGTAACAAATTGGCAACCCAAGTAATGACTGATAATAGGAAAGAAAATTAGAATAATCTATGTTAATTGCTAGTGTCGTGCAAGACATCAATAAAAACTTCAATATCTCTGCCCGGCAGTATGTGATTATTACCTAATTCCCAAACTCAAGCGTAAATAAATCTTTTCCAGATTAATTACCACATGTCACATATATGTTTAGTTCCATTCAGGTACAATTTAATTCCCAAATTAAGCGAAACAAGCATCTTATTAAAAAGTGTTCCTTTATTTCACATACCTATTCTTGGAAGAATCAAAAACCCATCTCCATCTCTCTTTAATAATCTGTCCGGGTCACGAATCGCTGCTGCTGCGGTAACACTAACACCTCCTGCTCTGAGACTGTGAAGACCAAACAACTCCGAATCCACTCCAATCGCTTCTAGAGAGTCCTTGAAAATTTCCCTGCATCTTGTATATGATAGCCTACCGCCTGTAAGCTTGAATGAATTCAAGAAATTACAGAAAGACAACCTTTGAAAAATGAACTCATCCATCAACAAATCAACAATACCTGCACTATTCAAGTATTTATAAAGCATATTTACTGGGCAGGTGGCTTTCCCTGTTGCAGACACAACCACCCAAGATCCTTCTTGATGTGAGAAACACAAAAATGGATATTATTATTAACCTTAATGTTCAACAATTTGTCACATCTATGAAACCCTGCATACAAGCAAGTAAAAATAGTGCATGCATGTTCTTCAATCTTTAACATTCTGATTGTGTTGTATTATCAACGATAATTTCTACCTTGAACAAAATATTGTCTGGATTACTATAGATGAAAAAGAGCTGGATATTGAAAAAAAGCAAAGGCCAAAAAGGAGCAGGCCAAAAAAGGAGCAGATGGCCAACGAGGAACCACCAGAGTGGCTAGGGTATTTCATGCCTTGACATTTTTGATGGCTTGACCTTGAATGGGGGAACGATCCAATTATTATCAGATTCCTACGAGACAGAAAATGTGTCAACCTGACTGGAATTTGGACACCAAAACTTTGAATTAAAACGGGGTAAATGGCACTATAATTGTCTACAAACCTATCAACTGTATGGGGACCCCAGATACTGTCTATGAAAGAAAAGAACAATTGTGATCCAGCCCAGTCATTAGACCAGGTTGAGGTTGGATACGCTGTTGTCTATTCACGAAAATATAGTGGCGAAAAGTAGGATTAGTATCAGGATTAGGATACAACTCCGCAGGGCCCCCGAGCATCTGTAGGGCATAAACTTTGCCTCTGACGGATCTCGATTTACGGCGCTTTGTCGCTGCACTGTTTCGGGCAGCCCGTATTTGAAATAATAAATGCTTTAAAAATTCAACCGAAATGTAAAAGACTACTGTCTCATTCATAGTCTCTCTCTCATCCAACAACACCAAGATACCCACAATTAAAGGCATCGTTTAACAATGTTAAATCTGAGATGCACGGCCCTACATGATATCAGCGTCTTTGATATGATGTAATATTGAAGCCCTAAACAAAATTGAGCTTTAAAATGATCAAGAAGTGCTTAAAAAAATAAAAACTTCATTGAGTGACCGGTTTTACCATACTCGTTTTCCCCAATAGCTCTGTAGTGTTATGAATCAGACGGGCGATTGGCTTGTTAAAGTCATGGGGTTCCTGACTGACCTAAAGATTTATAATTATGATTGCAGCATGAGCTAAATCCAGGATTTTGTTTCAGAATCTGAGACAAAGTTAACTGATCCCTTTAAGGACAATTACAAGTTCTGGATTTCAATCTAAGCCAAAAAGGATAACAAGAATTAACTGGTTGTCTTCCCTGTCTCTCCTCGGCTAGATCACTACAGAGTTCATATTAGTTATAAACACAATACTCAACGTAGCTGGAAATAGTTATTTTGTGTCTCTTGGTCGAAGGTCAAACTTCTCTGCACAATACGCCGGAATCAGTTTAAGAGAGAAAAGGGCAAACATCTAGAAGGGATGAGCAACATGGTGAAGTTGTTATAAAATATCTTAAAGAGTTTATTCGGCTCATGGCTTCTACCTCCTTTCCCCCCCCCCCCAGGTACTCTATACTGTCTTCTACTTCTAAGCTCTACTGTGCACTTCTATAACTCTACTCCCTCCCAAATCAATTTTACATCACTTTTATATGCCACTAATCTCTGGATTATCCCTGTCCCCAAACCCAGCCCCAAATACACTGTTCAATCCCAAATGAGCTTTTAATTTATGCACAAGTCAATCAAATCCTTTTGCCCAATCAGTAATTATTATCCGCAAAGTGACCTTTTCTATTTCCCTATCTTGTGTGTCCTAGAATCTCCCAAAATATTATTACCCCCGGTGCGAGAATTGTTTCGATATAGTTCTATAATGGGAGCAAGCCTTCTTTTTTTCCCTTCTCCTTTAAACATACTCTCGTTCCAAAACTTCCAACCTATAAAACACACAAATTCCTTTAATCTTATTTGTTAGATATGCTCCCATTAACAAAAATTCACCTCGACCAACCCTTTTACATCCAGCTCCTTCTTTTTATCATATTTCGTTATTCCTACAATCTCACCTTTTTTAAAAACTGGGTACCTTTGATAATTTCTTATCTTCTCTATTTCCTTTCTCTTATTCTTCACTATCCCCTTCCAAATCTTTATTATCTTTATTAGGCATTTTCCCTTTACCCTGTTGTTCACAACAGTTGCCATAGACAAAGGCTGATCCATGTTTTTATATTGATTTATATAAACACAAAAGTATGGCTGGAAAACAAGATGCACATTGGGTTGATTTAGTTGATTGCACCCTTTGGCTTATCACCACACTTACTGGGCTTTTTAAAGTCTTCTTTTCGACTTGTAGATGAACTCCTCATTCTTGAGTGCTGTATCAGCACTTCATTATCTATGGCTCTGGACAGGGAAAGATTGGCTGCTAGTACCTTCTTACATTCTCATTCTGTCTTAATTTCTCCTCTATAAATATCCTTCTTTCTCACTCTTTCTCACTCTTTCTTTCTATCTCTATCTCTTTCCACTTCCATATCCTACTTAAATACCAAGCAGTTACTAACCTCTTTTCAGAGATCTGGGCACTCGAACCCATGTCCTCCTTTTTGTTCTGGTTTTCAAGGTTGTCTCTTCCACAGTGTGATCCATGTGACGATGATGTTGAAGGAAGCTTTTGTTTGGAATCACTGACAACTCTCATGGAAACTGTTTGACACTTGAATTATGAAGACCCAGGCATCAGGTTCGACACTGGACAGATGAGAAGCAGGTTTCATGGAGTCAGTATGTAAGATAAGCATGTTAATTAGCATTGTTTTGCCTGTCCAAAATATACATTTGCTTGCAGGAATTAATGTAGAGGTCTTGGAAGTATGTAGAACAACCACACCAACATTTCCTGCACATATTTATATACTTATTTGGCCAAGTTTGGGGGTAGGGAAAGCCAAAGCACGAAAAAGTATTCTACTTATGCCTGCATCATGGTAAAGTGTGATATTCGTTTGTTGGTATCTCTTTACTTTCTCTTCTTTCCCCCTTACTAACTACCATTCTTTCTTTATCAAGAGGCTTATTGCAATATTTGCTAGCCACTAATTTGATTGTGAAATAGAATGAGAGCATAGAGTGTATATATTTTGTATAAGATTTTTTTTAAACAATCCACATTCATCAACTCTATGGATTTGTTAACAATAAGATATGCTTTATATGTTTTCCATGTCTGATGAAAGTGATCAATTTTTTTTAAATATCAATACTCTTTAAGAAATGAGCTGGTATTTCCCTGTTAAAAGACAACTATCTGTCTTCTAAGCCAGACATGGCATGCTTGAACAGAAGTGAAGGCTATATTATGATAGTTCCATGTGCACGATATCTCACGTCTACAAAGTAATATTAGACAGCTTTGAGATACATGTTCAACATCAAAGCCAATTACTAATGCAATTGAACTTCATTGCATTTTAACCACAAAATATGAGCATATATTAGCACTACAAGTATGACTGTTAAACTGTATTTGCATCTATTCAAATGGTCCAAGAGATGAGCTCCAATCTTGTCTCTATATATAAGGACAAGAATTAAGATACCGGTACACCTATGTTTATTAGCGTGTTTTACACCTTCGTTTACTGATGATGCAGATAACTGATATTTTCCAACTTTACAACAAGTCCTCACGAGTCGAGACTTAGAAATGATTATCAGAAGATCTAACGCAATAAATGTCCTAGTAACTAAGAGGCTTGCAAGACATTGATGATTATGAGCATACACATCTTAGAAATCAGATGTGCTCAATATTTCTTCACTGGTATTGTGGAAGCGTTAAAGGGCCACTGCACTACTTGTAGCTACTTGCGCCCTCTATATAACACACAATGCCTAATCAGTGACCATTGGTCCCCCATGATCTCTTTATCTTATGTTAACTGAGAGCTGAATGATGAAATAACCACCTGTCCAGTGTCCTTGCAGTGTGGTCTAATCCCCCTGTAAACTAGTACAGATAAGCTTTACAAGTATGAGGACACTGATGACTTTTACCATGCACATCTGATTTTATATCAGATATTGTCAGAATAATTGATTACTAGTATTGTGGAAATCTTCAAAAGTTTGAGGACACACTGATAATTGTAAGCATGCAAATCTAATAAGTCAAGTGTGATGATTTGTGAAAGTCCTCATGACTCTGAGGCTACAATGCAGCTCAAGTATCCAATACTGTGACATGTGTTATGTCATCCTAAAATAACAGCAAATAAAACTGACTGGCATTGTGGATTAATTGTCCTAGTAAGTATGAGGCTTACAAGACACCTATGATATCAGCATGCAAACGTAATACTTTGAAATGTGGTCAGTATAAAATAGAATTGATTCACTGGCTCACTGGCTTTGTGAAACTCTCATGAGTCTAAGGCTTGAAAGACACCTGTGATTATCAACGATCTAATGAACCTGGATGTGTTAACTAAGATATGATCAGTATATATAGATGTAACTGATTCACTAGCTTTGTGAAAGTCCTCTCCAGTCGAGGCTTGGCAGACACCGCAACAGTTAGGTGTGAAAGACCAATTTAATAGACCTTGAAGTATTCAGAATGCAGATAAACTGACTCACTAGAACCTATAACCAAAGCAGCATTAGGTGGTTTCCCTGCAGCTTATCTCTGCATATCTTACTCCATTATATCAGTTTTTTTATCTTAGTTGAGTAATATAGCTACTCTGCCCTTGAATCTCCACTTATAATTACCATGATGATCCTTTCTAGTGACACTAAAATATATCGCTGTTTATGAGCACACTTACCATTTAAAAACAGGGTTGATTTTTAATAAGGAGCCTGCCAATTAAACCATGGACAAGAAAGACAAATGCAGAAAAAAGCCTTATCTGCAAACTATTGCGGGACGATAGTGTTCATTTGCACATCATCACTGTACACTACTGACACTACTCAGAAGTCCTGCAAAAAGTATTCTAAATGCTTTATGGCCC